>NC_067399.1:24782917-25382917 GCF_016432865.1 Antechinus flavipes
CTCAATGTGCTTTGTTACTCCAGCTAAGCTGGCTTGCCTATTTTCCAACTGGCAGTTGGCTGGCATTGGGTGGTGGTGGGAGAGTTAGCCAACACCTTTACAAAAGTTGTTCCCTCCTCAGATGATGGCTGTGAGCATGGGGATCTTTAAGCTGAACCTGTATGATGGCTTGTTGTAAGAATGATTTTTTTGATTGTCCCTGAAAGCTCACTTTTAGCTTTAAAATTCTGTGATGCCGTGACTTCTGATTTAATTAAATAATAGAGAGAAAGCTCCCTCCGATGAAGATTGGCCACTTCTTAATAACTTCTAGGCTCACAAAGCTGTCTGGGGTGGGAGGGGGGAACATAGTGTGGTGTGCTGGATAGATCATTGGCATTGGAGTCAGAGGACCTGGATTCAAATTCTGACTAATGCGACACTGTTAAATGACGAATCATTTAATCACCTCGGATGTCGACTTTCACGTCTGTAAAATGCCTAAATGTGTTGGACTAAATGATTTCTGATATTTCTGTAGGCTCATAGGATCTTTGATACTATAGTAGCTTGTGGTGCGATACATAATTATAATTAGTATCTCTACTTCAGGAAGTAGTTAGAGTTAGTATGTCTACTTCAAGAAATAGGAATAGCTAGTATATTTACTTCAAGAAGTAGCTATAACTAGGGTATGGTGATAGGGGCTTTGGCATTGGGCATCAACATCTCAGGAGGGATTTTTCTTTATCCCCTCCTTGCTCTGCTCTTTCCTCCATCTCCTCTCACGATTTACCTGAAATCACTGCCTCCCTTTGGCATGGGCTACCCGTAATATGCTCTACCTATCTGCCTCCTACTTGTAGGGGTCAGTGAAATAATGTCTGGGCAAGCTGACTTAGTGTTCTGCTCTCTCAAATGAATTTATTCTAAGCACCAACATTTTAAGGAAGAGTCTGACTGTAATCCGCAGACTAGCTGTGAATATCAAATGAGATGAGGTAAATGAGAGTAGGGCATTCTGGACATGAGCTATCCTTATTTACTTGTGGTGATTGATTAATTAATGAGGCTAAAGTGTGGATGGAACAAATGTGGGGATGTATTAGCATTTACTAAACTCCATCTAGATAGATGGCAAGCATTAAGAGGCAGTGGGAACACAGAGCCAGACAAAGAACACTCCCAGTCCTCAAGAAGCTTCCATTTGAATGAGAGAGGAAAATTTGATTTACTCTGTAATTTTCCCAGAGGCCAGCTGTTTATTTTAAAACTCTTTGTGGAATAATGTCAATCAAAGTCATTATCTGATTCCTCTTTTGTTAAAAAGTTGAACCCAAAGCAGGAAGGAATGAGGAGAACCTGGATTCTTTAGGATGTATCATATCCAGTACTAGAGAAATCCTAACTCCTAAAAGTGGAAGAAACATGTTTTTATTTAGGGGAATAAATTTAAGGGAAACTAAGTGGCAGAGTAGGTAGAATAAGTCCTGAGTTCAAATCTGGTCTCTGACACTTACTACTTATGCAACTCTGGGCAAGACACTTAATCCCTGCCTTAGTTTCCTTAGCTACAAAATGAGCTGGAGAAGGAAGGACAAACCACATTGGTGTCTCTGCCCAAGAAAACCCCAAATAGGGTCACAAAAAGTTAGACATGACAAATTTAACTCAGGTTTTTTTTTTAGGAACTAAATTCCTTCTCTTTTTCACTTTAGAACTCCATCCCTAGAGCTTTTGCAGAAAGACCACTGGAAGGGATGGCAATTCCATTCCATTTTATCAAATTATATCCCAGCAGCACATGCATTTATAGGTTTGCAAAATCCCTACAACAACCCTGAGAGGTAGATATTATTATTATATTTCCTTTTTACACTTGAGGAAACTGAGACAAACAGAAATTAAGTACTTGTTCAGGGTCACACAACTAGTAAGTGTCTGACTGGAACGCAGTCTTTCTTCAGATCCAGAGCTCTATCTACCTAGCTGAAAACAACAACAGTAAGAACAAAAACAATTCCTGAATTTTTCCAGACCTTAAGAAGATGTAAGCAAGGGATGAGAAGGGTGTGGGAAAGTGAAGGGGAAGGAATGAGTAGTGAGGTGGGAAAGGGACATGGTTAAATACATACAAGAAAATTTATATAAAATCAACACAAAGAAATTTAAGAACACTATGAAATAGGGAAGGCTTCAAAGGTGGCGCCTGATCTAAATTCTGGATGGAGCTAGAGCTTCCAAGAGCTGGAGATCAGAGAGCCTTTCTGGCTTTAGAAACAGCCTGTGCAAAGTCATGAAGATGGAAGTTTGAGAAATCAGAGACCATTTGGATTGGAAGGTGGAGGGACAAGCTCTAAACCTGAATCTACTTTAAAATGGTTTGTTTGTTCCTTGGAGAGGGTTGGGTCCAAAACATTCCTGCTCGGTCCCTGGGCGATAGCCAATGACAGGTCAAGTTGGTTGCCAAGAGCTCCTGGCACAAATTTCAGAAGCCCCCAGTGAGGAAAGAAAGGGTGTGAGAACAGCCACCGGTCATCTGAAACAGAGTGCAAGGTCTGCCTTCAGGTCTCATTATCTGGAGAAGAAAAAGCTGTGAAACATCATCATTTGGGCCCCAAGGGAGGAAAAGGGCCAAAAATGAGAGAAAGTCCAGAAGTCCACAGACAGCACAATAAAAATGTCACTGTCAAAGTCTCTGCAGCCTGAAAAGTGGGAGCTGGGATGGGAAAATCGGGGAGGAAAGCCTGACTGGGGAATACACATCTAAGCGAGTGGCCAGATGTGGCCACAGATGTTTCTCTCCTCACTGATTAGGGATCGAGAAAAGCTGCACACAGCCTCGGCTAATAAGCAAGTCCGGAATGAGAAAAAGTTGATTTGCTAATCTAACCATCATCCCCATGGGAATCCACTAGAACGTGGAGGAAGTTGGGGAAGATTGTTTTGTTCCTTGGAGAAAGATGGGCTCCTCTGCCATACATTCATATGGATTTTCATTCCAAACCATGAAGAGTCTTTCTGGCTCCATGCTCATTCATACTTTCATGGGTCTGTTGGATCTTAGAGGTAAACAATCCATTGGGGATTTAAAGAACAAACTTGAAAAGGGAGGCCCTTTGGGGATCATGTCTACAAATAACCACCGGGCTTTTTTGTCATCAGAGCAAAGGCTGCACAGAGAAGAGTTTTGGTAGCCTAGCCAACGTTGCAGAGTTTCCAGAGGCAGCAGAGCTACCGGAGGCAGTAGAGCTACCTCTTGGTACTTGGAATCATTCTCTGTGGGACTTGAGAGACCATCTAGTCACAAACGCCCTCAGGAGACTCAGGGCTTGTTCTTCTTGTTCTTATTCTTCTCTCTTCTTGTTCTTTTTGTTCTTGTTCTTCTCTCCTCTTCTTTTGTTCTTGTTCTTCTCTCCAAGGGATCTCTCAATTATAGCTTCTTGAAGGTTCACACCACGTTCGTATTCACACCCGTTCCTACCAGAGAAGTCTAATGTCACCTATGAAATCCCAACTGGTGTAATTCCCATGGGGCTCAAAGAGTCCTCACAGAAAACTCTTTGGGATGGGTGTTATTATTATATTTACTTTAAAGAGTAAGTCAGCTGAATTAAGAAAAATCAAGTGACTTGTCAAGGATCATTCAATGCATGAAAAAGTAGTGAAAGGAGTGAATAAAAAAGTTTGTGTAAAAGGATGGAAGCACATTTATCGAGCGTTTCCTCCTGCCAGGAATCAGGAATGGTGCTTAGTGCCATAAAGAAGAACCTTATATTCTAATGGGGGAAGTAATCTACCCAGGGGAAGTGGCCAGGGAAAGGAGTTTGCTGTGCTGATGAGTAGAGGTTCCAAAAGACATGAATGATTTGCTGGGAAAGAGATGGAAAAGGGGGCAGAGTGACAGAGAGAGAGATTCTTTTCCGCCAGAGATAGGAGGGCTGGACAGAGGACTAAGTGGCTGGATGAGACGTGAAAACTTCCTTGAAATCCCACTTTTTGCCCAAAGCTCCTTCTAATCCTCCTTAATTTTAGTGCCTTTCCCCTGAGTCTTGCATGTCTTGTTAGTGCCTAATTGTAACTTTTTACTTTTCTTTCCAGGAGTCAGCATCGAGCCTAGCCCGGAGGAGATACTTCATTAAATACTAGCTGACTGACTAACTGACTGTAGATGAAGCAAGGCTTGAGTCTAAGGCTAGCTGGCAGGTATAGTGGTTTCAGTGGACTACTTTTCTCTCATATAATTACCAATCAGCTCAATTGGGTCCAAGGTCAGGAGCTCGGCAAATCAGTGGATTATCTTTCCCAGGAACTGAGATCATGGAGCTAGGACTGAAAACACACGTAGAGAGATAGAGACAGAAAGAGAAAGAGAGAGACAGAGGCAAGAGAAAGAGAGAGAGAGGAAAGGAAGGAGGAAGAGACAGAGAGAGATAGAGAAAAAGACAAAGAGAGACACATAGATAGACACACAGAGACAGGCAGACACACAGAGACAGAGTCAAGAGAGACAGAAAGAGAGCAATACAGAGAGACTGAGAGATAGAGACAGAGAGAAATAGAGAGAGAGAAAAAAGGAAAAAAAAAATAAAGTTCAAGAAATTCCTGGTTCTCTTTTTTTATAAGAAATTATTAGTTTTCAACATTTGCCTTTCTACCTCCCTCCTTCCCTCCCTTTGCCCCTCTCCAAGATGATAATCTCATGTTATGTGATTATACATTATTTTACAATTCCTTATTTTTGTTAAATGAGCCTTTCTGTTCCACAGTGACTCGATACTCTCTCTCTCAATCTGTTCTGTCCTTCCAGGGGGGAATGGGAGGGGAGGGTCAGGGGTCTGGAGAAGAGCAGCCATTAGTAGACTGGTGCAGGTCTTGTAAGAACCTGGAACGTGATGAGTGTCAGGACGAACAATATTCTCCCATGACTTGTGCCCCACGAGAGAGACGACCTCGCAGCATTGCGGCGTCTCTTGTGCAAATAGGCTTAACATGCTTTTGATTAAGTATCAAAACAGAAAATCAAATTGCGGGAACCACTTGGCCATTGCCTGGGCTGAATTCTTCGCTGGCTGTGCTCAAGCTCCCCATGCCAGATGTGGAGGAGGCCTGGGTAGAGAAGTAGTTTAGTCATTGGTGGGGGTGGGATATGGGGATGTCCAGTTGGAATCGCTCAAGCCAAGTGGATGAGGAGGGAAAGGGTGAGGTCTGGGCCTGGCCAAGCCTGGGCCCTTCTTAGTGTGGTGGGGCAAGGGGGGCTTCAAAATACAGCAGCTACTCCCCAAGAATATCATTCCGTTCCATTCTGTCATTCAATTCTCATTGGCTAAAGTTGGCTCATTTTAGTCCTACTTTGGTTCCGACCAATTAAATTCAAATTGCTCTGTACTCATTAAATCCTTGCTCTACCAAGTGGATTTGGAGGGAATGGAAGGAAAAATATTAACAATTGAGGGCATCAGGAAAAACTTTTCTTGGTGCTTGAGCTGAGCCTTGAATGGGGTCAGCAGTTCTTAAGGTAGAAGTAAGGAGGGCATTCTGGGCATAAACACAGAGCCCCAGAGGTGGTGGATGAATGGCACTTACTGCGAGCAGGAAATGGCACAGCTTGGTGGAATCTAGAACATGGCTCGGGTATTGGATAACCGACCTCAAGAGACATCTTGACTGTTTTTTGGGAAGGACATTAAATGGCAAATAGAAGATTTTGCATTTAATCTTAGTGACAGCAGGAAATTGTTAAAGCTTCTTGAGGGAGGGGGTTGACATGTCAATAGTATGTTTGCTTAGAGTGGCAACTCCATTCATCCTGGGGATGAGCTTCCTTAAGCCATTCTCACGCTTCCTTCCTGTTTCCAATTCATCAATAACACACTCCTATGTAATGGTTGTGCAGAATTTGGATCGGTCTTTGGTCCAGGTTATGGATACACACTAGTTAGTAGACAGTCAGCCTTCAGGGGCTGTCTGTGACCAGGGGCAAGGACCATTCTGTGGCCGAGGCAGGGGTCATCTGTGGTCACACTGGAAGTCAGTCTGTTTTTAGAATCAAGGCTCAGTCTATAATAGATTCAAAGGCAGATGGCTAGATTGACAAATGACAGATATATGATAGATAAATGGATGATGGGCACTAAATGGTTACATAGATAGACAGATGAACAGATGGATGGGCAGACAGATAGATAGATAGATAGATGGATGGATGAATAGATAGATAGATATATGTATGTATGTATGGATAGATAGATAAATTAAGCAAATGCTATGTTCTAGACACTGTGCTAAGTGTCAGATATACAAATTAAATGAAACAAGAGAGTTCCTGGTATTAAGAAACTTATATTCTAATACATGGAAGGGTACTGGAAAGAGGCATAGGATTGTAGCATGATGTGGAGAAAACCATAAGATTCCATCAACAGCTGCATCCTGGAAAAGTAAAATTAAAATTTAAAAAATTAAAATAAAAAAGATAAAATTAAAAACTCACTTATTGGGAGCAGAGTTCAATTTTTCAGTGGGGAGATGGGTTTGGTGAAGGAAGGAAAATGATGTTTGAAGAATAAAACCCTGGCTTGGGAATAAGGGCAGGGAAATGGTTTCCAGGACAAGGAGAGTCAGCAAGAATCAGTCTGTAACTGGAATTAGGGGGTTAGTTACAGAAACACAGAACAGTTGAATTTAAAGGGATTTTAGAAACCATCTAGCCCAATTTCTCTCTGAACAAGAATCTCTACAATGCTTCAGAGAGTTTGGACTCAGTCATTGTTCAGCCTGTGCTTGGTGATTTCAAGTGAAAGGGAGCTCATTACCTCGCAACCACTTTTCTATGGTGCTGATAGTTAGGAAGGCATTCCTGAAATTAGGTCCAAATCTATTTTTCTGCAACTTTGTTCATAGTTTTGTCATCTGGAACTGAGTCCAGATGACTCACTGCTGCCAGATCACTCAGTTTACTGAGCCTCAGGGGTTCTGAATTTGGGGTCCATGAACTTGTTTAATTTTAAAATTTAATTTAATCCAATTTTTTTTTTGTTGTCAGACAATTGGGGTTAAGCGACTTGCCCCAAATCACACAACTAGTTAAATGTCAAGTCTCTGAGGCTGGTTTTGAATTTAGGCCCTCTTGACTCCAGGGATAGTGCTTTACCCATTGTGTTACTTAATTGCTTCATGAACCTGTTTTTAAAATATTTTAATAAAATTTTCAGTTACTTTGTTTCCTTTCTAGTCTGATATATTTTATTTTACACATTTTAAAACAATTTTCTAGAATGGGGTTCAGAGACTTCCTAAAAGACCCAAGACACAAAAATGGTTAAGACCCCTCGATTCTATGTCCTTCTACGGGAGTTCTCCTTAAATTCTTTCCCATGGTTAACATCCCAGTTCTTATCTTAACAAATCTTCATGCAAGCTCTCCAGGCCCTTCACCATTCTACTCAAAGTATAAACAAGCAGTTTAATATTCTGAAACTCAATAGCATCTATATTGTGATTTATCACAGGCTTGAAAAACGCTTTACAAATGTAATTTTATTTGATTCTCACAAAAACTCTGTGAAGTTGACACTATTATGATCCTCATTTTACAGAGGAGGAAACTGAAGCAGGGAGAAGTTGAATGACTTACTCATATACAGTTAATAAGTGCCTGGAGCAGTATTCAAAATCATATCTTCCTCTCTCTGTCCACATTGCCGATTACAATCCAAATATGATTCCTAGAATTGAGTAAAGTATTCTATGGTGCTGACCAGAGCAAATAGTGGGACTCTCTCTTGCCTTCCTGGTTCTAGAAACATTACCTCTTTTAATACAGTTTAAGACTTTTAGTTTTAAACTGTTAAACTTTTAACTGTTTAGCTTTTTTGGGGGGCTGCTATCACACTGTTGACGCTAATTGAACAAAGTCTGTGAAAGTCCAAGATCTTCTTTTCAGTTCCTCAAATAGGCAGGACTGTTGACCACCCATATCTTCCATCTTGGATTTGATTTTTTTTTTGCCCAAAGTGTTACTTCAAATTAGTCTCCATAGCCCCCAGAGGGTGTTGTCTAACTCTGGGAAGTAGTAAGGACCAGATGATGTCCTTGAAAAGCCCATCCCCTCCTATTATGTGTCATAACCAGCACTAGAGGATGCCCTGCCATAATTATTAGGCTCTCTCTGGCTCTCTTTCCTTAGCAAGCTCAATTAATGGATTCAGTAGATACATAACTGAATCTGGAATCAGGAAGACCCAAGTTCAAATGCAGCTTTAGAAATTTTATTAAATGTATGACCCGGGGCAAGTCATTTAGTCTCTGCCTTGGTTTCCTTGCTATAAATGAAGATTACAATAATATGTACCTCCCAGGATTGTTGTAAAAGATCAAATGAAATATTTGCAAAGCATGTAGCACAGTGCCTGACACAGTAGATATTTAATAAAAATCTTATTTCAGGATACATTTGTTCAACTCTGTTTGTTCTTACTGTGTTCTTGAGAGCTTTCCATCACTCATGGGCTAACTTTCTCCTGTGAAAGTTGAAAAGAAAAATACTCAATCAAAGGATATAAAGAGATAATTTTCAGATGAAGAAATTAAAACTATTTCTAATCCTATGAGAAGGTGCTCTAAATCACTATTGATCAGAGAAATGCAAATTAAGACAACTCTGAGATACCACAACACTCCTGTCAGATTGGCTAAGAAGATAGGAAAAGATAATGACAAATGTTGTTGGAGATGTGAGAAAACTGGGACACTGATGCATTGTTGGTGGAGTTGTGAATGGATCCAGCTATTCTGGAGAACAATGTGGAACTATGCTCAATAAGTTATCATACTGTGCATATCCTTTGATCCAGCAGCTTGGATCCCTAAGAAATCATAAAGGAGAGAAAGGGTGCAAAACCTGTGCAAAAATGTTTGTGACAGTCCTTTTCATAGTGGCAAGAGACTAGAAACTGACTGGATGCCCATCAACTGGAGAATGGCTGAATAAGTTAGGGTATATGAATGTTGTGGAATATTATTGTTCTATAAGAAACGATCAGCTGGATGATTTTAGAGAGGTCTGGAGAGACTTACATGAGTGATGCTGAGTGAAATGAGCAGAACTAAGAGATCATTGTACCCAACAACAAGATTATATGATGATCAATTCTGACGGATGTGGCTCTTTTCAACAATGAGATGACCCAGGCCATTTCTGATGATCTTGTGATCAGAGAAAACACTGTAGGGATTGAGGGTAGATCACAACATAGCATTTCATCTCTTTTTGTTGTTTGCTTGCTTTTTGTTTTCTTTCTCATTTTTTTCCTGTTTGATTTGATTTTTCTCGTGGCATGATATTTGTGGAAATATATGGAAATATAGAAGAATTGCACATGTTTAACATAGATTAGATTACTTGCTATCTAAAGGAAGTGATGGAGGGAAGGGAGGGGAAAAATTTGGAACACAAGGTTTTGCAAGGGTGAATGTTGCAAATTATCCATGCATATATTTTGAAAATACAAAGCTTTTATTAAAAAAAAAAACTTGACCATAATTGTAAAATTAGCCTAGTTAAGATAAGGATTTATTAGTACTCTGCTTTTCTCAGAGAAACTTTGTGAATCCTACAAAAATAATAAAATATAAGGATTTGAGGGAAAAAGGCTTATTTCCTTCCTATATTGAGAATTCATCTGACTCATGAGTCCCATCTCTTTGTGCAAAAGCTCAACTCAGGGTTGATCCTGATCCTTCACATTTTCCTTCGGACATACCTTCTGCTGCCCAATGGCCAATGACCCTGGGTTGATCAGGAAATCTACTCAGCCTTTGTCTGTTCTTATATTATCCTAAGGGTGGTAAAAATGCTCTAGCTTCTGCCCATATGATCATAATTTGATTTTTGTCAATCTAGAATTCATAATGGGAGGAAGAAGTGATGTGACTTGGTCGCCATTATATCTGCCCTTTCTGCTTTTAAAAGTTGCTGCCAACCTTCTGTTCAAGGATATTAAGACTCCTCATGGTTATGGGGAAGCGATAATAAGGAAATTATAAACAAACCCATCCAAATAGCCCAAACACTCCAAAACAACCTCATTACAATCCATCTTATTAGCTTTGATCCAATACTTTATTTCTATGCTCTACTGGGGACCATTATGGAGAGTCTCTGGAGTGGCTTGTGTGTTTGTATCTCCATTATCTAGTACTGTTTTCCTGGCAGAGAGTAGGCAATTAATAAATGATTGCTGATTGATTGATTCTAGGATTTCAAGGGCTCATAGAAAGAGAATGACACCCTATTTTTCATCTTTCCTGAAAATGATGGTATTAAAAATGGGTCTAACTTATGGCATGGATTAGCTAACAACTGAAATTTGTAGAGCACTGTATGGTTTACAGAGTGCTTTGCATATATTAATAAAGTCTGACATTTATATAGTGCTTTAAGGTTTACTAAGTGCTTTCCATATATTAATAAAAGTTGGCATTTATATAGCACAAGTTTACAAATCCCGCTGCACATATTTTCTCAGTAGATCCTAACTAAGAGAGAATGGGACTGAGAAATATGGTCATGCCCTTTCAACAGAAGAGAAAACTGAGTCTCAGACTAAGTGACTCCTTCCTAGTCACAGAGTTGAGTGAAATATCTAATGGAAGAATACTGAGCCTGGTTCTCTCTTGATTCCAGGTTCAATAGTCTCTCCATGTACCTGGGAAGAGTACTTGTAAGAAGAACTGAGATATAGCAGAGAGCCTTTCATTAGGGAAGCTTTTAGAAATGTGTTATAAGCCTCTTTAGGGTATCTAGAGTGTGACCTGCTCTTAAAACAGGAAGTATGACAATTATGAAAAGCTTATTCTATGTCAGAAACCATCCTGGGTGCTGGGAATACAAAGCAAAAAAAAATTAATGTCTCCAAGGAGCTTATATTCTTTAATGGGAAATATACTTTATCTATATATTTACCTATGTATCTATCTTTCATCAGTTTTTCTATCTGTTTATCTAACTATCTATCTATTATCTACTTCTCTAAATTTGTCATCTATTTATATGTTTTTGTGTATGTATGTCATCTATCCATCCATCCATCTTTCAATTTGTCTAATTTGTCTATCTCTCCATCCACCATCCATCATCCACTTCTATGTGTTTATTCTCTCTCTCTCTCTCTCTCTCTTTTTCTCTTTCTAACTCTCTGTATGTCTGTCTCTCCCTCTTTGTTTCCATTTATCTATGTAGAATATACACAGTAACCTATTAGTTGAAGGAGTCAAGAAAGATCTAACATAAAAAATATGTCTTGCATTGAGCTCTGAAGATAATTAGGGATTCTATGAAGAACAGAAGAGGAACAAGAGCATTCAAGGCATGATGGACAACCTAACATAAAAAAAATAACAAAACATAACCTAACATAAACATAAACATAAAGGCATAGGAACACGATTTAGAATTTTGTGCGTCAGGAACAGCAATGAGACTAGTTTGTGTGGACCAAGTGTGTGTAAAGGAGAGAAATGTGTAATGGTGATGGAAAGATAGGTTGTAGTCAAACTGCCAAAGGTTTTAAATGTCAAAGAGAGGAATATGTATTGATCCTAGAGTAATAAGGAGAAACTCAAGTTTATTGAGTGAGATAGTGACAGCTCGGTCCTCTATTGAAGGAATATCACTTTGTTGATTGTCAAGATTGTCAAGAGAGGGGAGACTCTTAAGAAAAGGAAATCAATTAGGAAATTATTGGAATGACCCAGGCCCCTTTTATGGAGGGCCTCTTTCAAACCAATGATTATGTGGTTTTAGAAGAGCTATGTCCAAAGGATGGTAGAGAGAAATGTGAAAATCTGGGAAAATAGATAGAGGATTCACAGGTTGGAAGCTGACTAGATTAAAGGTGAAACTGACTCCTTCTAGCATCCAGACTCATAGACCTTGGTGAAGAATTAGAATTCAGCTGCATGGCTTGTCAAGTAACCAGTGAGTGATTATGAGCATTTGGTCAAGACAAAGATAATTATCATAAAAGTATCATCTCATCATATTCACAGACTGCTCAGATTGGTTTTTTATTCATCTGTGAATATGGAGGGCATTAAATAGAAGCAAGAATATTCTATCATGGAAAAACCAGGACTCATCTAGCTCATCTTTATTTGCAAACTCCCTTTAAGATGGGAAATTTCCAAGACGTTTCATCTTCCCGAACCACTCTCCTATTATGTATCTCTGGCTCAGGTAGGGTCAGCATTCATCTCTAGAGTTTTGTTCTTCTCCATGAAGTTTCAAGCAAAGAGAGCAAATTGATTTTATCCATCTGACTTAAATGATGGTCATGATGATGATAATAATAATAAAAGTGCTACTGAGATAGCACTTTAAAAGTTGCAAAGTGCTTTGCCTAGGTTAGCTTATTTGATCCTAATGCTAAGGTTCTCTTGCTGTGCTCTCCTTTGGATTCCACTGCCTATCTGGACCGAGATTCTCCTCTCCTCCTGCCTGGAACACTTGATCTCCCTAAACTTCACTCCTTGCTTGTCTAGCACATGTGGGCTCTTCTCTTCTTTTATTGTCTTTCCACTTGTTTCACAGGCTATCTAGTCTTGATGTCTCCTGGGCAGTTTTCTCTGTTATTACTCATGCTCCAACTTTTCCATAAAGAAGAAATCAAGCAAATGAATTAACACACTCCTGCCTCCTCCCACTGTCCCCCACCAGTGGGTATATAATTATACAATCAAATGCATGACTCGAGGCAGCTTCTTTCTGAGCTTCAGTTCCTTATTTGTAAAATAGAAATAACAGCATAAGCTGTTGAGGAGCAAACAAGATAATACATGAAAAGCATGTTGCAAACATTAAAGTTGTATCCACATGTCACTTCTTCTTGTAGTTGTCACTACTATTATCCCTGATTCTTCTCATTCATACTGAACCTTCCCATCCTTCCCACCTATCCTTTTCTGATTTTATTCCCTTTTCTCTTTGCTGTTTCTTTTATTATTGGTGTAGATATGAGGCTTCTCTTGATATAATCACTAAAAATACCCTACTGGTGTTAGTTAGAACCATAGGTTTGAAGAGGTAAGTCACCTTAGAGCCCACTGACCCTTATTTTACAAATGGAGAAACTGAGGTTCACAGAATTTAAATGACTTGTCTAATGTAAAACATTTGAGGCAGAATTCAAGCAGATCATACCATTTCCAAATTGAATGCTCCCTTTCAATTTCTTCCCTCATTAGATTGTAAGGTCTTTGAGGTCAGAGACCCTTTTTCTTTGCTTTTGTATTTCTAGCACTTAACTGACACATAGTAGGTATTTAATACATATTTATTGCCTGATTGAGTGACTTATGGGCCCAGATCTACAGGATTCCGATGTCAATATTCTGTTCATTTTGCCACAATCACCTGGGAGATATTGTATGGCTGTAGATGCACTGGTTTTCTGGGTTATGGATTTGTTTTGCCTCTCTCAATCATATACTCTACAATGGCCAGTAAAATGATGGGGCTGTGCTATAGCCACAGCTCCCGAGGACTCAGAAGAGGACGTTTTTGCCACCAAAGTTATTGATGCAGTCCAATGGCTTCTTGCCTTAAACATTCCAGTTGCATAATGCTCCATTTATAATGCAAGTGGGCTTCATGGAGAAATGGCTCATCTTCTTCCCTCCATATGGATTCTTCTTCATATGGGTTATTTTGCTCTTTACATAATTGATGGATGGCATTTGGGGAAAGCAGTGTGGCTGGATGGGGACAATTTAACCAGATGGAAGATAATAGGGATAAATGCAAAATCCTCTACTCAGCTTAAAAACAAATCAATAGGATTAATATGAGATGAAGAATAAGAAGAGAGACTTATATGCTTATGAAAATGACCTTTCCTCTTCCCACATTAATTCCAGAGAAGTTAACAATGTTATATGACAGCCAAAAAAAAGCTAATAGAATCCTAGATTCTCTTAACTGAAATAAAGTCTCCAGCCTCACAACCTAAGGGCTGCTTTTCTAATAGAAATCCCAGAACATTTCTGCTTCCAAAGAACTGAAGTTAAGGCTTACACAAAGGTTAATAATGAGTTGGAGCAATTTATAACATATTGCATGCAAAGTAGGAACATCAAGTACAAGACTAAGGAGACTTAAGACTAGTAAAAAGAAAAAGATGGGTTGGTCATATAGTAAAAAAAGAGAGAAAACTGATAAGTTGCCTTTGTGTGTGCTCCATTGGTATTCAAGGGATGGAAAGATGACACAATGATGGCCTCTAGCACATTATATGGGACAGCCTTTAATTTTATGAACTTTAAGGAGGACATGGGTATTGGATGTAATCAGTTCCCAATAACATGTCTATCATCTATTTATCCAGCCCCAATCCCTCTCCTGATCTTCAGTTTTACTTTTACAACTGCCTATTGGTCATCTCAAATTGGATGTCTCATAGGCAGCTTAAACTCAATGTGTCCCAAAGTGGACTTATCTTTCCACACACTGTCTTTTCTTTCTACTCACCCTAGTCACCCAGATTCATAAGTTAGGTATCATCCTCAACTCCTTACTCCCTTTCATCCCTTTATCCAATTTTTTTTCCAAGTCCTATTGATTCCACTTTTTCAACATCTGTTGTACAAGCCCAGTTTTCTCCTAAAATACCACAGTTACTTCATTGTAAATCTTTATTGTGTTGTCCTAGACCATTGTAACAGCCTTCTGGTTTCTTTGACTTGATTATTTTCCCATCAGTTAATCCTTCCCTCACCTAAAAATCTGATTATAATCACAGGTTTGACCATACTACTCCCTTCCCCTCATGGAGATATATGGAGATATAATATCACCTATCTCCCATGGCTGTTGTTAGAATCAAATGAGATAATATTTATAAAAGGAGTTAGAACAGTGGAGAGCTTTTGAGAGGATTCTGGGAAGATGGCAGAGTAGGTTGGTAAATTTCAAGCTCTCCAAACTTCCCCCACAAATAGAACAAATTTGTGCCTCAGGGCAATCATAGACTGGTGAAAAACCAGGAAGACTTGGGATAGAACAAAGGTCCTCCTGACAAAACCCAAGAAATGAAGAAAGTCCAGGGGCCTGGAGATTAACTGGTAAGAAGTGCAAACACCTCCAGGCTAGTTCCACACAAACACCAAGTAGGAACAACTCAGGCTAGCTGAATTTGGCTGGAGAATCACAGAAACTTTCACATCCTGGACAGTTTGAGGAGTCTGGGGGTCTGAGTCCTGGAAGACTGACTAAACCTCGGCTGATTAGGATTGCCAGGCCCACTTGTGCCACAGGGATGGGGCCCTAGGCGAGAGGGAACCAGCACACACATGAGTACAGAAATGCTGGGGCAGAGACATTGCTGGCTGTGGGCACTTGCTGGAGCATGTTTGGGGCTCCTGGTCAGATTGGGAAGCTGAGGTGAAGGCAGAGACACTATGTTTCCACCCCATGTTCGGAAGTGCTTACACAAATACTTCTTATTTAGAAAAATGTACCAACAAAGAAGAAAGATCCCCACCCTAGAAACTTACAATAGGAATAGGAAAGACCAGGGTTCATTTTTTTTTACTTGAAGTAAAACAAACAAACAAACAAACAAAAAAACCTTTTACCTCAAAGAGTAACATGAAATGGCTCCCTGTTCAGAGAGAATTTATAGAAAAACTCAAAAAAAGAATAAAAAATATCAAATGAAAGACATGGAGTAAAAACTAAAAAACAAAAAATAAAAAGCATCAAAGAAAAAACAAGAAGATTATGGAAAAAGTTAATCAACTAAAAAAGGATATACAGAGTCTCAAAGATGAAAATAATTCTTTGAAAAATTAGAATTGGAAAAGGGGAAGCCAGTGAAGCTAAGAGAGACCTAGAATTGTACAGGACTTATCAGCAACTATAATAAAAGACCTCAGGTCCTGAAATCATTTCTACTAACAATAAAAAAATGAGGTCTGCAGCCAAAAATACCATATCCAGCAAAATTATCTCTAATATTAAATGAGAAAAAGTAGACATTTAATGAACTTGCAAAATTTCCAGATTTTTTATCAACCAAACCTTAACTTAACAGAAAATTTAACATGTAAGAGCCAATATCAAAGATCAATTTCAAGCAACTCAACATGGACAGATTGTTCATGTTTTTTGTTTTTTTATATCGCAAATGTATACCATATTTTAAAGATTGATATCAATAATAGAATAGCTTAAATTAGCTACAGAATTAAGGTAAGTTAATTTTACCTTACAAAATTAGAGGCAGAATTAAGATAAAAATAGTAATTATGTTGGCCAAATGAAGTGCAGAAGAAGAATAGACACAAAGACATTAAAAAGGGAAGGAGGGCTTATAGTTCTGAAATCCTACTCATATTGGGAATGGATCAAATAAGCAATACTATATATATCATGAAGAGTATAGCACCCTCCAAAATCTATAAAGCAATAAGGGGAGAAGAAAGGAGGGATGGGGAAATAAAGAGTGAAGGAAGAAGACAAAGGAGGGACATATGGGTGGGTGGGGGGTTGAAGAAAACAGAAAGACAAGTTAAGGAGCAGAATTAAAGCAAAGAGTCAACAGGGATAAGAAAGGTTTGTGTGTGTGTGTTTTGGGGTGATGATGTGTCTGTGTATATTTCATATGTATATATGAAAAAAAATACATATTTCATTATAGCTTGCTTAGGATGGGGAGATGAAAGAGGAAAAAAATAAAGTAAAAAGAATGCGCAGCAGAGAACAAAAGGACAAGGAAGTAAAGAAAAGATGGATACTCATGAAAATAATTTCTTCTACTAATATACATATTTTCTTGAACTGGTAATTTGTTATTATATATTTTGAATCCTCCCTAATGTTCTGTATGGCATGACAATGTTTTCTTTTATTCTGTTCTATATTATTTTGGTATTCCTTTTCTTTGGTATTTCTTTTTCTTATTCTGTTTTTTTAAAATCAAATAAATTTTTAAAAAATTAAGAAAGGAGTTAACATAGTGTTTGGCATGTAATAGGCACTATGGAAATTACTCCTTTCCCTTCTCCTTTTGGCTTTAAATTAATAATCCTATGACCCTTTACTTTCCCCCTTCCTTGACACCCCGGGGCAAAGCCTGATTGAGCCTGTCCTAATTACAATTCTGGTACCAACATACTTGTAGAGCTGTCCAGCAATCAACTCTGTTTTTCAAACACAGATGTTAATAAATTCGCTCCTGAACTCAGTGGCTTATTATGATGAAAGGACTTTTAAGAGCTACATAAATGTGAGCTGTTATTATTAGGGACCAAATTCCCAATACAACCAGCTTACCTTTTGATGATCCTCTGGTTCCTGAATGGGGAATCTTGTTCTGGAAGACAGATGGGAGGGAACCATAATAACATTGCCTGACACATGGTAATAGCTATCTAAATACTTGTTTGTATTCCTTGCCCTAAAAAAAGGCATAAATGTATGTTTTATTGCTAAAGATTATGGGAACTTTCCATCTGACTTTTGGCTGAAACCTTCCTACAGGCTTTCTTCCCTATTAGAATATGACTTCCAAAAAAAGAGTATAACTTCCTTGAAGGCAGAAACTTCCATCTTTTCTGGTCATATCTTCAAGACAGCACAGCAGTAGGTAACATACAGCAAACTCTTAATAAATGTTTTATTCATTCAATTAGAGTTGTCCAAAAGTTGAGTGACCTACCTTGTAAGGGAATAAGCCTTCCCACTGCTGGCAATATTTAGGCAGAAACTGTATGACCATATGTCAAGCATCTCATAGAAGGAATTCATGCTTAAGGATGAAACATAATACCTATCTCTCAAGAGAGAATTGATGGATTCAAGATGCAGAATAAGATGTTTTAGATCCACACAATCTGGGACTTTGTTTTGCTTGCTAATATATTTTTGTTGCTGCTATTCTTTTTTGCCTTTTTTTTTTTTTTCCAGTGAGGGTGAGTAGAAAACTATGGTGGGGAAGGTGCTACTACTAGGGTAGGTAGCACAAAAAAGAGAAATAACTGAAAGAAAAGAGATTCAGAAAGTATTTTTAAATGACAAAAAAAGAGAATAAAAGGAAGAACAGAAAGAACACAGATAAATAAGTTAGCTTTAAAATTTACAAGTTTACCTCACTATTAAAAGTATACAAATAACACATAATAGAGGTCTTCAATTTCAAAGTCAGTCTTCCTTTTCTGTTCCATGTAAATGGAGATGCCCATTTTGTTTAGTATGTTAAGTCCAGGCTGATATTTTTAAATATACCAAAAAAAGAAAAATGCAAGAAAGAAGAGATTCCTGCTTTAGATATGAGCTGGCTAAAGCTGTGTCTGAAACCCTTTCTAATTTAAAGACTGATTCCAGGAAGGTATCTATAATGGAAGGTGCACAGGTATAGGGAGCATGATTGAGGTCAGCTTTCTGAAGACCTTGGAACTCTGGGTCAGAAACTTGGGAATATTTCTGTCTCCAATGAAGTCATGAAGGATCTACTTAGGGGAGTACAGAACAGTAGATCTGAGGATGAATGGGGTGCGGAGAAGAGATTTCATAAAAGAACCCATTTTTGAAATGTACTTCAAGATTTAGTATCCACACCATTCTAATTAACACATAAGATCACGTAGCTATATTGCCTTCCCTTTCAGACTGTGAGGTGCCTGGGACAGGCATTGTGTTTGCTAGCTGACTGTTGGGCAGTGCGGTACAAGGGAAAAAATGCACATTAATAAATCAGTGAAAGCCACTGGGGTTTCTCACATGACTTCCAGCAGAAATGCCCACTAAATAACTGTCTTGCTTTATTTTAAAAAATCATTAAAACATTTTTTTTTGTCCTGGTCTCCATTTTTCTCCCTCCCCTAATACAGGATAATGATAAAGTTCTTAGGAATTATAAATATCATATTGCCATATAGGAATGTAAAGAGTGTAATCTTATTGGATCTCTTTCAATTTCTCTTTCATGTTTACCTTTTTATGTTTCTATTGAGTTTTGCATTTGCAAGTCAAATTTTCTATTCAGCTCTGGTCTTTACATCAGGAATGCGGGAAAGTAGATTTTGAGAGTAGATTATTCTTACTTGTAATTCTAGCTCTGTCCTCTGGAATTTCATATTACAAGCTCTGCAATCTTTTAATGTGGAAACTGTTAACACTTTGGTTATCTTGATTGTGATTCCATTATATTTGCATTGTTTCTTTCTGTCTTTTTGCACTATTTTCTTTGTAATGTGGGATATTTGGAATCTGGCTGTAATATTCCTGAGAGTTTTCATTTTCATTGATGCCCTTATAAATTTTTATTTTGCCCTCTTGTTCTAGCTATCAGAGCAGTTTGATGATAGCTTTCAGGTAGTCTGGTTAATTACTAAATTATCTCTCCTCAATCTATTTTATTAGTCAATTGTTTTTCCAATGAGATATTTCATATTTTCTTCTTTTTTCATTCTTTGACTTTGTTTTATTGTTTCCTGGTGTCTCATAGAATCATTGACTTCCAATTGTCCAAGTCTAATTTTTAAGCAATTATTTTCTTCAGTGAGCTTAGAGTTGACCAACTCTACTTTTGAAAGTATTGTTTCCTTCATTTTTGTACCTATTTTTCTATTTGGGCAACTCTTCTTTTTAAGGAGTTCATTTCTCCAGATGACTTTTGTGCCTCTTTTTACCATTTGGCCATTTCTGGTTTTTAAAGTTCAATTTCATTCAGTATTTTTGTTCCTCTTTTACAAAACTGCTAATTTTTTTTCATAATTTTCTTGCATTACTCTTATTTCTTTTCCCACTTTTTCCTCTACCTCTCTTATTGAATTTTAAGTTCCTTTTAGGGCTCTTCAAGGAATTCTTGTTGGACATATGCCCAATTCACAATTTTTCTTTGAGCATTTGCTTGCCACTATTTTGATATCAGCGTCTTCTTTTGAGTTTGTATCTTTACCTTCTTTGTCACCATAGTAATTTTTTATGATAGTTTTTTTTATGTTTGCTTGTTTTCCCTTTATATTATACTTGCAACATCATATTAAGCCCAAAAATGGAGGAAGTCACAAATTGCTGTTGCCAGTGCTTCAGTTGTTGCCAAGATCTGCTGCTAGTTCACTGTGCTCTGGGCTCAACCGAAACCCTGGTGAGAGAGATCTTTTGTGCTGACCTCCTAAATTGTCTTGTACTGGAAAACTCTTTCACCCCAACTTTTTGTTGGCTCTATCACTCCAAAATTTTGTTTGAGCTCTTATTTTGAAGGAAATTTTAAAGAGTTCAGGTGAGTTGCTGCCTACATTCTGCCACCTTAGTTCTCCTCCAAAGTATGTGTTTCTTTTTAAAAAATTTTTAATTTGAAAAAAAAAAAACACAGTGAGAAAAACAGAAAAGGAATAAAGAAAATAAAGCAGAACAAAAGAGAACATTGTCATGTGGCCAGCAGGATATTAGGGAGGATTCAAAATATATAACAACAAACATCAGATCAAGAACGGTATATGTATATGTATGTATATAGATATATAGATATAGATATAATATTAGTAGAAGAAATTATATTCATGAATGTCCATTTTTTCTTTACTTCCTTGAAAATTGTTCTCTGTTTCTCTGTTTCATATCTTAGTTCGTTCTTTTCCTTTTTTCATTCCTTTCACTTCCAAGCAAGCTACAGTTAAGAAAAGATACACACACACATACACAGACACACACACACATATACACACACACACACAGACTCATACACACACACACATACACACACACACACACACACTCCACATATACACACATCTTTTCTATTCCTTCTGACTTTTAATTAAATTTCGCTCTCTAAATTGCCTTACTATTACTTAACCTCCCTCCCACCCAAGAACCCCTCCCTTTCTTCTTCCCTCACCCTTTGCTTTCCCATTTGTCCACTCTCCCCTTATTTCTTTATAGATTTTGTAGGGTGCTATGCTTTTCATGGTATATATATGCAGTGTTGCCTATTGAATCCATTCCCAATGTGAGTGGGAAAAATATTGTGTTTCAAAATAACATTCCATCCTGGTTCTTGCTGGGTGTGTAACTTAGAGCAGGTCACATTACCTTTCTAGATCTCAGTTCCCACATTTGTAAAATGAAGATTTTGGGCAATCTTTAGAATATTTTCAGTTTTAAATCTATGATCTTCTAGTTATGCACTGCTATGCTTTTGTATAGATAGGTCTTCTAACCTATCTATACATCTGCCTTTTAGATCTCCCAATTCCCTTTAAAGTTCAGCTCTTCCTATCACAGACTTCCTCATTCCTTTAGCTGTTATGGTTATCCTCACCTTCGGCACTGAGTATTTATTTTGTGTATATTTTGCATTTATTTATCTATGTATATGTATTTCCCTGGTAGAATGCATGCTTTCTGATAACAGGGACTGTTTTCATTTTTGTTTTCCCATCCCAGGTATCTAGCACTTAATAAAATCCTATTAGACTGAAATGAAGGGGATTTCATGAAGGAGAGCATCTTATTTGATAAATACAACATCTCTCTGTATTTTAATCAACATTCTCATTACTAGAAAGTCTTGTGATTAGCAGAGGCTTTCACCAGATTCAACACTCTGATGAAAGGCAAATGGAAAAGTTTTCCCCTTTCCAAGAAGAGAAAGTCATATATCAGGATATACACCACTAACATTCTTGACATGCTGAGAAGCAATAAGATTTAAAATTGTATTGTGTTGCAAAGGAATACCCTGATGCTGGGAAGAAATCCTACCAGGAATCACTTTGAGGCTGGAGCATTCAGTATGAAATGTAACAAGCAGGTACTGACCTAAGTAAGCTTTAGGTTTTTATTTAGTATTGCCTTATCCCCTTGTTAAGGCAGAGGGTGTGCCCCAACAGGAGGCAGTTAGCAGCTTATTAAGGTAGTGTCTTTCTTATTTTCCTGTACCTTACTACAATGCCTAGAAAGTGACAGTGTGTAATCTCTCAGCTTAAAAGTGATGGATTATAGGGATGATTCTATGGAACCTGATCAGATGTGAATGCAGGTGAAGAGGAGAATATACTTCTGGGAGACATCGTAGGGCAACGTAGAACCCTGATTTGGGGATGAGACATATCTGAACGCAAGAGAGAGACCAACAGACAGAGAGACAGAGACAGAAACAGAGAGACAGAGACAGAGACAGAATCGGAGAAAGAAAAAGAGGAAGAGAGAAAGTAAAAGAAAGGAAATGAAGAAAAAGGAAGAAAGAAAAAGAAAGGAAGGAAGGAAGGAAGGAAGGAAGGAAGAAGAAAGAAAAAGGGAAAAAAGATGAAAATTCCAGGTTTTTAATTGTTTCACTGCAGTCTCATGCTTTCATAATCACTCCTATTTACCAGGTAACTGGGTGGTAGGAAACTGCTTTCTAATCTAATCTACTACCTGTGTGATTTTGGACAAATCAATTCATCTATCAATCTTCTCCCCTGTAGATTAAAGAGATCAAAATTTGTGATTTGGTGTGAAAGGACCTGGTTCAAATCTTAGGACAGTCATTTGCTGCCTGGATAACCTCAGTCACGTTCCTTAACCTCCATATGCAAACAAATATGTACAAACAAGTTATATACAGATAAATTGGAAATAATCAAGAGAGAAAAGGCACTAGTTTAAATGGTGTCTCAGAAAGGCTTCTTGCAGTTGGTAGGAATTTAACTGGGACTTGAAGGAAGCCAAGGAAGCCAGGAGATGGAGTTAAGGAAGATTCCAGGCTCTGGAAAAACTAGAGAAATGCCAGGAGAGTATCATGTGAGGAATAGTAAGGAGATCAGTGTCTCTGGATCTAAGTGTGTCAAAAGAAATTATATGCAAGGAAGGAGACTGGACAAATACAACCAGTTGCTTTTCCCTCTCAAATATACATTTGCTTCCTTAGCTGCAAAATCAACTGGAGAAGGCAATGGCGAACCACTTTAATATTCTGCCAAGAAAACCCCAAATGGGGTCCCGAAGAACAGCATTATAATCATTTGGTCCTCCACAAGCCTAGGAGGAAGGTGATGTTATAACATTTTACAGATGGAGAAACAGTCTGAGAGGTTAAATGTTGCACACTTGTCAGACGCCAACCACTAGGAGCTTATGATGGGACGTGTGCACAGGTCTTGCTTATTCACCGTTTGCTGCTCCATCAGCCAGTCACCTAGGAAAGGGAGTGATTAGGAAGGTACAAGACAGGAGGGAGATGTCTAGAAACCGGGTGTTTCTTGTCCCCATTAGAGGGATTTTTTTTTTTTTTGGCATCTGAATGTGTTTTTGGAGTCCAGGGAGTAAAGATCCTCAGGGACACATGTTGGAGTGAGAAAAGGAAGAATGTAATTAAATCTGACAGGAAGTAAGTTATTCATAGCTCTTCCAGAAGGAAATGTTTCAATGAGTTTAACCAGATACTAGGAAAGGGAGGCGACAATAATAGATGTTGTAAGTGGGAAAAATGATCAAAGGAGGTGGAAAAAATCTTCCTTGTTCCTTTTTCAGTGAGTGAAGGCCACCTTTGGTTGGAGCTGAATGGAAGGGGGCCATCACCAGCTTGCTGCTGCCCATTCGTGCTAAAATTTTCCAGGCAGTGGGTTGGCAGTTTTTTTGGAGTAGGATGGGAATGGAGGAGATTGGGAAAAGGGGAGGAAGCAAGAATATGATTTATGCATTTAATTTCTCCCAAATGCTTGGAAGGCAGCTGCCCGGCACCCTGAGCACATTAGCATTGATTAAAGTTAAGTCTTCAAGAGGAGAACAAATGGTCCCGATAAATAGTTGCTTCCATCACCCTGAGTTAGGGTAAAGGGACCTCAGCCAGACACTTCTGCCTGCCTATCTTTGGCCTAAGTGGGCAAGAAACAAATACTATCTCTCAGGCAAGAATCAGAGGAAAGGCAGAGCTCCAGGCCTGGTTCGGTTCTCTTCCCTTCCCGCTTGTCCAAAGCACAGATCAGCAGAAAAGAGTATTGTAAACATCTGGCGACACAGCAGGGAGAGCATTGGAACAGTTGCAGGAAGCCCTGAGTTTAAAAACCATCTCAGATGCTCAGCAGCTATGTGACTTTAGGCAACTCATTAACCTCTGTGTATGAGCTTCCTTCCCTGTAAATGTGAATAATAGAAGGATAGGATTATGGAATTATCATCAGATTTAATTATTCAATCATCATTGTTCACTTTGGAGAGAGCAGGTTCAATGGAATGATAAGGCTGGAAGTCAGAGAGTTAAGATGAAATTGAGAAGAGATAGACTGGATAGAAGGTTTTCTTGAGTCCAATAAGAATAGAGAAAAGATAGGGAACAATACCCAGCAGGGATTCAGGATCAAGTGAATTTTTTTAAGGATAGGGGAGAAGTAGACATGGTTATAGACCCCAGAGAAGCATCCAGGAGAGAGATGGAAGAAAATTCAGAGAGTGAGAATGACATGAGGGAGCAGTTTGTGGGAGGAGACATACCACTATTGGAGAATTGGGGTAACTCGCGCATATAGAGGCAATATCTTTGACAGGAGTATAGTTACTGCTTTATATGATTAAAGGAAGAAATGATGGAAGAAGGCATTTTAATAATGTGAGATCAGGGAATTAGAGGGAGTTCTTGACCAATGGCATTTACTCCATGAAATATGAGGCAAGGTTCTCAGCTGAGAGGTTGAGGGGAGAGAGCGATGGGAAATTTGAGGAAGGATGAAAAGGTTTGGAAGAACCAGTGTGGTGATTCAGATAGTGAATGACTTAGGGCAGTATAAGAGGATCACCTTTTGGCAATTAAGGTCCAGTTGAAATTATTTCATAAAAATTTGTAATAGATTCAGTCAGCACAATTTCACGATTTTTCTCTAGCTTGATCCAGCAGGACATGAATGGGATTGAAGGCAGTGGATTGTGGGAGTAACCCAAGGATGAGGCTTGGTGGAAATAGGATAAGCAGATAAGGGACTTGAGAGAAGAAGTCAGTGTAAAATTGAACCAATTCAGCAAGATAGAAAAGGGAGGAGAGTTTACTTAGTGCAGGGATGATGGCCCAGGAAAGAACTGAGGGGTAGAAGAACTGAAGGTCTCTGTGAGAATAGAGTTAAAGGTCAATTGGACTAAACTGGTCTCTAACCTGTGATGTTGGGAGCTGAAAAGAGCAGGCTAGAGACTAGAGAGTCAGAAATCCAAGAGAAGTTTAATTTCAAAGTGAGAGAAACAGTTTGCAAGCAAAGTCCTCCTCCCTGAAAAGGGTGGCCCACTTGTTTATGGCAGGGGTACATTTTTAAAGTGTGAAAACCACAAACAGCTGGACCCTAACATAGGCATTCTGGTTCTAGAATAAATAGTCTCAAAGTCCACAAGGAACAGTCTCCAAGTCCTTAGACTCATTAAGCCTTGTGGTTGTTCAGTTGGGCACAGAACCAGAGTTAGTGTGGCAGGGAGCAACAATGGGGCATCTAATTTAATTCACTTGGTGGTTATAAGAATGGGGGATTATTGTTATGCAAAGGGCAGGGCACAGCTGGCTTGCTGGGCCTTAGCTCTGGAAAACAGAGTGTCTCCTAATAATATCATGATATTTCCCCTTTTTGGCCCAAAGGAGAGAGTCTGAAAGAACCCCTGTTGAGATGCCACAAGAGATCAGTAGTTTCAGGATAAGGTGTTGAGTTAAATGGATCCTGCCTAGTCATTATTTGCTTATAAGCAGAAAAAAGAAGGGGGCCAAGAATGGAGAGGGAGAAAATCCCAACACATGCTTGAATCAGAAACTTGATGGTTGAGCACTTAACAAAAAAGAAGAAGGAAATGAAACGAGCACAATATACTCAGCCCTCATCTGTAATTTTTGGACAGTTGTCTCATCTGGGTGTTGGCTGATTTGGAGTCCATAATAGATCAGCCTTGAAGTCCCCCAAGTGTTCCACTGTTCACTCAGGAGCAGATACTTTTTTTCAGATTATCCAGGAGTACCAAATGCCTAAATGGGATATCTGGGACTCAAAATGTGCTGGTTAAATGGACATTGAGAATGGGTCAATAGAATATAAGGAGACTTGATATCAGTTAATACTGGTTGTAGCTATTGTATTAGTTTAGTCTTTCGTTTCAAGGTGTTTATATTTGTTTTCTTGGTTTCCTTGGTGACATAAATTTCCTTTTTCAAAACAAGTCCATTGTGATCCCTTTAAATAGTTTGATCTGTAACATGACATTAATGTGACCCGACTTGTAATTATGATTATGAATTTATGAAAAAACTTGATTGCACTGTTTGAACCTAGCCCTGCAAGGTTGGGAAATTGGATTATCTCTAGGTTTTGTTTAGAGATTTTTAATTAAAGACCCATGTCATGCTAACCAGAAACTCAAAGACTGATGCAAGATCCCTACAAGATCTGTCTGACTACTCCCTTAGCTGCCAAACTTGTGGGTGGGTATTCCTAGATAAAAAAAATCTTATTCTCAGGACAACTCTGAAGGGGGCTCTGCTTCTCTGATTCCAAACCTAGAGATTACTAGATAATTTTGACTTAATATAATTTCAAACAATCACTTAAATATATGTCTCTGCTTTTGGAACTTCAATTATGTGCCATTCAGCTTTTCTATTCTACTTAAATCCTGTACCTGATATAAGATTCTATTTCTTTTTTAAATTTATGAGGATCCAGCAATCACATGAACTCTTCTGCTTTTTAAAATGTTCAAATACTTTAATAAAAATAATTTCCCTGTCTTTACCTCTATTAATGCAATTTATGTATAAAATCCTTAATCTGAGTTTGAGAATTTATTATCAAAACATACTCAAAGCCTAAATTGCCAAAATAGATAAATATGAAGTTAATAATATATGTGTCTATATAATTGTTAGTGAAAATACTGTAATCCTTTTGCTTTCTCAAAATTTACTATTCCATTCATTAAAAAATTTTACATTATATCTTTGTCTTTTTTTTTTTTTGTCTAGTCATTTCTCCCTTGGAAGGCTATCAACCCTACATTATAATTTGACAATAAATACAGATTCAATTTTAAGATATTCAAAACTGCATCCTGTTATAGTAATTCAGAGATGTTCCAATATCAAGTCTATTATTTAATAGATTTAGTATCATACTTACAAAAATTTTTGATTATAGAAATTTGTTATAAAAGGTGAAAGAGGGATATAGTCATAAAATGTCCTAAGTTATAACAAAGGAAAATTTTTTAAATTCTGTTTGATTACAGGCACGATTCATATCTGACAACCAATCATATAATCACAGGATATCAAGTGCAAAGCTCAAGATTAATCAGATAGGGAACGTTTCTTTTCAGAAAAAGGAAATTGCACAACAGAGAAATAGATTCAGGAGGATCTTACTTTGGGTCATGCCCAAGTCATGTTCAAAACTTTCCCCAGGTACAGATATTTACCTTGAACAGTTCTCAGACTGAAGCAAATGCCTTTTTTTATGTTTGGCTTTGTAACAATTCAGACAACTATCCCTGTTATCAAAACTAAAAAGTAAATTATAGTCCTAGGAATTTTTACTTTTTTGGAGAAATTTTAATGTTTTTTTTTCATTTTAAAAATATTTTTATTTAAAGTTTTGAATTCCAAATTCCATTCCTTCCTTTTCCCCTTCCCTGAGATGGTAAGAAATTTGACAATTTTTATACATGTGCAATTCAACGTAAAACATTTCCATACTATTCATTTTGTGCAAGAAGACAAATAAAAGAAAAAAATGAAAGAAAAAAGAAATAAAAAACAGCATACTTCAGTCTGTATTCAATCAATATCAGTTCTTTCTCTGGAGGTAGGTAATATATTTCCTCATTAGTCTCTTGGGATTGTCTTGATTCGTTGTATTGTTGAGAAGAACCAGTTCATTTACAATTCTTCATTGAACAATGTTGCTTTTACTGAGTACAATGTTCTGTTCACTTCATTATGGATCTGTTCATGTAAGTTTTCCAAGTTTTTCTGAAATCATACTGCTTGTCATTTCTTATAGCATAATAATATTCCATACTGCAGCTTGTTTAACCATTTCTACTTGATGATATTCCTTTGCTTTCTGATTCTTAACCACCACAAAAAGAACTGCTAGAAATATGTTTGTACAAATATGTTCCTTCCCCTTACTTTGGGATGTTTTTGAGATATAGACTTAGCATTAATATTATTAGATCAAAGGGTATGCAAAGTTATATAGCACTTATGGAATAATTCCAAATTGCTCTCCAAAATGGTTGGATCAATTCACATCTCTACCAATATTAATATTCCAGTTTCCCCACGCCCCCTCCAACATCTAATGTTTTCCTTTTTTGGGGCCATATTAGCCACTCTGATAGGTATGAGGTGATGCACACCTGAGCATTGTTTTTATTTGCATTTCTTTGATCAGTTGTGATTCAGAGCATTTTTATGAATATAGATAGTTTGATTTTTTTTGTCTGAAAACTGCCTGTTCATATCCTTTGACTTTTTATCAATTGGGAAATGATGTGCATTTTTATAAATTTGATTTCATTCTCTATATACTTGAGAAGTGAGGCTTTTATTAGAGATATTTGTTGCAAAATTTCCTCCAGTTTTCTGCTTTTCTTATAATTTTGGTGGCATTGGTTTTGTTTTTCAAAAAAATTAATTTTATATAATCAAAATGCTGTATTTTACATTTTGTAATATACTCTATTTATTCTTTGGTTCTAAATTCTTCCCTCACTCATAAATCTGACAGATAAATCATTCCTTGCTTTCTTATTTTGTTTATGGTATCGTCCTTTATGTATAAATCATATGCACATTTTCATCTTATTTTGGTAAACAATGTGAGATGTTGGCCCACACCTAATTTCTACATACTGTTTTCCAGTTTTCCCAAGCTTAGATTTTTGGGTTTATCATGTACTTAGATGACAATGGTCATTTATTATAATGGAATTTGTACTTAATCTATTCCTCGGATCTACCATGCTGTTTCTCAGTCAGTAACAGATCGTTTTGATAATCATTAATTATCTTTTCAGTAATGACATTACCTCATTGTCTATGTCTATGGTACTGAGCTATTTGCTAATTTCACAGAATGATCACTAGCTAGGGGTTCTGTCTAAAGGCGCAATGAAGGGTGGGAGATAAAATGCCTAAGTCACTTGCTAGTTAACAAGTGGATCCAATGCACTTGGTAGATCCAATTAGGACCACCCAGATATAAAGAAAGGAAAGTCCACTGGTAAAGTTAGAGCTTCGATGTTGTCATGGTGACATGGGCAATGAAAACAATAAGGCAAAATGAACCAGTTATTTAGGAGATCAGTGACACATGTATATAACTGGGAAATGGGGTGCTTAGGAGATTTTTAAAAAGAAGATTTTCAGTGTCTTATGAGCAGCTAACTTTTCAATTTTATTACTTTGACAAGTATCAACTGGGATGGAGGATAATGCACAATTCTTTAACCTTAGCAAGTTAATGATGCATACTTTTCTGGTTTATCAAAGTAAAGAGGAACATTTTCCTGATTCACAAAAAAGCCTGTGAGTTCACACCTTGTTCAGGAACAAGAGACTTCACACCTCCTGTTTCAGAAAGTTGTGAACACACTGTGACCTTATAAGTGAAGAATGCTCTCTCTTCTTGCTTAGGAGGGTGAAAAGAAATGGTTTGCTGTCATCTTAGAAGGAACTTTTCTAGATTATTTAAAAAATACACCTGGTTGTTAAAAGAGGACATTGATAATTAGCATTTAGTTATTGCAAAACGAAAAGCCAGTGATAGCTGAATTTTGGTCTTTTCGTTCCCACCCCCACCATGCTAGATTTATAAGATTTTGGGTGGTCAGCTTGGGACCATGAATTAAATGTATCTGAGTACAAGCAGCCACTGAGGGAAAGGAATATAGAGATCATTTCTATTTCTTCTTCCAGGGAGTTCTCTTAAAAGCCTGCCTTCTGCTTATTATCCCTGGACCACGGGGAAGCTGGAATATGCTCTTGGGCTTGCCTTATATCATTTTTGGTGTAGTTACACAGAACCCTTTGCAAAATGGGAATTCTCAACAGGGTATATGAGACAAGGACTCATTCATTCATTCAACAAACATTTATTTGGTGCCTCCTAGGGACAAGTATGAAAGGATTTTAAAAAATGAAATGAAATGTCCAATTACTTTCCCTGGAATATGTGTGTGTGTTCAGGTGTGTGTGGAGTGGGCTTTATGTGGCTGTGAGAGGTGGCTCCAATTCCTGCTGATCAAAGCTTTTTGTCTTTTTTGGGGGGTCTAGTTTCCACCCTGCAGAGAGAATTTGATTATCTCCTTATAGAAACACTCCTACTCATCTTTGGAAAGAAGATATGCTCACTATCTATTGTACCCTTTAATTAGGTAATTATATATGATCTTTTATTACTATTACAGTCTTTCCCCAGAGTATCTGTTTTCTCTAAGTAGATGATATACTTCTTGAGTTCAGGAACTGTGATATATTTCTTTTTATCCTGTCCACTGTGCCTAGCGCAGAGCTATAGCGGATGGGGTTAAAATCTTTAATCTGATCAGTGTAGGAAAATACTAGCATGGGAAAAAATTTCTCTACTTATGCAGAGGAGTATTTAATCCATGACACATAATATTTAAGAATTTCCTGGAAGCACTGAGAGGTTAAAGGGATTGCTTAGGGTACATAGCTATTAATCAGTATTTAACGAGTGGTTACAATAAGGGCAATGAAGAGGAACTGCAGTAAATAGAATGCTGGGTCTGAAGTCAGGAAGAGTCATCTTCCTGAGTCAGATCTGACTTCAGATACTTACTAGCTGTGTGACCCTGGCCAAGTCATTTAACACTGGTTCATTTTCTGTTTCTGTAAAAGGGGTTGGAGAAGGAATCGACAGATCGCTCCCAGTATGTTCACCAAGAAAACTCCAAATGGACAAGACTGAACCAGAACAGCAACAACAGTAAGTGCTTATAATGTATAAGGAACTTTACTAGCCTTGATATATACATGTAGAAGTGAGATGGCCCCTCCTGTAATATTGATGTTACTATTAATAATGATACTTAACCCTGAAACATTGTTTTAATATTTTCAAAGATCTTTTTATGTATATTTGTATTTATCCTTACAACAATCCTGGGGGTTAGATGCCATTATTATTCCCTTTTCACAGATGGCAAAAATGAGGTTTACCATTATTGCACGGATACTTAATGTCTGACTCAAGATTTGAACTCAAATTTTCCTAACTCCAAAGCACTACTCACTAAACCTCTTTATTACTTGTGGGATACAATATGTCCTCAGTTAAATATGGGCAGTATAATATACTAGGTGTTTTTTGGGGGTAGGGTGAAGCAAGCAATATTAACACATGACTAATGAGGAAAGACTTATTGAAGGAGATAATATTTAATCTAATGTATAAAAGACAGAACTTAGGTCCACATTTTCCTGATTCCAAGTTCAATCCTCTCTCCACTATATGTACAATGGTTATAAAGCCATATTGTATGTATAAATGATCAAATAGATGTAAGAAGAGACTAATGGTTACTAGCAACTATATTTTTAATTGGTGAAAATTGATCAAACTTCCTATTGGTAAAGTACCCTTCACCATTCTTCATCTGAACAACATGTCTAAATTAAGAACAGAAATGGTCGGGAAGAGAGTTACCTATTTTTGTTGATTCTTTTTTGGTTTTGATAAAATCCCAGTGCATTCTCTGTTCAGATTGCTCTCTTGCTCAACAATATTTAGTTCCTCCCCATTGCCTTTCAGATAAAATATATGTATCCTTATCCTGAAACTCAAGATCCTCTGACATCTTCTTCTAATCTAAACTACCTCATCAACCTAATTTTCAATCATGCCCGATTGTGCATAATTGTGCATTGTTTCAGCCAATCTATATGACTTACCATCATCTCTTCTTCTTCAAGAGCATTTCCTTCTTTTGCTCTCTCCTGCATCTGTATCTTTGCTCCTTTCTCCATTCTGGAATGGATTCGTCCTCTCCTCCTCACATTTTGCCTGGTTCAGATCTTTTACCTTTTTCTTTCTGGTATAACTCAAATTCTACCAAGAAAAGTAAGATTTGGGACAAGAGGATCTGGGTTCAAATCTCTTCAATTTACCACTCAAACACCTTTAACAGAATCATATAACCTCTCTGAGTTTTAGTTCATCATGAAGGGAAAGGATAAAATAATCCCTTAAATTACCATTCATCACAAAAGCTCTGATGCTGTGTTCCTACCATGACTGCTTCTTCCCCAAGATGTAAGTGATCTCTTCCTGATGAAGTCTTAGAGCGTACTATAGCTTTCCTTGACATTGATCCACATTTCAATGCCTCCCCCTCTCAAAGACACAGCATCCCCTGCCTACCTTCTTTTGCTATATCCAGGATTAGGAAAAGGAGTGAGAATAGTTTTCATTCTTCACTGAAGGCTCATGGTATAATGGATAAGGTGCTGTGCTGGGAATCAAAAAAAAGTGTGTTAAAATCTAGGCATGTGTCTCTGAAGAAGTCACTTTTGTTCTACCTCAATTATGTCATTTGTAAATAAAATGACTGGACTTGGGAACCTCCAAGGTCCCTCTCAGCACCAAATCTCTGGTATCTATGAATCTTCCACGATCGCGAAGCACATCATTTCTGTTAAGTTTATGTCATCCGCTTATGTAGCCCTGTTTAGATTTTTGTGACTTTCATCTCTTGGTCTCTATTTCACTTTCTCCCCTTCCCTAAGGACCTCAGTGCCTGGTTCAGGCTTTGTGACATTAACTGCTACCCTCATTTTTCCACTTCCCAAGACTTGAACACTGAAATTTCCCATTTCAGGTGAGAATTTCTTTTCCAAATTCAGAATCCCTTTTTGACCTCATTGTTCAGGCAACTTGAACACTAGACTTTTAATCAAAGGACCTAAGTTTAATTCCCATCTTTGCTACTTACTATTTATATGATCTTAGATAAGTTATTGTGCCCCATTTCCTCAACTATAAAATGAGAGAGTTGGCCCAAGTGGCCCAAGTAAACCTACAAGATCTAAATCTGGGAAACTGGGAATCCTCACTTCACAACCGAGTCTTTCTAGCTCAGCACCTCTATCTTCTCTATCTGCTATTTCCCCATTTCTGAACCTTTTCCCATGGCTATAAAAAAGAAATATCCCAGAAACTGCTTCCTACTAATCCATATAATCAGCCTTTAGCTGGGCCTTTACTGCTACAAAGTGATATTTTTCTTTATCTCTTGCTATCTTATTCTGCACTGAACTTGTCCCATGATAATGTAACAGGGTGACTGCATTATCTGTGCAAAGTTCTCTGAGCAGTCAGCACCACAGACAGCAAATCCTACTAACATTGCCATGTCATCACCTCTGCTCCCCCTCCCCCCCATACACCTTTTCTAGAGCTCAGAGCTATTTCCATGGTCTCCACTTATGATGACTAAGAGGGTTAAACAACAGTTTAATGGGATTAGATAAAAGTATAATAAAATTCAAATAACTGATTTCTATCAACAACTACCCCATCTCGGTTTTCTATCCCATCTCTCACCCCCTTCTAATGCTCAGAGTGGGCTTCTGTGCTCATTGGCTCTTGCTGTAGGAAGAGAGACACAGAAATTTCCTGGGTTAAATGCAACCTTCTGCCTCCTGCCAGGTGCAGAGAAGCCTTGTGCCAGTTGCTCCTGACAATTAACATTGGCTAGCAGTGGAACACTGCTCTGGCTTGAACGCTTACAGAAATCTCAGCTGCAATGTTGGCTGTTTTCCTTAGTAGTTTCACATCAGGAAATTGACCATAATTCCCTTGTTCTACTGCAAACACCATTGTATCGCTCAACCATAACAGGGCCAGGATTTCTTGTATTGTAAATGTAGGGGAGGCAACTTGCTACCTTACTTTAGCTTGTTGGGAAAGATCGTATATAGGGCAGAAAACTTTCCCTCGCCTGTGTTAGGTGTTAAGAAAGATACGATACAGATAAGAGGAAGTGTTTTCCTCATGGATCTTAGCAGTTTAGTGAGGAGGAGGAAACCCACAAAAATATAAGTATAAGAAACAAGAATTCTTAAGTCTATTAATGAGATGCAAAAATGTTATATTTAGTTGGGAGGGATTCTATGTTGACTAGAAGGTTTCTTAGAGGAGGAATTTTATGAGATGGTTGTTGAAGGATGAGCTCCTTCTGGGTTCTTGAGCAACACAAATGATATGATGCATGAATCAATGAATGCATAGATGGTTGGGTAGATGGATGAAAAATGACTAAACACTATGTACAAAGCTCTGAGCTAAGAGCTAAGGAGATAAGAAGGAACACCAGTTTCTTGAGAAGCTCACATTCTAATTGGAGGAGATTTCAGCAGCAAATCAGATTTTCAAGTCCAGTGGTTCTCAATCCCAATGGTCTCTAATCTGAGTCAATCAGAAGGTAATGCAGATTTTTTTAATGTCATTTGCATGGATAAAACCAAGTGGATCTCTGCTATTGAACTATTTGATACTGACTTAAGTGGCTTAGGATCTCTGAGATGGTGGAGCAGTGTGACTTTTCTATCTCTCCCTCTACTTCTAGATTGACTACTGTCTGGGTAATGGCAGCTAGTATTGTTATGGCAACAGCAGACTCCCATTAAATAACCAATCATGTAAGATTTCCTTCATATTGCTGTTTGGGGTAGATTGAAAGGGAAGAGATTTTAGTCTCTTGGGAGCTAGAACTGGAAAACATCTTAGATATGATCTATTCTGCTCCCCTCATTTTACAGAGAAGGAAACTGAAAATGAGGGAAGTCAAATGTCTAAGGTCACAACCCATATTGTGTACTATTGATGTGACTTACTCTCTCCTGTCTGGAAGAAGGTATTAGATAATTCCCCTACTATCTTGAAAGGCACTCTTTAGCAACCCCCATTGTCCAACCCCCAACTTCTCTGTATATTCAAACAACCTTTTGAGAAAATGATTAGCATATTTTTAGGCAGGTCTCTAACTCTGGTCAATCTACCCTGCCAGTCAATGGCTTTCTCCTACCCATGAAGCATTTCCTTTCTCCTGGTGAATTGTGGGGAACTTATCTTTTTCCTTACTAAGTCTATGCTTCCCAACTACATATCATATTTACCATTCCTGGTGTCTATTGTATCCTTTCATTTAGTCTATAACAACTTATTCTCTTAAATAAATCTACCTTATTTATTTATTTAAATAAATCTGGCCATTGTGAATTTGTCACTTGTTTATTTCAAATTAGGTATTGCTATCCTGACCACGTCACTACTATATATTGCTCTAGACTTTGGGAATTTGAAAACAAAATTATAAAAAATCCTGTTTTCTAGAAGCTTTTATTCCGTGTGAAGGGTTATGAGGAAATCTACAAATAAAATTAAAGGTCCTATTGGGATGCAACCTGTGTGACCTTGGGAATATCGTTTAACCTGTTTGCCTCAGTTTCTTCTTCTGTAAAATGGGGAGAATAATAACACTCCAGAATTTCTGTGAGGATTAAATGAGATAATAAAAGCTGCACTGAATTACTTGCTGTCTAGGGGAGGGAGTGAGAGAGGGAAGAGAGAAAATGTTGGAACATCAAACTTTGCAAGGGTGAATATCAAAAACTATCTTTGCATATATTTATTGCATCTATTATTAAAATGAGGTAATAACTATAACTATAGCATAGTGTCTGGCTCATAGAACATGTTTCATAAATATTAGTTATTATTTATTATTATGTGCCATATACTCTCCTAGATTCTGGACCTATAAAGACAAACATTAAACAACCCCTACCTTCTAGAAGCTTGCATTCTATTCTATTGAGAATTATGAGTGAATCCACAAAATGAAGTTAAAGGATCTGAGTTCAAATCCTTCTGGTGGTATCACCTGTATGGCTCTGAGCAAATCTCTTGGTTTTCTGGGCCTCGGTTTCCTCATCGCTAAAATAAGTTGTTGGGGATCAGGTCTGGGCTTTGAATGAAGAGAAGTGGACATGAATGAGGAAGGAGTAGCTATGTAAATGTTAGCAATCACCACTACTATTATTATCCCAAGCTCAGGGCTTGGCTTGTGAAAATCCCTGAAGATTGTAAATGGTGTATTGAGTTCAGGGAAGATGGGATCTTCTAATTTGGTTGGATCATTGAGTTCATAAAGGAAAATAGGAAAACAGTATTTGTAAAGCATCTACTTGTTAAGCACAGTGCCAGGGACTGGGCTAAGCAATTTGCAAATATTATCAGAATGAGGATATAATGTGATTATTCTCACAATAATTTTAGGCAGAAGCTGTTATTATTATCTATATATTTACAGTTGAGAAAACTGAGGCAAACAGAGTTTAAATGACTTGGCCAGGGTCATATATTAAATAAATTTTAGGGCTGGTTTTGAACACTGATCTTCCTGACTCCAGGCTTAGCATTTTATATCTATTAATCTGCCTGCCTTCATGCACAAAAGGAAAGATATGGTTTATGACTGGAAACATAGCTGGAGTCCTGATTGAAGAGTATCGTTTATCCTTCTTTCTAGAAGAGGAACATAGACTGAAAAATCTGGAATATTGGCAACCAAAAGAACTAGGCCTAGAAACCATAATATTGAACCAAAAAAATGGACATTCAGTGAACTTGCATATTCCCAGGACTTTAACTCAACCAAAATTGAACTTAATAGAAAATTTAACTTATAAGAACCAACATCAAAGATTAGTGTCAAGGGATGCATTAAGGATATATTGTTTATGTTTTTTACATGGAAACGTATCCTATATGTTTAAGATTGCTCAAAAGAAAGATTAGGGCAGAGCTGAGTATGATCTGACTCTAAAAAGTAAAACTGTCTAGGAAAAGATAAAAATAGTAATTATACTATATGAATGAGATGCAGAGAAAGAATCAACACAGAGACATTAGAGAGGGGAGGAGGGCTAAATAGAGAACAATACATATACACATAATATATACTATATTATGATTATATATTCATTTAATCTAATGATAATTAATAACATATTATTAATAACATGACATTATATCTATATTTAGGAAGATGTTATACTTTTCTTATGGTGGGTAAATTTACCTCGTTGAGAGGTAATTAGTATATGGAGTGAATAGAGGGCAGTAATTACTGTGTTAATATCTAAGAAGATGAGTGAGAAATTAGATCAGGAGAATGAAGTTATGATAACGATAAGTTCTCCTAAAAGTTTAATGGAAGGGGGTTGGGCTAGATTGGCAAGGCTTGCTAGTAACCATCAGGCACATATGGTATATACACGTATATATATGTGTGTGTGTGTATGTGTGTGTGTGTGTGTGTGTGTGTGTGTGTGTATAATGAAAAATATAGCACCTACCCTCCTAAATCTCAACAAATAGAATAAGGTAGAGTATAGAAGTCCCACAACCATAAATTTGTGGGACTAAGTGTGTAGATTAATGGGAAAGGGATAAAGAGGGAATGAAAAGATGGCATAGGATAAGGTATGGTTCAGAAGGATATTTAGATTAATGAAAGTGAGATAATGTAATAGGAAATGGCATGAAAAGGGAGGGAAAAGGTGGGGTGAGAAGATAAAAGATGGATTCATGGATGGGGGAAGGTTATATAATATTAAGGCAAGTTAAGGAATAGAATTAAAGTAGAAGAGCTAGTAGGGTAGGAAATGGGAGATAAAAACAAAGAGTACAATAAGATCAAGAGTATTCATTACAAAAAAAAAAGTAGATCTAGGAATCATTGATCTCAGACAAAGTCAAACTTCAAGATTCGGTCAAGAGAGAAATTTACATTTCTAGTACATAAAATATACTGTCATATTAATATTGTTTTAGATGCATATCTACATATGTGTAAGTGTATTTCTATGGGTGCATATGTTTATATGTAGATATATGTATGTATCTGTGCCTAATCTATGTGTGTGTCTTTGTATGTATATATGCCTGTGGTTAACTGTAACTGCTTGGGGGAAGTAGGGGAATGAAAGAGGAAAAAATAAATAAATAAAAAGTGCATAGCGGAGAATAAATGAATAATTCACAAGGAAGTAAAGATGGACAGTCATCAATATAGAATCTTTTCTGTTATTATATATGCTTTCTTGAAATGGAAATTTACTCTTCCATATTTTGAATCCTCCCTGATGTTCTACTGGGCATATGACGATGTTTTGTTTTGTTTTTATTTTCCTTTTGTGTCTTTCTTATTTTATTTTTCTTTTTTTTTGTCCTTAATTTTAAATTAAAAAAAGGAAGAGGACCATGACTTCGGAGAGGAGATTCCATGATAAGCAAGTGAATTGAATTTAAGTGAGGGAGGGCTGTGCAAAGTCAAGGCCTTCACTTTCTCCTCCAGAACCATCTGGGTTTAGTGGCAAGATATAGATCAGGATTACTGGAAATGGTCCAGGATGCAGTGGGAGACCTTGACTGTTTTAAGCTAAGGTCTTTCCCAAGTCTCAGTTTGACTGAGGCAACATTCAATGATTAAGGCTAGAGAAGAAATGAGGCAGAGAATGGCCTTTTTTATCTAGTCAAAAAAAAAATCAACCTAGGAGGGAAAGACCCTCAGAGTTTCTGGCCAAACCAGAACCAATTGCTTTTTACATTCAAGAGTATAGGCAATGCCAGATGGAATGGTTTGTATTCAGGCCTAGGTAGAGACTTGGAAGGTTTTGGGGCAGAGCTCTGGTCAATGGAAGACTGGATTAGAGAGGAGGCTAGGGGGAACCAATCAAGAGGCTATTGTAAGAGCAAATAAGGGCCTGATCTGGGGATGTATCCCTGGAGGTGGCTTTTCTGGAAACAATAAGACCTCTCTGCCAGAACCCAGGAAATGACTTATGATGTTCTTGAAACAGTCCCAGCCTGAAGACATAAGGACTTGAGTAAAAGAATCTTTTTTTTAGCCCTGTGCTTAAAAGCATGGCCTGAAAGCTGACCTCACAGAGGGGCGCCTTATTAAGACTTTGCGACTTTGCCATTCCTCCAACGTGTTGACATCTGCCTGCATGCCCTGCTCAGGATCACAAATTCACCAGAGCTCACTCTTATGGCATTTGGAGCTCTTCTCTAAAATTAGCAGCCCCGTCCATGCTCCAGTACACCATGTTTTTGGAACATATTCCTTTGGTTTTCCATGTTCATTAAGGCTTTTTTTTTTCTGAGCAACACAAATTCATTGAATCCTCCCCAAACTTTAAATAATAATGTCATGCAATTAAATTCTGTTCAGCAGGCATTTATTTAATACTTATTATACATCAATCGGGCAGCTAGGAACATTGGGCCTGGAGTAAGAGAGACCTAAGTAAATTTGGACTTCCAACACTCACTAGCTGTGTGACCCTGGAAAAGGCACTTTACTTTGCCTCAGTTTCCTCATCTGTAAAATGAGCTAAGAGAGAAATGACAAACCACTTCGATACCTTTGCCAAAAGAAATCGAAATGGGGTCATGAAGAAGAGAACGTGACTGAAATGACTTAACAATATGCATCAGTTAGTCAACTAGGATTTATTGAGCACCTACTATGTGCTAGGCGATTTACTGGGCCTTAGGTATACAAAGTCTCTGACCTCAATGGGCTTGCTGAAGGAAAGAAAATATTTATACACAAGTAATTGAAAACACTCAAAGAAAATGCAGTGTAATTTCTTGTTGGATTTCTCGTGAGATTATGGCTATGGGTAGTCAGGAAAGGCTTTATATAAGGGGGAGCCCATGAACCAGGGATTGGATAAGCTGGATATGTGGAGAAAACTCCTTCCTCCCAGGGGGAGCAGCTTGAGCAAAGGAAAAAGGATGTAAGATGGAATGTTTTGTCCTGGGAATAATGAACAGGCCAGTTTGTTTAGAATGAAGAGAAAGGGAGGTGGAGTGATGGGAAATCCAGCTGGGAAGAGAAATTGGATCTAGAGTCTGAAGGAATTAAAATGCTAAAGAATAGGGGTGTGGGGCAACTAGGTAGCACAATGGATAGAGTATTGGCCCTGAAGGCAGGAGGACCTGAGTTAAAATCTGGCCTCATACACTTAACATTTCCTGGTTGTATGACCCTGGGCAAATCACTTAGCCCAGTTGCCTCAGCAAAAAAAAATATATATATAATCCGTATATATATATATATATATATATATATATATATATATATATATATAGGCTAGGGATAGGGATGGAACCTGTGATTTCACTGTCTAGGTAACTCTCAGAAGAGGAATCTTCCTCCATCACTGCAGATTGACAATCTTAGAGAGAGCTATCTAAAGACACAGGGAACTTGTTCAGCATCACATAACTAGAGAGAGGTTGGGGGTGGATTTGAACTCAGATTTTCCTGACTCTGGGTCCTGTACTTTGTTTGGCTACACAACAGAGAGCCCCACTTGATTCATTATGCTATGCTAGCCCTAAGGTAAGGTCGTGCTTAAATGCTCATGTTATTCAGCCAGAATGTCACTGTATGACACAAAGAGTATTTAGATATGAAGTCAGGAGACCTGGGCTCCAATTCTGCCTCAAATGCTAATTAGCTGATTGTGGACAATCTATTTAAGTGGTTAAGTTTCCTCTTGTATTCTTAGGTTGGACAGCACATCCTCTAAAATCCTTTTTGACTCTTGATATACCATTCTTTGACCTGGGTTCAGAAATCAGCACTGACCCTTAAAGGGTCATCATCAAGGGCAGCTTGCCTTCTACAAAAGGACACAACAATTATTCTTCATTCTGCTTCCCTCCTTATTTTGTTGTGGGGAAAACTCTCCGGAAAGTTGACTTAGTTGAATTTCTTCCATGTCCAGTCTTGTGGGGAAGCAAAAAGGAGAAAATGAAGTAGAACCTCTGGAGAGTTCCCAGGTTCTTGGGAAAGTCTATCTAGCCGACTTGTGGATTATCCTATTACAAAGTTCCATCACCTAGCTTTGTTCACAATCCTGGAATGCCCTCACTCCTCATCTCAAGCTTGGAATGCCCTCACTCCTCATCTCTGCTTCTTAAAAAATTTAGCTTCTTTAAAAATCCCCATTTCGGCACCCCTTGAGGACTTTCATTATTTTTAAAGTTTTCTGAAGTGAATTTATGCTTATTTTTGTGTTTATTTTGTTATTTATTTATCTGTGTACATGATCTCCTTTCCCGGGGCCCAGAACTGTTTCTGGTATCCAGCAGGAAATTAATAAATATTTGTGAAATTGACTGAATTGAATGGTCAAGACATTTGGTATAAAAACCATCAGACATGTGAAACAATCGTCAATTATGTGTTTAATTGGATAATTTAGACTGTAAGAATGGAAATGTGTTAGAGAAAGGAGAGGGACTTTGTGGATTATCTCTGAGGGTGGAAGTGCCACCTGTTTGATACCTGAGTGAGTAAAAAAGGTGTGTGTGTTTGTAGAAGGAAGATTCAGAAGTTCCTTTCAACCAAAAGGGTTTTAGAACTTATCTTATCGAACCACGTAATTTTGCAGATAAGGCAATTGAGGCTCACAGAAAGGAAGGGATTACTTAAGGTTGCCCAGTGAGTCCAGATTTAAAACAGAAGTCTCAAAATTCTGGGCCCAATTCAACTCTTTTTATGATTCCGGGGAGAAAGTGCTATTTTTAAGACATCAGTGATGGAGATTTCCTAAGAATTGATCAATAGTTCAATGCTTTTGTGTTTGGCAATCTGTATAATGTTTTATACTCTTAGAGTATATGGTCTAAATGGACAGAGCTAGTAAAACATAATGATACAAAGAAGCCTATATATCTGGGGTCACCCAATCTTTCTGGCTACCCTCTCTTTCTCTGGTATTGGGACCAGAGAGACCCATGTTGATGGCAAATGATTTAAAGATGGATTAGGTAAAACCTCAAGATCTATGTGCAGACCCTGTGAGATATGGTACAGGATCATGTCGATCCTATTGTTATTTTTCTATTCCTAATTATTATATTTACCCTATTGTTGTTATTGTTATTGTTAAATAACAATAAAGCATTTTAAAGGATAAAGGAACAAGAGAAACAGGACATTCACTGGTTTGGATTTGAATCTGATAACCAATTCTTTCACTGGGAAGCTGTTTGATGGTAAGCCAGTCCCTTCACCTTTCAATCTGTTGACTTATCTATAAAATTAAGTTATTAATAATAATAACATGTATGATGTTTTAAGTTTTGTGAAACACTTTACATGAATGATCTCCTTTGATCTTCACAATAACCTTGGAAGGTAAATGCTGTTGTTGCTCCCGTTTTATACGTGGGGAAACTGAGGCTACGAGGAAAACTAAGTCTGAGGCAGGATTTGAATTTAGGCCTTTCTGCTTCCAAATTCATCACTGTCCTCCATGCTACATGTTTGTCCTGTCTCATTGGATTGTTATGAAGTACCTGCATTATGAGTGTTAAAGTGACTATGTCAGGGAGAATGATTCATGATGTTAATAAAGAAAAAGGAGGAGAAGGTGAGATGGAGGAGATTGTAAGATTGTGGGGGTGTGGGGATGTTTTTCTCTGGTTAAAATGCAGCCCCGAAGCCTGGACCTGAGTTAGCGCTGCTCCATAATCAAAACAAGAACATAAGGGAGGTGGGTAGAGAACAATGTTCAGAATCAAATTATCTTGCCTATTAAACCACAGAGGATCTTGGGAACATCTCACTCTACGTAGTTGTCTGGGACAAAGTAATGGTCATTTTAGTTTGGAAAGTCACAGAGATGGTGAATGGGGCCATAGGGTAAGAGACTGATGAATCCCTTTCAGGAGTACAAGACATCAGATCTGAGGCAGTTAGATGGTATCACTCTACCACAAAATGCTAAAATTGGAGTCAGGGAAACTTATTCAAATCCTATTTCAGATACCTCAGTATGAGGTATTTAGTCAGATTTAGCAATTCTGCCCAAACAGTAATCTTTGCCTCAGTTTCTCTATAATATTTTTATTTTATATTATAGACTTTTTGAGATAAGCTTTAGATATTTGGAGAAAAGAGGTGGTGAAGGGACAGTTTATGGTTAGCACTGAAATAAACACAGGGAGATTTGGAGGCTGGAAAGCTTTAGGCTTGTTTCTGGGAAAGGCAAGTGGGCCAGTAAGACTAGAACAGAGATTCCTAGGATAGAAGAATGAATTATAATTCTGGAAAAGTGGAAAAACATGGAGAGAAAAGGGGAAAAATACAGAGCAGCCTGGGCAAATTGGTATTAGCTGCACTTACAGGGTTAATCTTCATCCTTGCTCCAGAGTTTTAGAAGACTCCTTCCTGTGTAATGATTTTCTTATCCAAGAGCTGAGCTTTTGTAACATCCATCCCCTGGGCAACAACCTAATGTTTGAAAAATGTTCCAGATTCAGGGACAAAGGAGAAAAGCCTTCATAAAACTGCTACATTTCCCATTCACTGGGGATGAGTAAAAAAAGGATGAGTCATTCAGCCCCTAAACTCAGCGATCATCTTTTGAACAGAAATGAAGCCCATTCACAAAATGACAATTCCTTCCAGCCCCCACTGCTCCTGTACATTTGCAGATAAAAGGCTCAGAGATTTAATCAGATTTACCAATTCTACCCAGATTCATTCATTCAATTAAAGATCATTTTTTAAATAGAAAAGAGAGGAACTGAGAGATAGTATATCATCTTTTCTGATCATCTTCTGTTTTGTAATAATAATGCTGCTGCTAATAGTAACAATAACAACAATAGGGTACATATAATAATTGGGAATGGATAAATAACAATAGGATCAGCATGATAAATAGGAAGGGGACAACAATAATGATAATGATGATAATAATAACATCTTAACAGCACTTTAAAGGTTTAAAAGACCTAATAGATTACCAATGACATCCCACTCTAAAGCCATTGAGGGGTCCCCCAGAAATCTCTTTCAGAATGGATTCAATATTTCATGCACCAACTTTAAAGGCTGAAAAGTGCTTTCTATGGAGGGAGGCAACACGGTCTTTGGAGTGGATCCAAAGGGTTCAAATCTTGACCATCAGGACAAGAGACATCACACAAGTGATTTCACCTCTTTAATCCTGTTTCATCATTTATAAGGATAGAAACCAATCTTTGTTAAGTATCTACTATACTTTTGTAAAGCACTTTGATTCTTATAATGATCCTGGGATGTTATTATTGTACCATTGAAGGAAACTGAGACAGACAGAGGTTATGTGACTGCACCAGCAATTAACCATCTGAGGCTAGATTTGAACTCAGAACTTCCTGAATTCAGGCTGAGTCATACATCCACTGCCTTATGAAGCTGCCTCTATAACAAGAGAGAGTTGGGCTACATGACCTCTGAGATCCCTTGTAGCACTAAGTCTATGGGCACACATTACTTCCTTCCCTACTACCATTTATGATCACAATCATGGAACTGATCAGGACCTTAGAGATTGCTTTGTCCAACTTTTCCTGAGTTTGGAGGTAGGTCCAGAGATGTAAAGGCAATTACTAAGTGATGTGGGATTTCAAGTCCAAATCCTAGCCTCTTCCCTCTTCAGAAAACTGTTTCTGAGGAAGCAGTCCTTGCAGATGTCAATACGTAGATATATTTTGCCCATTTTACAGATGAGGCTCCAAATGAGTAATCACAGTACTAGAAAATGTCCCAGGCAGGATTTGAATACAGGTCTCCCTGATTCAAAGCCCAGCACTTTATCCATATTCCAATAAATTGCAAATCCATATGATACTTTACAATTTAAAAAGTAGAATAGTATAGTGAATGGAAAACTGAATTTGAGTTGAGAACACATGGATAAAGGTCTTGCCTCTGAGGTACTGGTAGCCGAACCTGATTAATAAATCCAAGGTAATTCTCTAAGTCTAAAGAATTGCAGTTCTGCATTGCTGTTAGGGGATTTTCTCACTGGAAAGTTATATGCACACTCATAATTCTGGATCAAAAATAATGAATAAGAAAAACTTCACAGACTACAAATCGGTTTGCTTACATCCTAGCAGTTCTAAGTTGCTGAGAAGTAGACATCCTTTTTCTGAGTGAGGTACACATCTGATAGTTTCATACATGCAAATGGCACATAAGGAATTGACCATAGCCATTTGTGCCCCTTTTGCCTCAGTGCCCAGGATCTACCTGACTCCCTCTAGACTATGGTACTCTAACTAGTAATTGGCAAGAACTCTCTGATGTTGTGTGTCTCACCTTAAATAAAACCATAGATTTAAATTAGAGTTGGAAGTGACGATAAAGATCAGTTTCCTTGGACTTATGAGGAATCAGAGGCATGAAGATTTCTCCAGGTTGCTCAGATAATAAAAATCTAGAGATGGTTTTGAGCCAAAATTTTCCTAATTTTAAGTCCAATATTGTACCCAGCATGACATTCCCCTTCATCTTCTTTTCAACACAGTGGACACTTAGGTAAATTAGACACTTTCTTTCCTTTGACTTTTACAATTCAGTATTTCTTATTTCCAGCATGAACTGCTTCTACTGATTCTTTCCGCCTTCCCTTTTTCTTCTGACTTGTCCAATTATGTCAGGAAAACCTTCTTTCTTCATTACATTTTTAAATTAAGTAGCCTTCATTATCCCTCATAAATAGATAGAATTTTTATCAAAAAATGGAAAGCTATAAGTTTGAAAGAGAAATTAGACCTAATAAAGAATCAATGGCATCCAACTCAAAAATGATGGAGAAGTCCCAGGAGTCTCAGATCAATGCAATCTTCTATCTACTAATTCTCTTCCCCAATTATATCATTTCCCCCACCTTAGGCATCAGCATTACCAATAAAAACTATGGCCATTTTCATATTTTTGCATTTCTTTCTCCTCTTGATTGTTATTATTAAAGATATTTCTAATTTTTAATTGCAAATATCCAGCATTTAGTTTCCATGAAGCAGCTATGTGGGGCACTGAATAAAGCTAGAATAAGTGAAAGCCAAACTCAAATATAGCCTCGGGAACTTCCTAGTATATGACCCTAGGGAAGTCACTTCTGTTTGCTTCAGTTTCAGAGGATGAAACTCATAAAATGAGGATGATAATAGTGCCTACCTCCCAACTTTGTTGTGAAGATCAAATGAGATAATAACTATGTGATAGTTAGCTCAGAGCCAGGGACATTCTTCCTCTGTTCTTTCTTCCTTCCCTTCTTCTCTCTATTTCTCCCTCCCTTCCTTTTTACCTTTCTTCCTTTCTCCCTTCCTTAGTCCTTCTCTTCTTCCCTCCCTTCCTCCCTCCTTTCCTTCCTGTCTTCTTTTCTTTCTTCTTTCCTTTTTTCTTCCTTCCTTCCTTCTTTTCTTCCTTCCTTCCTTCCTTCCTCTCTCTCTCCTTCCCTCTCTCCCTCCCTCCCTCTCTCCTTCTTTTCTTTCCTAAAGGAATATTCATGATTGTCTAAAGCCCATTTAAACATTCATAGGATGCTTTATGCTTCACAAAATATTTAATGTAGGTTATAGCCACATGACTCTCTAGACCAAGCCATTCTCTTTCTACAATACTAAGATTAAACACATAATGATCTCTGACATTTCTCCATCTCTCTGTTGTATATTCAGTCAATGGATATATATCACAATTTCTTTCCAAAAGATACTTTCCAGAACTACCCTTGCTTCAATCCAGATCCTGGTCTTCTCTTCCTTATGTACTAGGTAGAGTGCAGTTGTCTTCTTACCACCTCTAAATGACAAACTAACAGAAATCATAAAGCTTAGGAAAGGACAGAATTGAGCATCTCCACAAAACTTCAGCTGCTAAGAAGATTAGGTCGAGCAAAAGAATTGGGGGATAAGAATTGGTGGGAAAAAAAAGTAATTAAAAACGGTGATCCTATTCTTACTCTTTCCTTCACCTCTGATCCTCTTCTCATTTATTACCCCTTTCTTTTTAGGGTGTTTTTTGGCTGTTTGTTTTTCTCTCCTCCTTTTTGTTAGTTTTATACTTCTTTTCCTTCTTTTTCCTTCTCAGTCAAATAAATTTTTCTTTCCTTTCTTCCCCTTCATCTTGTCCCACTCACCAATATTTAAATTTCATTTTTATATCCCTTTCCAAAAATATTTCTTTCACTCTTCATTATTCTTATTTTCTTTCTGTTTATGTTAGACTCTCATTCTCTAATTCATGACCCCTATAATGGCTTGATCTCTATTTTCTCTGTATTCTTCATATAGTCAAATCTTTCATTCTAGACTCTATCCTTAGATTCTTTCTGCCACTACCTTATAGGGCATTTATTATGGATTACCCTTTTTCATTATGACTCACTTACTAGATCTGTGATCTATATTTTCTTCTGTGACTGTCTTTTTTGTTTGTTTATATTCAAGATATTTGAGATTTCTTTTTCTTGAAATCTTTAGTACTTTTAGTCTTCTCTCCCTCTTCTATCCTCTACCTTATTGTACTTATCAATCACTTCCTGACTCCCTCCTCTCTGAATGTGGTTTCCTTAGATGTTGAATCTCAAAGTGTCTCAGTGTCTTAGCTCATTGGGAAATTTCCTGCTTTAATAAACTAGGTCTCTGCACCAACTGATTTTTGAGTGGTCAGAAATGCCCCAAGATGTATGTTGTGCACTTTCCCTCTGACTTGATAGAGTTCTACACAGCTTCCCACATCTAGGCTGTCTTGTGATCTGGTGATCTGCCTCACACCTTTTTTTCTTTAGTTCTTTGGCCTGGTAGCCTGGCAGTTGAGAGCCTGCTTTCTCTGGCACTGGAAGGTCAGAGCTTTGTAGCACTGGTACTTCTGGATTACAGTCCCCGGCACCATTTTGCTTCTAAGGGCCAGTGGTGAAACCGACTGTTGGGACCTAAGCAAACTTCTCCAGCTTGGAACTGTTAAACACAGGGAGAGGATAAGCTGAAGAGATTAGTTTTGAAGTTAGCCTGTGTTGTGTTTGAGTGTACTGGTATGAACTCACTGCTGATGGGGGGAAGGAGCTAAATGTGAACAATTAAAACATGATGAGGAAATAAAGCACCGAAGAGGAGAGAGTGATGTTCAGATACCATAAGCCACAAGAGTCTTTATTGGACAAATCCAAAGACAGAGCACTTCTAGTCTAAGGGAGGAACATTGTCAGAGATGGAACTTGAACAATGGGAATATGGAGGTTAAACCTCAAATGCTATAATTTCTCTTTATTGGACTTCCTGTGTGAATATCATTAATAGTCTAGGTTCACTGTCTGAAGATCTTATCCTTTCCTTTCTTTTCATCCATCCAGGCCATGCCCCTTGTCTGAAAAAGAAGTACTTCTTTTTTTGAACTTTTCCTCTCCCTTCAAAGCACATGCCATTATTTTGAGAATATTTCCTAACTTGAAAGGTTTCTTTTCCTCCTCAAATTTTCAAATCTCATTTGATCATCACTGCTTGGAGAATCTGCTAATTCAAGTATTATTCTATTATATAGATGAGAAAACTGAGAACTAGAAAGATGAAGTGACTTCCCTAATGTTATATAGATAGGAAGAAGAGTCAGAACTCAGATCTGATTCTTTTGATTCTAAATCTACATTTCTTCTACCATTAGAACATGGAATTCATGGGGAAATGCTTTCTTTTCTTGAGTCTGAAACTGCTAGTTTGCAAATGAAATGTTGGAACACAACTTATTTGTACATTGGCCCCATCCTGTAGCATTCATTTTTTTTCTGCACTCATTGTAGAATGCTTTGGAGTTTCCACATCGCCCATAGCCAGGCACAATCTGAAAAGGGGTTGGCAACCTCTCTGAAATGGCATTCTAAGGCTTTCTTTATTTCCTTCAGAGCAGAGGGTCAAATGGGGAGGAGGGGTAGCTTGCTCCTGACTCACTCATGAATCACTCTCCATTCCCTCTCTCTACCCCCACCCTGAGCAGTCACTGCTGTCAAACTCAGAGACATGGTCTCCAGACTCCACGAGCCTGTCAGGAAATGGAGAGTTGTAGTCATCTCAGGAAATGTTTCCAACAATTTTAGACTCCTGGCACTGAGGACCACAGTTTAGTACCTAGAGAAAAAAAGAGGCAATATTGTATAGGCATTTCTGTCTACACTTTACTTATCAAGCTGTTCAACACTTGCCCATTGTCCACTTGTGGAACACATGCCATAGGTTATCCAACTCAGAGAAAGAAAATGATGGAGATGCCATAACCCATCACTTCTCCTTCATTCTTTGAGGAAAGTTACCGATTTCTTATCTGGACAAAAAATAAATTATATTTATAGAAATCAAAGAATTTAATAAAAATTATCTCATTCAAAACTCATGACATTACACACATTTTGTAGATGAAGAAATTGAGGTACTGAAAAGCTACTAGACTTGCCTATGGTCACAAAGAATGCTAGAGAGAATCAGAGGAAGAAACTGAATATGTTTAGACTGAAGAAGTAAAGACCTAGGGAAGATGTGATCACTGTCTGTAAGTATTGGATTTGAAGGCTGTCAGATGAAGGAGACATTTAATTTCTTCTGTTTGACCCTAGAGCACAGGATCAGAAGCAATGGATAGAAGTTGCAAAGAAGTAAATTTTAACTTGATGTCTCCAAACAACAACAACAAACTTCTTGACGAATGTTATTCAGTCATGTCTGACTCTTCTTGACCCCATGGACCATATATATGCCAATACTTGGAATTTTCTTGGCAGCCTTGGATAAATCAGTCAACTGCCCAGTGCCCCAGACACTCCCTGAGAACCACAAGGCTGTTCATCTACAACAATGGGGAGAGTTTCCACCTTGGATAGACTATGTGTCAATTACTCACAGGTGGAAAGTAGCTGCCTAGCACCATGGATAGCTTCTCAGACATGGAGACTGAAGGATATGGCTTTACATTTGACCTCTGACAGATAAGAGTAAATGATCTAATTTCTTTGAGCCTTGATTTTTTTTCTTACAATATGCAATATTTGTTGCATTTGCCTTAAAGGGCTATTGTGATGCCCAAGTGGGATAATATGGAAAATAGACCTTAAGGTGAGTTGTTCTATAAGGCTTAATTTATATAGTTTATTTAATTTATAAACTTATATATATATATATATATATATATATATATATATATATATATATATATATATGGCTTAATTCAGACTCCTCCTCCCCCCCAAATCCAGTATTGGGTTGCTCTTAGATTTTGATACAGGTTTATCTAAGCATCAATCATTGCCATCATTCACACATAATAAATGGAAGAGACAGTATGGGTAATGAGTATATTAAAAGCTCACCTTGGAACTAAGAAGACCTGAGGTTGATTCCTGTTTCTGACACACACTGACTGTGTGACCATGAGCAAATCATACAACCTCTTCATCCTTTAGGCAATTCTTACAGGGATTCTTAACTTGGAATCTGTGAATTTAGTTTTTCAACAAATAATTTTATTGTAAATAAAAAATAGATTACATTTTTAAATTGAAATATTTAAAGTATTTCAATAAGTAATTTCCTTTGTAATATTGTAAAATTTATGCATTTTAAACAGTATTTCTCAAAAAGGATCCATGGGTTTCAACATATTGCATTTTGGACACATTTTGATGAAAAACATTAAATTATAGAAAAATTGTTAATCTGCGTTGGCTGAGAAAGTTTCCTCATCCTGAAAGTAACAAAATTACAGGTCCAGTCTCTACCTCTCTAGTTTAATATTACATGTCACAAATGTTTTTTTAAAATAATTCTGAAATCTAGAGTGCTGTTGGGAAATTGAAAAATTCTCTTAGTGACCTGGAACATCTTCCTGAAACGAGGAACTACTTTTATGAAACTAATATTATTCTGGTGTTGTTGTGTGACTGTGAATCACAAAATACAATAATATTTGAAAAATTGAAAATTAATATCACTTAGAGGGCAACGGAGAAGCATGTGGCAGGTGTAAGCAGGCGCCAATAAAAGGAAACAAGATTTAAAGGAGAAGCAAATAAAGAATGACAATAAAAAAATCCTATTAAAAAACTGGCAAGAGCAGAGGATGGGAAGCCATCAGTTCATAAATGTTTATAAAGCACCCACTATGTTTCAAGTACTGTACTTATCAACTGTGATATAAAAAGAGGTAAAAGCATGGACAGGACCAATACTCCATGGGTTATCTTCTGATGGAAAGTGGAAATGTGGAAAGGTTCCAATACACAGTGGGTTGATCTTGTGCACATGGTAGGATGTACACAAGGGTTGCTGGGTATGAGCAAGCAAGGCTGGGCTGCCATTCACATCATTTGAGAGAATATCTGTATCGATGAAGGCACAAGTCTATTTGAGTATTTCTGTAACCTGGAACGAAAAGCACCATACCCTGACAGAAGACTTAATGATGAACGTCATCTCAAACTCAAGATGAAGGGCATGGCACAGCACCAAGAATCCACAGGTGTAGTGGGCAGAGACCTTCGTTACTTGATGGGAGGGACTCCAATAAGTTCATGTCTTAGATAACAAGAGATACTCAGTCTTAAGTGATGACGTCAGGGTAGAGGGAAAGGAGGTTCCTTAAGCTCTGGGGATTCAGGCTTATGGAGGGAAAGCATATCAGCCTCTAATTGATTAGATATTCCAAGGTAGGGAGAGAGGGGTATGGGCTTCAGAGAAACTGATCTCCTGTCTACACCTGCCGTCTTAGGGCAAGCAAATCAAGTTCAATGTAAGGTAGTACCAGCAATGAGGATGGCCAGAACATTTGCTTCCCATGGCCAAAATGAGATAATTTTATGCCTGAGGAAAAAAAAAAACATATACATGCATGTGTATATATACACATGTGTTTTCTTGTATATATATATATATATATATATATATATATATATATATAAACATACACACACACACACACACACACACACACATATATATATATATATATATATATATTTGCACCCCTTATAACACCATGTTATATTTGGGAAAGTAGGTATATACTACATATAAAAGTTCAGTCATTTTTCACTTATAGCTGACTCTTTATGACCCCATTTGGGGTTTTCTTGGTAAAGATATTGGAGTGGCTTGTGATTTCCTTTTCTAGCTCATTTTCTAGATGAGGAAACTGAGGCAAATAGCATTAACTGACTTCCTGGCTTCAAGTCTGGGACTCTATCCACTGCAGCACTATTTAGCTGCATATTCTATAGAAATAGGTTAATAAATTATGTATCTATCCAGATCCATATATGCATACATTATATTATATTATATCATATCATATAACATTGTATCATATTATATTGTATAATTTCCTATTATTTGATATATTATTATATTATATTACATTACATTATACATAGTATACTATACTATCTTATATAATATTATACTATACTATCCTCTATACCATATTATATTATACTATTTTTACTATGTTATACTACATATATCTATACTATATGTACTATACCTATTTAGTGTATATATACTATATGTATTTATACTGTTATAACATATATAAACATATATATGTACTATGTTATTTGATATATGTACTGTAATGTACTATATTATACTCTTGCTTCTCTGATTTCCTTAGCTCTGTATATTCCAGTTATATGTCTCATGCCTCATTTGCCCATCGTTTCAAGCTCCTGTCACTTCCATCCCACTGGCACTGAGGACGTGTCCATATCAAGGAAACAAAAGAAAACGTCAGAAGGATGCTGCTTCATATTCCCCAGCAGCAAAGATAGGGAGACCGAATTCAAAGATGCTGAAGGCAAAAGGAAAATTCCTGGAGTGAAGAAAGGCAGAGAGAAAGAGCTGATTGTGTGTGTCGGAATCAAGGGCTTTTATTTTAGTTTATTTGGCGATGTTTGCTGTAGAGGTAAAGTCTGGGAAGGGAAGGGAATTCTCCCACCTGAAATTTGTACCTCGATCTTCTGATGTCTAATCCATTGAAAATACATTTATTTACTGCAGGAGTTTTCTGCAGGATACATTAGATCCAGAACTGAGTCTGGGTTCTTACCCTGCATCTGACACTCCCTGTGTGACTTTGGCCAGTCTCTTAGCCCCACCCTGGGATTAGCTTTTCCTGAGACTTTTTCTGCCTTCATGTTTATACTATTATTTGTGATAGAATTTAATGTCTTTGAGGGAAGGCACTTTGCTCTTTTTACCTGAGTGCCTAGAACAGTGCTTTGGTACCTAGTAGGTAATTAATAACTGCTTGATGATTGAAACTATCCCCTGAGACTTCTTCTGCCTTCATGTTTATACTATCATTTCTGATAGAATTTAATGTCTTTGAGGGAAGAAACTTTGCTCTTTTTACCTGGGTGCCTAGAACAGTGCTTTGGTACCTAGTAGGTAATTAATAAGGGCTTGGTAATTGAAACTGTCCCCTGATATTTCTTTGTTTCTTCATGTTTATACTATTATTTCTGATAGAATTTAATGTCTTTGAGGGAAGGCACTTTGCTCTTTTTACCTGGGTGCCTAGAACAGTGCTTTGGTACCTAGTAGGTAATTAATAAGGGCTTGGTAATTGAAGCTGCCCTCTGAGACTTTTTCTGCCTTCATGTTTATACTATCATTTCTGATAGAATTAATATTTTTGAGGGAAGGCACTTTGCTCTTTTTACCTAATTGCCTAGAACAGTGTCTGACCCCTAGTAAGTAATTAACAAGTGCTTGCTGATGAATTGATCGATGACTAATTGATCAGACATCCTGTACAGAGAAAGACTTTCCACTAGCGGAAAAGAGGAATGGAAGGGAGGTGTGGGTAGGGGATGCAAACCCCTGGAAAAAGCATGTGTTTGATTTGGAGAGAGTGAGAAGGAGCTGATTAATGGCAGGTTAGGTTCTCAGGGTTTTCCTCCAGGCCTTAGTCCTGCTCAGTATCTTATCTCAGGCCTGGCGGGCTCCATCTCTGCCCTTTCCTTGTGAAAACCGAGCAGGACTGAATTACTGCTCTGATCCCTCGGAGAACTGGCCCACAGTGCCCCCTGTAGCGGCCAAGACCGCACTGCAAGGAAAACGGCCAAACAGACACGGTTTGGTTTCTGACCAATGAATGAGGTCACTTACTAAAGAGAAGAAGGAATCTTGAACCGGCTCCTTACAGGAAATGAGATTGCTGGGTTTGGCAGTCTGCTGCCCCCTCTCCAAGAAGTCCAGCTGGGAAATCTGGGCAGAGCTCCTGGCCTAGCACAGCCCATTGCTTAGAGGGGGGTGGTCACCCCCAGGCTCACGGGTCAAACTGTGATGTCCGTGAGGTCTGTCTGTGGCTCCTCTTCCCCTACGGTCTCTTCCTCCTTCACCTTGTGTTTGTCACAGAGACCACCGCGACCCTCCAGGGAGTCCAGATAGGAGCAGCGAGTTTATGAAGATTGGTGGAAGAATTAGGGACCTTTAGCCAAGAGAGAAGACACGAGAGGAGGGATCGGGATAGATCCCATTAAATAGGTGAAAAGATGATGTATGGAAGAAGGTACCAAAGCACTGTTCTAGGCACTCAGGTAAAAAGAGCAAAGTTCCTTCCCTCAAAATATTAAATTCTATCAGAAAGGATAGTATAAGCATGAAGGCAGAAGAAGTCTCAGAGGGCAGCTTCAATCACCAAGCACTTATTAATTAAGCACTTATTGGCATCAGCAGAAACATCAAGGTCAATGTAAAGGGAAAATGTCCTTCCACCTAAAATAGTCCCAAAGTGGGACGGCTCTGTGTGGCCAAGGCGTGGGTTCTGCCTTCACTGAAGAGCTTCAAGCGAGCCTTGGAGACCCAGCGATACCAGTACTAGGTCTGTATCCAAAGGTCATTAGGCAGAAAGAAAAGAATCTAGATGTTCTAAGATAGTTAGAGCAGCTCTCTTTGTGGAGGCAAAGAGCTGGCAATGGCAGGGGTGCCCTTCACTTGGGTAATGGCTGAACAAATTGGAGTATGTGATTGTAATGGAAGAGTACTGTGTCATAAGAAATGATGAGCTCAATGATCTTAGAAGGGAAACGAGGTGGCGCGGTGGATAGAGCAGTAGCCCTGAAATCAGGAGGACCTGAGTTCAAATCTGCTCTCAGACACTTAACACTTCCTAGTTGTGTGACCCTGGGCAAGTCACTTAACCCCAATTGCCTCAGCCAAAAAAAAAAAAAGAAAAAAAAAGAAAAAGAAAAGAAAAAGAAAAGGATAGATTTGCACAAAATAATGAAAAATGAAACTAGCAGAACTAAGGGAATATTGTATACAGTAACATCAACATTGCATTAAGAACAACTTTGAATGACTAAATCATTTTGACTATTATAAATACTCAAATTAACTACAAAGGACATGAAGGAAGACACTCTATCTAGAAAAATCACTGATAAATAAAAATGTAAAATGATTTTTACATGCACACAAATTTGTGTTTAATTGCAGCTATATCTAGTGTGGGAGGAGGGGGAAAAAAGAAAAAAAAAACAAATTTTCCTGATAACTTTATTATATATTTAAATACAGTTGCAACGTTGAATACAATAGATTTGTACTTTTATGTGAAACCATCATTTTTCTAATGTGATGTCATGGAAATACCTGTTTTATTCATAAATTTAAAATAAAATTTAAAAGAATGGATGAACATTATTCAGGAACATTGTAGAGGGGGTCCTAGTTCAGGTATGGGACAGACACACTGGCGCTCTGATGTCCTTTCTAATTAGAACTTCTTTGACTCTGAGTTTAGGCTCCTGGGTAAGAAAGTTACCTCTGACCTCAAATTTGGCGTTCATCCCACTTTGCAGCATTGACTCTTTTATAGACTTAACTTCCCTGAGTCTAGTTCTTCTTTTAGATTATGGGGGACCGTGGGGAACTCAAGAGTCCCAGAGTTGGGTGAAATTATCTTGTCCAATTCTTACTTGAAACATTATTTTCCTTAATAATAGTAAACATCTGCCCCGTGGCATATATGGCGCCTTGGACATAGTAAGTACTCTGTAAATGTCTGTGGAATTGAATTAGCATAATAATAACTAGCACTTCTGCAAATTGCTTCACAAATAACATCATTTATTATTTCCCCACTCACAGCCAGATGTGATTTTTAGAAAGCCATTCTATATGCTGGAACCTGCGTATTGGTACCTTCCATCATGTAATCTTAGTTTTGACATGTGTGTATGTCTTATCCCCCTATCTCTCATTTTGTAGAGGAGAAAGGGGACTGAGAGAGTGGAAGGGACTTGCCAAAGTCTCCCTTCTAGTAACTGAAAAAAAAAGGCATTTGAAATAAGTCTTCCGACTCCCAGTACAGGACTCTCTTCTGGGATGTGCTGGAGCCGGCTTACACTGGCTGGCAAGAGTCAACTGTTAAATTTTCAGGGTGAATGTTCACATTTAGGCAGTTGGATAAAGCTACAAATCAGGGCTGGAGGTATTGCTTTGTTGATGGTCTAGACTTAAGAAAATGATAAGAGGAGATAACTGGGTGACAGTGAATGGAACACTGCCCGGGAGGATCTGAGTTCAAATGCAGTCTTAGATACCTAAAAATATGACCTTGGGCAAGCAATTTAACCCTGACTGCCCCTTCCCCCTCAGCAAAAGTAATGGAGAACATGTTGATAATGAAGATTAAACTTGAAAAGCCTGTTGGCTGCACATTTTCTTCAATTCCCAAGAATAACTTGTTAAACATTTACCAGCACAACACTGGCTCCAACCATTATGCTATACTGTCTCCCATCACAGGGTTGTTCACAAATCATAAATCATAAAGGATTTAGAAGCAAATTAAAAAGACGAAGGCACTTTGGTATATCGATGTGAACAGTTATTATTACTCTTCTGAATCTGGATGCAACTTTATGGGAGCCTATCTGGCTAAGGAAAGCACAATCTGAATCCAGCTTTTATTGATTCAGAGAGGCTTTTAAAGGGAGTTCTCAAAGTGAGTTGAACTGCCTGGGGAGGCAGCAGGATCCTGTTCACTAGAAATTCTTCAGGAAGGGCTGGATGGCCCTTCATGGGGGATGTTATAGAAAAATGTCTATTCATTGTGGGCTAAATGGGTCCTAAACCCATTATTCTGGGATTCTTTCCGAGTTGCTTTGTGCCTGGATAATGGGAGGCCCCTCTCCCAAGAACCCCTTGCGCTGACCCCCCACGAGATTTTCATCCTTGGTCTCGCTAATGTCTCTTTGGGTGGCGAGCTCCAGTAGGGAGAAGATGGCTTCGGGTCCTGCCTTGATAAATGCCCGAGTGCTTATTCCAAAATGGTCATTCAGAGCAAAGCCAGCCTGAAATGGCCACTCAGGAGTTCACTCCAGGGAGTCTGACTGTGGGCTTTTCAGCTACCTCCCTGGGAAGCTTGCTTTGTGCTCGTTGCTTTCAGATTCTGCTTTCTTGGGGAGGAAGAAATGGGGGTGAGGCTGACAACAGTGAAAAGCTAGGAATGAGAGCTACCAAATAATGGAGACTTTTCGAAGTGACTCGGTTTAGAGCTATTCAGCACACGGAGTGATTTGGTTCCAAAAGAGTTTCTGTATTAGACAAACTCCTGCCTTCATCTTCAGACTCGAGAGGTGCTTGACATTTGCTTCTGTCTCTGGGCCTCAGTTGTCTTATTTGTAAAATGAAGAGAATTGGACTAATTTAAAGGGTCTTTTTATCTTTGATGTAGGATGCAATGAAAGGAGATTGGATTTCTTAAAGAGAGGGTGTACAATGTCTTTGGAGCCCCAATACCTACTCCAATGATTTGCACATATTAGATGCTATGGAATAGAATTAAATTAATGTTTTATTTTTTATTTTCATTATTTATTTATTATTTATTATTTTCACTATTTATTTATTTATTATTTTAATTTTATTATTATTATTTATGCAAGTTATTTTAGTGTTCTCTGGCTATCATCCCTTGCTCCTAACCAGGAGAAACCCCAAGTACAATGATAGGTAAAAGTTTTTCATATTTAGCTCAGACCTAGAATCCATTCCCTCTCCCCATTCCTTCTGCTTCTTCTTCCCCACCCAGCCCCACCAGACTTCCCAAGCTACACTGGGTCTAAATCCTCCCATGATACCTAAACACTTAGAAAAACAATACCATCATTCCTAGAAAGGACACTTAAATCTGGTCTACTCACTATCTTTATACTTAGCAGGCCAAAGCACCTTTCCATAGGGATCATCCCCTTGTAGAAGTGACCCATCCTATCAATGTAATCTCAAGGGCAGAGACTTTCATGCTTTTTTCTTTGTATAGAACAGAGTTAACAACATAATAATACTTTACTTTTTCATCATTAATGCATTCTAAGGTCTTTTAGTCCAATTCTCTTATTTTGTAGTAGAGGAAGGCTCAGAAACATGATATGGAGTTCTCAAAGTCCCTGTGTACTGAAGAATAAAACTCCAGTATAAACTATTTCCTTTGACAATAAATCCCAGGCTCTCTCCATAGCTCTCCCTTGTTCTACGTTGATACTATGGAGGTCATTGCCTAAGTGGAATAATTGAGTGTTTCATAGGGGAACTGTGAGATAATAAAAAGATGGCCGCTCTTAGGATTGGGAGACTTGACTTTGAGCTTCACCTGGAATAATGATGACTTTGAGTAAGTTAGTTTACTTCTCAAACCCCACCTTTTCTCTTCCACAAAATACAGATAATACTTCTGTTATCCAAATTCTGGCCAAACTGGCCTTCCTACATGAAACTACATCTCATGCCTTTGTGCAGGATGGTCGCTAATAACAACAATAGCTAACTTTATATAGACCCTTACTGTGCATCAGGCATTGTAGGAAATGCTCTACAAATTTATTATTCCATTTGCTCTCATGACAGACCTTGGAGATAGATGCTGATATTAATTTTATAGATGCTGATGTTATATTCATTTTATAGATGAGTAAACTGAGGCGGCCAGAGATTAAGTGACTTGCTCAGGATCACACAGCCAGGAAGTGTCTCAGAGTGGATTTGAACCCACTGTACCACTTAGCTGTCTTAGTGTCCGGATGCATTCCTCCCTTCTAATTCCTCTTCTCACTGATTTACTTCATGATTTAGCTCAAGAATCATCTTTAACCCGAATTCTTCCCTAGTCCCTTTAAATGTCAGTATTCTTTCCTTCTAAATTGCCTTTTGTTGAATTTTAATAGAATTTGTATGTGCTATCTATGTGCATATGGAAGGACCTCAAGGGGAAGGACTGTGTTGCTTTGTTACTCCAGACCTAACACAGTTCCTGCCATGGAGTAAGTAATTAATAAATGCTTGTTGGTTGATCAAGGTCATTGGAGTATGGCTGTGAATGAAGTGAGCTGTGACAGCTCTCACAAGATGGAGACAGTGTTGTAAAGACTGAGGGAAGTCCTGCTGGGCCCCAGGGCCAGGTTTCTTTCTCCAGAAATCCTGTGGTTTACAAGGAGGGGGACCTTTTTTTTTTTTTTGTGAGACTAAGTTGGGACCACCTTGGCACTGAAGCTCCCACAGAAGGTAATTTAATGATCCTCCAGATGTGGTTGGGTTGAAAGTTTTTCCTCATTTATGGTTTAGAAAGTGAGGTCATTAGTCCTGGCTAATCAGGGCAAAGATCCAGCCTAGGGAGTGTTAGCCCAGGCCCCCTATGTAATTCTTGTCTATTAACTGGACCTTACTTCTCCTTCCCCAGTTGCTTATGGGAAGGGAGATGCCCTTTCTCTGGAGATCCAAATAAAATTTCTTTCTTCTTTTGCCTTGAGAAATCTCCTTGATTTATTTGATTTCTTTCAGCCAGTGGACTCATCCTACACAACTGTAAAGCCTGAAGACATCTTCAAGGACATCCCTCCTCATAATAACAAATGAGAAACTGAGACACAAATAAATCATTTATTTAGGTCACAAAGGTAGCTTGCATCAAAGGTACGATTTGAATCCATGTCCAGTGACTCCACAGTCAGTTTCTTTTCTACTCTATCATAGATAGATTTGGTTGAATTGATTAGATTTTACCAGGGTTCCGACTGATGGTTTAGTCTTAAAAATATGGAGTCAACTCCATGGATCATTGGGATATCAGAGGAGATCTCAATGAAACTCAATATCATCAATATCAGGGAGCTGGACACATGATATGCAGTGAGTGCTGGGAGTACAAAGGGATTCAAGACATAATCTTTTCCCTGGGGGGAAGGGACTTCAATCCAAGTGGGTAGGCAGGATCGAGACATAGAAGAATTAAAATATAAAGAAATAGAAAGCTAATTGTCCAGGGAAGGGTATATACAAAATAGCAAGGGTCCATTGGAGTCAGTTTGAATTGGCTAGCAAGAGCTGATTGTTACATTTTCAGTGTAAGCATTTATATCTTGGAAATGGACAAATTCTACAAATTTGTTGACTGTCTAATGATGAAAATGATGGAAATATTAAAGATACAGATTAAATTTAGAACTGTGTCACAGATACTTTTTTTCCCCAGTTGTTAAACATTCACCAGCACATTTTTGGTTACAAGTTTTAGAGAAGAGAATCATCAGTGAGGATCAAGGTTATCATGGAGGGCTTTACCAAGGAGCTGGCATTCAAAGCTGACTTTAGAAGAAGAAAGATGAGAAGAAAAGGCTGAGGAGAACATCCAGGTGAGGCGAAAGATGTAAACAAAGGCACAGAGGTGAGGAGGAGAAGAGTTGTTTAGATGATAATCCATAGTATAAGGTAAAGAGCTCTCTACAGGAGACAGCAGCAGGAGACAAATCATCAACCGGCATGAGTACAAGTCTACAAGCTGAAAAGAGAGTGTGGCACTAGATTGTAGAGAGCCTTGAATGACAGCTAAATAATTTACATTTAAGATCACTAAATATTTTGAGTTGGTTAGGGACCTTAGAAACAATTTAATCTACTCTATTTTACAAATGGGAAAGCTGAGATCAAGGCTTTGAATGCCATGCCCAAAACTTAGGTTTCTTATCCCTGTAACCCAAGATCTGTGATTCTATGACTTAGAGTTACACAGTTAATTAGTGTCAAAAATGGATTTAGGGATGTTGCTGGTAGATCTTTGAACTTTAGAGTCAGGATGATATGAATTCAAATCCAACCACGGATACTTTCTAGCTGTGTGACCCTGGCAAGCCTTATCTGTAAAATGGGAATAATAATAGCATCTCCCTTGCAGGGTTGGGAGGTAATCATTGTAAAGCACTTGGCACGGTGCCTGGAACAAGGGTAAATGCCATATAAATGCGAGTTATTATTTGAATACATCCTCCTGAGTCTAAGATGAATTCTCGGTTCTTTCTATGTCATTCGTTTATCTTGCCAGCTCCATTCCAATTCTCCTCCTGTGACCAGACTGAAAGTTAGAGGGCTCCAGCTCAGCATCTGCCCTTTATTATTTGGGCGACTTTGGGCTCATGTCCCCCTCTGCCCTTCCAAGCTTCTCAATTCTGTACGCACACAATGTGAAATCGCCTGGCAATGAGAGAGGCGGAAAGCATGTTTTATTTAGAGGGAGAGATGGGGCTCCCAATTCCATTAAAAGAAAGCTTTAAAATGCTTTTCTTATCTCATTGTAAGAAGGGAAGTGACTGAGATCCTAATAAAGTCCTAATAAGCAGCCTCAGGTCTGAGAACGACATTTCCCACTATGCCCCAGAGAGAACAGAGCATGGTGTTTTTCTCTTCTTTAAAATAATATAATGGTTCTCTCTGGGAGCAGGTTTCTCGGGGAGGTTTTCTGCAGGCAGCCTTAGTTGCAGTTGAAAGTAATAATCACCTCAAAATGCAGCCAGGTGATAAAATGCAAATGTTTATTTTCTCCTTCCAAAATAGCTGAGTTAGTTTTTCTTAGAGGCCTATCTTTCTGCTTGGTTCCAAGAGCTCTTGCAGTTGTCCTTTGCCTCTGCTTTCTTCGGCCTCCAGCCAGCACAAAGGTGAATCTGTCTTGCCTCCGAGAGAGGGCTTCTGGCTCTCAACCTCCCAGAGTGCTCTGTGTCTGTCCCAGAGTGCTCCTCTCCAACCCCTGGGAATGTTCGGAAGTAAAATTCTTGGCTCTAGCTCAGCTCCGACTCATGGCTTCTTCTGAATGGACGCTCCTCCACTCTGAAACTCCCTTGACTGGGTTTGTATATGATCTCTTCTGAGAGAATGGGATTATGGGTTTTCTCCCAGAGTGCTCTCTGGCCCAAAGAGCTTCAAGGGAGGTGTGAATTCACAAAGTTACAAAGTTTACTTTGTGAATCTCCATACTTGTGAACTCCAATGAGTAATGGTGTGAACACAAGCATTGTATTAATTAGTTCTACTTAGTACCTTGTTTCAGGTTCTGGCCTCAAACATCTCCTTGTAAGATCAGATCAGTGATACTGAACCATGCTAAATTAGATAATTATTGTCTCTATCAACTCTAATGACTTAACAATTTGTAAAGATTCCAACACAGAAGGGCCTGAGGGATAATTGGAAGGAAATCCTTAGGTTTTGTCCAGCTTCTAAACCTCTGGGAAAATTTAATGTGGGTGGATAATATGGCAGCCCTTCCCCTCACATTAGATTAGGAAATGACTCTGGCTCGTCCTGGGGTTTAGAAAGGCAGAGGCCGAAACATGTTGGGGTTCCTCATTCCTGGAGAACTTCTATAAAAAGCCTGCAGTCAGTGGAAGAGAAGAGGAAGGGAGAGACTTAGGGAAGCAGAAAGACTTCCATAATAGCAACCTTTGAAACACTCATCACTAGAGCAAACTCTCTAAAAGTTATTGATTTCACATATACTTCTCTTTTCTGTTTTCCTTTTCATATTGATTCTTCTTGTTCTTCTTGTTCTTGTTCTTCTTTTTCTTCCTTCTTCCTCTTCTTAAAGCAATTGATTTCACATACACTTCTTTTCTGTTTTCATTATTGATTCTTCTTTTTTTCTTCTTCTTCTCTTTCTCTTTCTCTTCCTCCTTTTTCTCCTCCTTTCTTTGTGCCTCTGTCTCTCTAGGTGTGTGTATCTCTTCTCCCTCTTCCCCCTATCTCTTTCTCTCTGTTTTTCTTTTTACCTCCCTTCCTCCTCTCTTTATCTCCCACCCCCTTTCTCCCTTCCTTCCCTCTTGAGTAAACACCACTGGGCCCTAGGGGCTGGGGATTGCAATAATTCTTCCAAATTGGTCTCATTTTCAATCCTGGGGGGAGTCTAGCTTTACTGAGAGGAGACAAACTCTTTGGTTCATTAAACATTTGCCATAGTTCCATTAGGACACATTATTTAGAGCTCACATTTAGAATCCCACTTCTTCAAAAGGGTGACTAGAAAAGTACTCATCCTATAATATCAAGCAGGTATGAGACTGGCATTTATTCCCTACATACAAAAGAAATGCTAAAAACCAAAAGATTTTACAAACACATAAAGATGGTAAAATTTAAGTTAAATGAGGACCAAGCTAACTACTGAGACTCAGCCCCAAAAGTGATGCTTAAAAGCATCTAAGCATCCCCCAGAGTGCAGTACTCTCCACATGAAAGAATTGAAACAAGGGACTGAACAGGAAGCTCTCTCCTTTGCAAAGGTCCAATGAGTCACTGCTTCCTCTGACTTAGCAGCCAATGAGGGATCATTTTGTGATAGGAAATCTTCCAAGGCCTTATAGTGCTAATGCACTACATATGCAGAAGCAGCCAAGGAGCTCATCTCCCACTCTTTCAGTGATGGGTCATGTCTTTATAGCCCCTAGAAGTTTCTAGTGGAACTCCAGGTACATATATCTCATGATGATCTCTATAATCTTTGCTTCAGTTTCCACTGTTTTATTTTTTCCCTCCCTTACTTTTTCTTTCTTTCTTTCTTCCTTCCTTCCTGCCTTCCTTCTTTCCTTCCTGCCTTCCTTCTTTCCTTCCTTCCTTCCTTCCTTCCTTCCTTCCTTCCTTCCTTCTTCCTTCCTTCTTTCTTTCTTCCTTCCTTCCTTCCTCCTTCCTTCCTTCCTTCCTTCCTTCCTTCCTTCCTTCTTCCTTCTTTCCTTCCTTCCTTCCTTCCTTCCTTCCTTCCTTCCTTCCCTCCTTCTTCCTTCCTTCCTTCCTTCCTTCCTTCCCTCCTTCCTTCCTTCTTTCCTTCCTTCCTTCCTTCCCTCCTTCCTTCCCTCCTTCCTTCCTTCCTTCCTTCCTTCCTTCCTTCCTTCCTTCCTTCCTTCCTTCCTTCCTTCCTTCCTCCTCCTTCCTTCCTTCCTCCTCCTTCCTTCCTCCTTCCTTCCTTCCTTCCTTCCTTCCTTCCTTCCTTCCTTCCTTCCTTCCTTCCTTCCTTCCTTCTTTCCTTCCTCCCTCCCTCCTTTCCTTCCTTCCTTTTTCCTTGTTCAGTAAAAATATGGCAATTTATTTTATTTGAATATGCATATTTGTTATAGGAGAGTTCCACTCTACACTGGCTTCCCTCATTCTCACACCTGTCCCAACCCCACCTCATGGAGAAGAAGTGGGAAGAAGAGAAAAATGTTTTTTTTTTTTTTAAACTAAAAACATAGACTTTTAACTCAAAAAAGAAAAAGAAAAGAAAAAGGAGTAGTTCCCCCCCCCCTTCTGGGTGCAGAAGAGAGCTACAGAGAGAGGGGTCAAAGAGGAGCCTGGGGAATCACTAGTAGATTCCCTACTATTTTCCCATGACAGTAAAAAGTCGCACCAGGCACCATATTGGAACCAATGTGGGATAAGGTCTATAGAAAGCCCCACACTAAGTGGCTGACATTTTATGGGCCTCCAAGAAAAGGCTGCTTGTTGGCTACTATCTCCCATCCCATGAACTCTGCATGTGAGGTCTATTTGTTTTCCTTGACTCGTAAATAGCTCCTTTCTTCCTTGAATTTGTGACCTCCCTCTTTGGGCACTCACAAGGGACATGGTGACAACTCACTGGGTGGTATCTTTGAGAGAAGTCCCCCGATTCTCTGGGTGGGGAAAGCAAGCCAGGGAAGCCAGAGATTCTTTCAGTGGAAGCTGGGCCCTTTGGCTCTCGGTGAGCTGAGTCTTGCACCCTTTGACATGGGAACACAGAAGCAAGAAAGCTTCTCTCCAGCCTTTTCCCTGATTTCTCTCTCTCTCCCTACTCAGTGACACGACCTTTTCTTACGTCAACACTGCCTGACTAGTAGTTCATCAGTGAGAAAGGTAGAGACCCCCTCGCCCCCCACCCTCTCCGCCACAGACAATGTTCAGCCATCATCAGCCCTAATGGGACCATGACAGAAATGAAAGCTGCATTTTAGGAAGATTAACCCTAAATGTCTTTATGACCTCTCTTCCAGTCCAATCCATATCTGAAAAAGAATCACTTTTATAATCTCCCCAGCAATTGGTCGAATGGTTTCGGCCTGAAAATGTTCAGTGATTACGATCTCCACTTCCCAGGGGAACTCTTCTGGTTGGGGATGACTATTATTTATGAACAAACACCAATTGATATAGAGTGAATTTAAGTTTTTTTCTAAAACACTATATGGCAGCTGGGGGGCGTAGTGGATAGAGCGCTGGATTAAGCAGCAGGAAGACCTGAATTCACATGTTTACTCAAACCTTTGGTCATCCTAAGAAAGTCATTTAAATTTCTGTTAACTTCAGATGTCTCATCTGTAAAATGGGTATAACAATAGCATTTAATTTAAAAGCTCATTGTAAGGAGTAAATGAAATTATACATACATATATACAAGTGTATATACATGTGTGTAGAAATATATAACACACATATATGTATATCACCTAACAAGCATTATGTACATGTTAGCTATTATTACTAATCTCATTCTAAGGCAATTCCCACCAGGACTGCAAGATCTTCTTCAGGCAACAGATTTGGAGACTGGACCTTGTTACAATCTACATATTATCCCTTATACTTTTGAGATGGTTCTAGAATTCCATCGAGACTCTCAGGAGGGAAACTGTTCAGTCAAAGGATCTATGAAATCTGTTCACTTGGAAGAACTCTGGAACTCTCGTTGTCCTTTCTACCCCGGGAATAACAAATGACAAGGCCTTTGAAGTCAGAGAATCAGTTGGATGGGCTGGAAATCTGGAGGCTGATGCTCGATCTCTGTCATTAACTTGCTCATTTGGGTCTTTGCTGTCTTTTTTCTCATCCATAAAATAGGAGGGTTTGTTTGAAGTTCCTTCTGCCTGGAGATGGGGACCTTCAAGACTGGAAGGGGGAGAGACATTTCTGTTGTCACGGTAAAGTTCTCACAATTCTTAGAGTTGCCCGGTAGCTAAGGATGGAATGGGAGATTTTAGTAGAGGAGTGAAGGGCAGGTGTTTTAAGGATGCAAGGAGGCGGGCAGAGTGCTGGGATATTAGATATTAGTCCATTAGATATTAGGGATCTTAGTCCAATAGATATTAGTGTAGTATTTAGAGTGAAAAGACCGGGGTTCAACTGTCACTAGGACTAGGATGCTCTCTAATAGCTTTCTAATTTTATGACAGTAGAGAGATGATTTGACATGATGGATAGAATACTGGAGGTACAAATCTGACTTCTTTGATGTCCACTTTCCTCATCTGTAAAATGGGTATCATAAAAGTTAGTAGCTAGGTTTTATTTGTTTTAGACTCATATGAAATATTGTATATAAGTTACTATTGTGTATTACTAGGTTAGGTTGTATATTACTATGTTATGTTAAGTTACTATTATTATGTTATACATTGTTATATATAGTTATGAGTCAGGGAGACTGAGCCACAGAGATTGTGTGATTTGACCATAATCTCAGGAAATGGGACTCAAACTCAAGCCTTCCTGACTCCAAGGCTGGGCCTTAATGCAGAAATTAATGAGTACTCATTACAATATGACTATAGGATTTGAGTGGGTTGTAGAAGTAAATTGACTCTAGATTCCAAAGAACTGGCTTTCTTCCTTCCTTTCTTTCTTCTTTCTTTCTTTCTTTCTTTCTTTCTTCCTTCCTTCCTTCCTTTCTTTCTTTCTTTCTTTCTTTCTTTCTTTCTTTTTTCTTTCTTTTTTCTTTCTTTCTTTCTTTCTTTCTTTCTTTCTTTTTTCTTTCTTTCTTCTTCCTTCCTTCCTTCCTTCCTTCCTTCCTTCCTTCTTCCTTCCTTCCTTCCTTCCTTCCTTCCTTCCTTCCTTCCTTCCTTTCATTTTTAAAAATAGTATGTTATTTTTTCAAATATATAGAAAAATACTTTTTTCTAGAAAAGCATTCCCTCCCCCTGAGTCCTTTCTGATCTCAGGACTCCAATCAGACACTGCAAAGGTGAAATTAGAAAGGAAAAGCAATGTCAATGATGTCATTGGAGATATGTATAAGCTATAAAGGAGGTTGGTTGCTCACTTAGTGTAAAGGCGAGATACATCATGAATGGCCCATGTGCTCTACTAGTGTCTCATTCATTGCAAGAGAATACAAGGCAGATCCCTCTAAATGGAGTAGGCCCTTCATGGTAGGTCATCGAGAAGAGTCACCCAAGATAAATGGGTATGGATAGCCTGTGATCTGTATCATTTCGGGGAACATTCATCCCAGTGAGATCATAGAAATTTTAGAATATGATGACAAACTTTCAGACACAATTAAAACGTGAATCATGTTTAGGATTTTCATTCCTAACAGCACAAACTTATCCAGCCATGCAGGCCCCTCTCATGGGCCTTCTGAATGATGCTTGTTGAGGAAGAAAGTCTGCTCCTTAGATGCCCTCTGGGCGATGGTTTGCTCCCACTGAGCTTCCTATGCCCAAGTGCTGCAATGGTTATTGATTTTAGTAATTCCCATTTTGGGTCCCAACCTTTCTTTGACTCTCAGGCTGCCCTTTATGAGAAGAAATGGCCAAGTCTATTTTGGAGTTGCCCAATGATTTCATTTATGTCTTATTCTTCATGACCCCCTTCGGGAATTTTCTTGGCAAAGATACTAGAGTGATTGGCCATTTCCTTCTCCAGCTCATCCTACAGATGAGGAAACAGAAGCAGACAGGACTAATGGACTTGACCCAGAATTCCACAACTCAAAAGTATCTGAGGCTGGACTTGAACTCAGATTTTCTGGACTGGTCTCCGGATGCCATGTTTTATCCACTGTGCCATCAAGCTGTTTTGTTTTCAGTTAGTTAGCTCTCAAGAATTGCATTTCGATCCCTGAAAATGACTGATAGTCTGAAATTCTTGCTTATCCAGACATGAATCACTGCAGCCTTTGCTCATTACAGAAAGAACACCAGGTAGCTCATACTGACATGCGGGTTTCCTCACAAATCCCTTTTAATGTTGACCTCACAAATCAGGATCTGGGGTTGAAAGGGACTAAAAGATCTGGATCATCTTAGATTTAATCCTAGTAGCTGCTTCTTCTTGTGGTTTGTCCTTCCTTCTTGAAGAGCTTCAATGGTGTCACAAGGCTGATATCATGCACATGAATTGGATTTAAGTGAGGCTATTTCTAGAGATTAAACCTGTTTGGTAATGGCCAATCCAGCACAATTAACTGTTTTCCTTGGATACAAATCTAGGTAAACCTACTGGACTGTTTTGTCTGTACAGACGAATTACACAGTTATCCCTTTCACATCACAGAAATTAGGGATGTTGGGGGGGCCCCGTGATCTAGAAAATTCACATACATTTTTTGGTCCTCCCTTTGAACCAGAGAACAAGTCTGAATTTTTTTTCTTTTTCTGTTATGGGATGTTTTCAATATTTTATTGCAAAAATTGGACTTATTGATCATAGGCTCTGTCATCTACTGGCTCGCTGGATGTCATTTATGGCTTTTGCAAAGTTCCCCTCAGATTCCCATTTAATTTCTTATGCTGACCTGGTGTTATTAAAACCATGATAGGGCAAAGTCAACATATGGAACGAATGATAGTGCTTCCTTTTGCCTGCATTGAGAAGATGGGCAGGTGATTTTTTACCAAGGACAACCCAAACTGGAATATCAAGAGGAACCAAAGGATTAATAGTAATAAAAGATTGAGCCTCTTGGAGACTTTAAGCTTTGTATAACATATATCATTAATAAATAACCTGCGTCATTTCTTTAATAAATGCTCATTAACTGACAGATTTGATCTTCACGACAATCCTATGAGATAGGGGCTATTATCATTCCCATTTTTCAGATGAAATTTAGAGAGGTCAGGCATAACCTCAGCTACCTCCTAAGTATTTAAGGGGGGATTTGAACTCAGGTCTTCTTGACTCTAAATCCAGTACCCTATCAACCACATCCCCTAACTTAAATTCCATTTTATATTAATTAAAGGCTAGTTTCATTGATATAGAAAAATGTTTACGGAGAAGGTCTATTATTACTTCCATAAACTTATGGCTTTTTGGAACATTAGGGAATTGCCTGGGGTACTAAAAGGTTAAATAAATAGCTAGCCCAGTGTTACCCCACCAGAATGTGTAATAGTCAAGTCATAAATCTAAGTTTTCCTGACATCACAGCCAGGTTTCTATTCATGTTGTGGATGAAAGAACAGATCTCTCTCTCTCCCCTGCAAAAATATTGACATTTATGTGATGATTTGAATTTGGCAAAGCATTTTACAGACATGATCTCATTGGACTGTGGATGGGACCAGAGGTATTTAATGCAACCTTCTCATTGTATAATTGGGGAAACCGAGACCTTGAAAATTGAAGCGATAGATCAAATAGCTAAATATTAGCTATTTGATTCAAGATGATTCATACTTATACCCTTCAACTGCTTTTTATTTGTTATGCTGCCTTCTCATGTTAGAAATGAAGAAGCTAATGAGAAGAGATTATGTGAGCTCCCAGGATCCTGTGGCTCACTATTGGTCCAAGTGGGTTTAGTAGCCAACACTTCTTGGTTCCAGGAAGTTAAGTATCCATCCACTAGGTTATGGTCCAATAAACTTTTGGAACTCCCCCTTTTCCAAGTTTCCCTCATGAAGCTTTTATGCCCAAGGTATATAGGGGACTGATTCCAATCTATGAGAATAAGAAATATTCTCCAACAAATGGTCAAAAGATATGAACAGATATTTTTCAAAAGAAGAAATCGAATCTCTCAACAATAATATATTTTTTAAAAGGATCCAAATAACTAAGTTGTTACTCAATTGTGCCTGAGTCTTTTTGACCTCATTTGAAGTTTTCTTGTCAAATGTACTGGAATGATTTGCCATTTCCTTCTCCAGCTCATTTAACAGATGAAGCAACTGAGGCAAAAAGGATTAAATGATTTTTTCCAGAGTCACACAGCTAGTAAGTATCTGAGGTGACATTTGAACTCAGCTCTTCCTGACTCCAGGTGCTCTATTCATTGTGCCATCTAGACCTCATATAACTAATAAATTGCAATTTTAAAGTTCTTTCTCATACCAGTCACACTTGCAATGATGGAAATAAGCAAATGATAATTGCTGGAGGGTCTGAGGGAAATCAAACATACAAATGAATTATGGTGAGGCTGTCACTTCATTCGACCATTCAGTAAAGGAATTTGGAACTATGGGTACATTATTTGACCCCGTTGGTTATTAAACATATGGTCAAAGACAACAAAACAAAGAATGAGGAAAAGATATATAAGTATATTAAGCATGTGTATGTATACACATATACATATATATACAAATAAATCTATGCATATGTACCTATGTACAAATATACTCATATATAAATATGTATGTACATGCAATAAGCACACATATAAAATTCCTTATGAGATACGTAATTTCTTCATAAATCTATATATGATTATATAGATATATGTCCTTTATATATATATATATATTTAGATATTTACACAATCTACATATGTGAATATATGTGTAGGAACATATAATATATTTACAAAAGTTCTTTTAATAGTTGCCAAAATTGGAGACTAAGGGAAGTTCAAACAAATTGTGGTTCATGAATGTAAAGGAATATTATTATACCACAAAAAGGAGAAATGGACAGTTAAAGAGAAAGCTTGAAAAACATCTCTGAGTTAATAAAGGATAAAGTAAACAGAACCAGAGAACAATTTAATATTCAACAATAGCTTTATACAGAAAAACATCTTAGAAAGGCTTACGACCTGAAGATGAAACTCATCAGCTGTCAGAGAGAGGATGAATTTAAAAGCAGAAAGAACATACATTTAGGGGCTTGACCCATGTGACTGTTTGTTTTTGTTGGACTATTCCTGGTTATTATCATCCAGTCACAAAATTACTATTGAAAAGGGAAAAGTTTATCCCTGAGCTTCCAACCTGTGCAAGAGGGAAGACAGAAGTATAGCTTATGGTGGAGTCAATAGATCTATTTCTTTATTACAGAGTGTTATGCCACAGTTCTCTTTTACTATACTGACTCAGTTTCCCTAATTATCCTCAGTTTCCCTAAATTATCCATAATTGTTCCGCCTCGGTTTAGAATTGTCCTGCTCAATCCTGCAAAACCATCCTTCCCTCTTAATCAGAATTTTTGATAAGGATAAAAGATCTTATATTTTAGAATATCAAAATGTCTCTCCCCATCCCAAGCTATCAGAATATCAGATATCATCCTATCCAGATGCCTCTCCCCATCTCTGGGGTGCCTCCTCCCATTATGTCATCCCCATCTCCGGAGGCTCACCCCACCCTGTCAGAGTCCCGTTCCGCTCTCGGCACCCTGACTCTGCCCCTGCCTCGATCTACCTCCAGTGTCTGAGCCACGTGTCATTGACAACTCAAATGGTTTGCTGGATCCTTGGAGATGACAGTCTCCTTCAGCCCTGGGACCAAACCATGGATCTATTTGGTCCCAGTAAATCTCTTCCTTTTAAATAAATTAAATAAAAAATAAATTAAATAAATCTCTATCCTGCCTCCGTTTCTCCAGCATGACAGGAGGACTAACAAATACTTATGAAAGTGGGCCAGCCAGTCCAGCTGGGGTCTCCTCTAGTCTCATTATGTGTCGAAGTATCCACTTGTCTGCCAGAGACAAGCTGCCTAGGTATTTACTTCTCTGCAGAGAACCCAGGGCTTTGATCAATACGTCTTATCATTCTACACTTCTGAGACTTGTTCACAAGACTCATCAGGACCAGCCCCATGCGTGCTGGAATACATCGCCATCTATGGGTGAGATAGATGGGGATATCCATGGATGAAGCCTCAAAGACAGAAATTTGCCCAAAAGGTGTATCCTCTCTTGATGAGAACTCTGGACCAACTTGTGGGCTCAACCAGCTTATTTTCAGAAATTGCTAAAATGAGCCCATCCTGTTCCTACAATCAATCATGACGGGAACTCAGTTTTCCCACACTCTTTAAACAGTCTCAATATCTCAATATATACAACCTTGTCACTCCCTAGATCCCATTTTTATTTCCCTTCTTCCCTCTGAGCTATAAAAGTTGTGTCTCCCTCCCCCCACCCCCAAAGCAAGTTGCTTTTGTTTTCCTCAATCATGACTGATTAAGTTACCTATTTCAGGTAAGTCTCTGTTATCTATGATGGATGTCAGTCATGTCCGTTCCATGTGGCTAACCATTGTACCTTCCCAACTCTATTTCATGTTATCATTTATGGTGCCTTTATTTTCACTTCACCATCATCTACCCCAGCCCTGGGAATTCCCAGGTTTGGGAATTTGGTTTGATTATAAAGACTTTTGGGCTTCCCAGATTTTTAGCTAAAAGTCATTATTAAATAATGTTATTATTTAATATTAACACCACCATAAGAATTAAGTGAGAGCCCCCGTATTAAGCAATACTGATGGGGCTGGTTAACCCTGATTAGCTGGAGTGCTCAAACATAGGTCGCATTTGGAATGAGTGGACTTGGGTCCGAGTTATGACTTGGAACTTCCTACCCATGTGATCTTGGGTAACTTCTCTGTGAGCCTCAGTTTCCTTCTTTGTAAAACGAGGTAACTGGATTGGAAAACCTCTAAACTCCCATCCAGCTCACATTGTGAGCCTTGACCCTTCCTCAAAGAGCTAGGGGAATGTGTACCTATAGCAGAATGAGCTCTGGAGTCAGAATTCTGAGCCTGGGTTCAAATTCTGTCACAGATACACTTGGGTACATTAGCATGGGACCTTCCTAAGCCATTTTAAAACTATGGCTTTGATTTCTGGTCCCTTTCAGGGCTAACCTTCGAGCTGATGAATCTCCAGGCTACATAGTTATGGGCTGGTACATACAGGCCCCACAACAATACAGAGCAGTGATAGCTGGGAGATAGAAACATCTTTTCTCTTCTTGCCTACATTGGCTCCAGTCCTTTCTCTCAGAAAATAAATACCAGGCAGCCTCCAGAATACAAATGGCTTTTAATACATCCATCCCCAAGGGCAAGGCGGGGGTGGAGAGATTCACATATTGATTCTCCCGCATTAAGACAATGAATGATTCAGACAAAGGCCAATTGCTCAGTGCTTGTAAGACCTGGCAAGCACATCAAGGTTATTGAGGAAGAAATTAAGGAGAATGCAGTTTTCTTCAGATTGAGTTCTCTAATCAAACGGCTGTAAGCAGAGCCTCTTCTATTCACTAATGAGAGGGCCCGACAAATGGAGTGGGCTAGTGGTTCCCCCTCTTTTAGCAATATAATAAAAATAATAACTAGTATTTATATAATGCCAGGTGGTGTCATAGACCATAGGACCCCGGGCCTCCAGTCAGGAAGACCTATCCTCAGATATTGACTAGCCCTGTGATCCTGGGCAAGTCCTCTGACCTGTGTTTGTCTCAGTTTATTATAATATCAGTTCTCAGGGTTGTTATGAGGACCTAATGAAATAATATTTGTAAAGCTCTTAGCGCAGTACCTGATAGAGACCTATATAAAGGTTAGTTATTTTTATGATTTATTAATTGAAAGTTTAATGATGATATCTGATTCTCACACTGGGAGGTAGATACTATTATCATCCTCATTTTATAGAGTAAAAGAGAAGTGCAGAGAGTTTAAGTGACTTGCTAAGAGTCAAAAAGCTTATAGATGTTTGAGGTGGGATTCGAACTCAGGTTTTCTTTGCACCAATGAGTTTTCTTCTGTCTTGTGAGGATGCTAGTAGAAGCAGCCTGGCCTAGTAATAGGCAACTTGGGCCATGAGGATGATGTTCTGGTCACCGGGATTGGCACAGAAAGCCTGAAGTACTGATAAAATTACTTCTTGAGACAAGCAAGGAAGGCACTGGTGGGGATCAGCTCCACCCTCAGTGGAGGTCACAGGTAGCTCCCCCTTTCTCCACTTGCTCTGTTTAGTCAGAAATCCAAACCCTCAAGGTTAAATTTCACCTATAAATCCGTCCATGGCCCATGCCATCTTTGCTGAATCCCTTTGATTTAGCTCCCATGACTATTGTCTCCTAGTGTCTTTTTCCTCCCCCACCCCCAAGCCTCATAGTGTCCTTCCTCTCATTCCCCCACCGTGCCTCATGGTATTTTTCTCCATCTTATAGCTAATTAACTCTTTTAGGATTCAAAACTTTTCTATGGATTTAGCCTACCAGTCAATGACATACTCCCAGCTCATGGAGGAGTATTTCTCCTGGTTATTTGTGAGTTCCCTTAAGAAGCTTATTTTTTCATTGTTAATTATTAAAACCCCTCTTTCCTTGCCAACTATTGCTCTCCCAAATCTATTTTGTATTTACCATTCCTAGTGTCTACTTTTCTCTTCATTCTATCTGGATCCTCTTTTTCCACAACAAATCTACTTTTTCCCAAAGAGAATGGCCATGTGAATTCTTCACATGAGCAATCCCAACATTTAATCTACATCCCTACATCAATCTCATGTTAAATTTCAAACATGTCAACGATTTGCCAGAAACATAAAATCTAACAATGCTTACTGTATGCAAGAGGCCCATGGTGATCTCTACAGGAGAAGGGCAAAGTTTAGGGGACATTGGTCCCTGCTTTCATGGGCTCATGATTCATAGGGCTAAAAACCACCAATACAGAAAATGTCAGTAAGCCAAGGAATTGTATGGCCTCTGATGACTCATGGCTTCTCTTCAATTATAAAAGGCATGGGAGAAATGTACCTTATCTATGTCAGAGGAAGGCTATCAGGATCAAATGAGAGATCTGGTACCTCTGGGAAAAGGTGCCAAGCTCAGATCTCCCATTCCTAAGTAATTGGGAGCTTCAAATCTGGTCTTAGAGCCTAAGTTATGGGACCCTGTGCAAGTCACTTAATCCTGTTTGCTTCAGTTCTTCATTTATAAAATGACCTGGAGAAGGAAATGTTGAACTACTCCAGTATCTTTGCCAAGACAATCCCATATGGGGGTCACAGAGAGCCAGACATGACTGAACAATGGAACAACAACAAAAGTTCTGGTCCCACACAAAGAGCATTGTAGGTACTGAATAGATGCTTTTTTTTTTTTTTTTTTTGGTTTGTTTCTTAAGGCTTCTAGCTACAGGATGCCTTCATTAATGGAGGCTTGTCTACTTCTGGGAAACCAGATGATGTCAGGGTATAGTGATCTGTTAACTCTGCCCACCTCGTCTAGAAGTGGGCTTTTCTGTCTACCTCTTAGGATGCAAACTCAGAGTCATGACAGAGCATAGACTCCAGGGGGAACAGTGTGAACATTGAAGCCAACAGAATTATCAGAACGGGACCAAAGCTGAAACCATCCCTGTCTACTGAATAGTAGAATTAGTAATGACACTCCTTTTCCTAATGTAGCAGTTTATGGAGAGCAGTGGGGATGACCGGGAAGAAAAGGGCTTCTGGGAAGTCACACAGCCAAAATGGATCAGAAGCCAGTCTTGACCCCACATGTGGCTAGTCAAGGATGGCTCTCCATGCCTCTAAAACCTGAACTGGATATCTCTGTGAACTTCCTCAAGTTGGGATCATCTTGATTGTTTTTTCCTTCTCTTCTTTCAGCATAAAGAGCAAAGAACAATGTCTTTTTTAGAAGGGACCCGATCTCCCATTAAAGTTTTCTGGTATTAAATTGTTGAGTGACAATTCTCTTTTAATTGTCCTGACTCAGTTTCCCTAATTTATCCTGCTTCAGTTTCCTTAAATTGTTCTGCCTCAGTTTCCCTAAATTGATCCTGCTTCAGTTTCCCTAATTGTTATGCCTCAGTTTCCCTAATTGGATCTATTCAGTTTCCTTAATTGTTCTACCTCAATCTCCTTGCTTGCAACCCCTCCCCCACCCCCCTTTTTGAAGACTGATATAACTCAGGGCTATTTGTTCTAAGGTTATAAATTGTCAATGTGTAAACTCAGAAAGGGAGACTCCAGACTTTGTGTCTGTAATCAGACATTTTCTTAACTCCTAGTTTGTTAGAATTTATAGTTTCTACACCCCCCCACCCCGCCCCATCCTGCTAGGACCAAATTTATGGTCCTGAAACTTCCTGCGTTTTGCTTCCTGCCCTTGTTTCTCTTCTTACTAGAGTCCTATAAAAAAACCAGGGAGTCTCACATTCACTGCTGGATACTTTGAGATGAGAGTCCTGTCCAGTCAATCAATTAAGCTCTCCAATAAATAAAATATTAAAACTCTCTAATCTCTATCTTACACAGTTTCTCTGGCATTACAAATAGTGAATTCACATCTTCTTTTGAAAAAGAGGAGTAATCATTCCCAGACTCCCCTACTTGGCTCAAAGGGTTGTGGTGAGGGATGAGCATGGGAAGTAGCAGTCATAAAGCTACAGAAATGAGCTCTCACCATCTGACTGCGGCTTCTGCCTCTTCTCAGGTTTATTATCCTTCATTCCTCTTCATGCTCTTTAAGTTTCCATCCAAAGGGCTTTTCTTGATAATAGTGAACATTTATATGTAGTCTATTATGTGCCAGCCACTGTGCTAAATGCTTTACAATTACCTCATTTGAGACTTACTGCAGCCTGGAAGGTAGGTGCTGATATTAGAGCCATTTTACAGATGAGGAAACTGAGGAAAATGGAGGTCAAATGACAGTGCTCAGAATCACACAGCTAACAAATGTCTGAGTCTAGATTTGAACTCAGAGTTTCTTTATTCCAGGCTTGGCAAGTGCCAGCTTGGTTACCGAACTACCTTAGCCAAGCTGCCCCTTCCTTGCTGCTAATTTACATGTCCTGTTACCTTGCCTTTGTACTGGGGTTCTGACCCTCAGTTCTGCATCTTGCACTCTCTTGCTCCCTTCAAAAAGCCGGGTTTAGTGCCCCATCCTATAAGAAACCTTTCTAGATCCCCCCGATTGTTAGCTTTCCAACCCCTCTCTTCCCCACAAATGATTTTGCCTTTTCTTTGTAGATAATTTGCATTTATTAATGAGTTTATATATTGTCCAGAATTTAAGCTCCTTGAGGGGAGGGATTGTGCTGATCACTGTTAAATAATAGAGGCTGAAAAATATGTGTGAAAACTTATTGAAATGATCACAGCAGCATCAGTTCTTTCCTTCTATTTTTCCTCTAATGAGTGAGTCAGAGTTTATCACTACTGAACCAATTAAGAAGTTGTATTCTCCTCCTCCACTTTCTCTTCCTCTTCTTCTTCCACCTGCTTTTCTTTCTACTTCTCCTCCCCTCCCTTTTCTCTTCTACCTCATTTCTTCTTCTTCTTTCTTCTCTTCTTCCTTCCCTTTAATTTCTTTTCTTCCTTCTCCTCTCCTTTTTTTCTTCCTCCTTTTCTCCTTTCCTCATCCTTCCTCCTTTACCTTCTTCTCTTCTCTACCACTCCCCCTCCACTAATAGTCTTCCTTACTACTTAGATGGACATGAGGAGAATTGACAATAGGAGACTGCAAAATCTTGTGAAATTGCACCTGATTGTATCTTCAGTCAAGGTTAACTCTTAGAAAAACTGTGAAGTCAGAAAAACTCGTTTTAGCATCCTAAGTCTGGGCAGCTAAGTGGCAAAGTGGATAGAGCACTGGCCCTACAGTCAGGAAGACTCATCTTCTGAGTTCAAATCTGTCCTCAGACACTACTAGCTGTGTGACTGGGCAAGTCACTTCATTTACCACTAGAGAAGAAAATGACAAAGCCCTCCATTGTCTCGGCCAAGAAAACCTCACGTGGGTCCACAAAGACTCAGACACAACTGAAAAAGGACTGAAGAACAGCAACCTCCACTTTCCTGTTTCCCACACTTTCATTCTGTCCTTAGTGATGTGGCCACAAGGTTCAGGAGAGCGAAGAGGAGGTGCACAGATTGTGAAGAATCGCAACGAGGCATTCTCCCTGCCAAAAGGCATTTTTGTTCATGAATAAAGGTCTCAGGCAAAATCCAAGAAAGATTTTGTGCCAGGCTTTGGGGAAGGGGCGATTTTTATAGACAGAGAAAAGGAGGAGAAGCTAGGAGAGGTGGGGAGATAAGGGATGTTTTGGGAAACAATTGGGAAAGAGCTGTTTTGCTAAAAGGAAGAGTACGGGAGAATGCTGGAAGGGAAAAATCAGGGAAGTAGGGGAAGAATGCTTGAAGGATAAGCTCATGGAGGAGTTGGAGAGATGCTTCATGAATATGGACGAAGTCAGGGAAGATCTGGAAAAATATCTGAAGGACAAAGTCAGGGGAGATTTGGAGAAACAAAGTCAGGGGAGATGTGAGGAAATACTTTCAGAGTAAATTGAGAAATTTTGGTCTTAGGAGAGAACAACTGACTTGGGTTCCCAGCACTTAGGATCTTCTCTCCTCCTCCACCCACTATCCCCATGCATTTTGCAGGTACCCAATATTGTGCTGCTCTTTTATTCCTCCCTTGTCTCCATCCTGCTCTCTTGGAAGGATGCGGTATCAGTAATTTGCATCCACTTTAATGGGAATGTGGCTGTATTTCTTCTTCTCTTAGAAGGATTGACATTTGGCATCCCATGTCTCCCCAAGGAATGGAAGGATGTGTCTCCTCTGTCTTATGAATCAGTTGACACCCTGGGAAGGTTTTCTGAAGGACTCGGGGGCCTCCTGAGGACCCTGAAATTGTTCCCTGTGGACGGCTGCCTATCGCGCCCACGCCTGAGGTTGGTCCCGTGGGGATGCAGACACGCACAGCGGCCATTCATCACGGTCTGCGCTGGCAGGTTTCTCACTGCGGGGGTGTATAATCAGCATCTGCAGCAGCAATGGCCATAAAGCATCCTGGAGCCTGAATGTCACAGACTAGCCCCGGAGTGCAGTCTGGGTCCCCTGATCAGCTCCATCTTCTCATCTCAGAACACCAAAGGGCGGGGTAGCATGGGGTCGGGCACCTGGCTTTAAATCCCATTTCTGACACGAGCTCTCTTAGTCCTGCTACGTGCCTTATTTTGTTCTCCGTAACAGGATGAAGAGGACTTGATGGCCTCTAAAGTTCTGTAAAGCTCTCAATTTATGATCCTATTATTGGTAATTGGATCACAGCCTTATTGGAATCTTGTATGACACAGAGCTGCTGTTCTGTTCAAGGTTTTAGTTGTGACTGATTCCTTGTGATCCCCATTGGGATTTTCTTGGCAGAGATGCTGGAGTGATTTGCCGTTTCCTTCTCCAGCTCATTTTACAGATGAGGAAACTGAGGCAAATAGAGTTAAATCACCTATCCAGGGTCATGTACTTAACCAGAGCCTGAAGCTGAGTTTGAATTCGGGTCTTCCAGACTTCAGGCCCCATGTTCTAGCCACTGTGATACCCAGCAGCCCCTCAGGGATCCAGCCCAACCCATTATTCAGGTACCACTTTCTAGAGTAGCTTTGCCAAACAGTTTTGCTTAAAGACTTTCAGGGACAGGGAGCTCAGTATTTGTCAGGCCATTCTGCTGTTGGAGAGACAGCTCTATTAGAGATTTGCCTTTACATGGAGATTAAATGTCTCCTTGCAATGTGTCCTCATTGGTCTTAGTTCTACTCTGCTGGGGCAGGGAGAATAAATCTAATTCCTCATGTGTATAATAGCCCTTCAGTACAGGATGATAGCTATCGGGCTTCTGCTAGATTGGAGGTTCAGGATCATTTGCATGTGTGTGTGTGTGTGTGTGTGTGTGTGTGTGTGTGTGTGTGTGTGTGTGTATGAGAGAGAGAGAGAGAGAGAGAGAGAGAGAGAGAGAGAGAGAGAGAGAGAGAGAGAAAAGAAGAGAGGGAGAGAGACAGACAGAAAGACAGAGACAGACAGACAGAGACAGAGAGACAGAGAGAGAGAAGAGGCAGAGAGAGAGACACAGAGAGAGAGAGAAGAGGCAGAGAGAGAGAGACACAGAGAGAGAGACACAGACAGACAGACAGAGACAGAGAGACACAGAGAGAGAGACACAGACAGACAGACAGAGACAGAGAGACAGAGACAGATAGACAGAAAGACAGAGACAGACAGAGACACACACACACACACATACACACACACACACACACACACACACACACAGAGAGAGAGAGAGAGAGAGAGAGAGAGAGAGAGAGAGAGAGAGGGAGAGACAGACCAAGAAATGAACTTCTTTATTGAAGTCTCTAGAGCCCTTCTTAGAATAATGTTTTTAAATGTATAAAATAAATAAGATTACAATGGGAAACAATTATGTTGAAATCAAATTATCAACATATTGAAGAACGTGAAATGAACAATTTACAGACTCCAAGTTAAGAATCCCTGCCCTAGAACTTGACTTCTCCATTTTAAACATCCCCAATTACTTCCACTAGTCCCTGGCTGTGAATCCCCTCATCGCTCATCATGACCATTGACCTAGAATGGAAAAGGGTCTCAAATGTTATCTGGCCAAGACCTGGAAGACAGACAATAACAACAACAATCATTTGAAAGATGAGGAAACAGAACCTTAGAATAGTTAAGATACTTCCTCGAAGTCCCCCAGAACTTGGACATGAGTGCTGCCTCCATATTCACTCCTCTTTCCTTGGCGCAAGGCTGGCTGCCCTTCTCTGAACAGTCTGGATTGTCAATGTTTACCCTCAAAGATGGTCTCCAGGACGGGACCCACGGCTCCAGACCTGCTTTAATCTGGTGATAAGACAGCATGACTCTCCCCTCATCTGACCCATGCCTTTCTAGTAATGCGGCCTAGTGGCTATCACGAGGCAGGAGAGCATAATGGTCAAGGTGCTGTCAGTGAAGTCAGGGAGTGACTTCAGTACGTGTCAGAGAGGTCATTTAGTCCCACAGATACTTCTCTAGATTATTAGATTTGGAGACGGTGTTCATGTTTTGTTAGAGGCAATTCCTCTCTAGGAGTGACTTGTACCAATAAAGCTCATTTTTATAAAAGTAGAGAATGAGACAGCTAGGTCTGTTATTCTTGGAGGGTTATTTTAGGGTGTTTTTCTTGGAGTCAGAAAGACCCAAGTGCAAATCCTCTCTCTAGACCCTTACTGGCAAGTAACTTAACTGATCTCCCAGTCTCCGTTTCCTCACTGGGCCCCAAATGGGGTCACAAAGAATCAGTCACAACTAAAACAATTGAACAATAGATCTCGGGGCCTCTGTGTCTTATGAGATTCTAATAAGGCTGTGATCCAAATACCAACAGTAGGATTAATAGGCAAAGAGGGCAGTGGAGGGGGTTCTCAGCGCTGATGGAATCAAGGATTCAATGGCTGTGGGAGGGAACTCCCTCTACTAAGGAAGAAAATTGTTGTTGTTCAGCTGTGTCCAATTCTTTGTGACGCCATGTGGGGTTTTCTTGGTAAAGATACTGGAGTAGGGACAGGTAGGTGGCGCAGTGGGTAGAGCACCAGCCCTGAAGTCTGGTCCAAATCTGGTCTCAGACACTTAACACTTCCTAGTTGTGTGATCTTGGACAAGTCACTTATCCCCAACTGCCTCAGCAAAAACAAATAAGTTAATTAATAAGATACTGGAGTAGTTTGTCATTTCCTTTTCCAGATCATTTTCCAAATGAGGAAACTGAGGCAAACAGGATTGAGTGACTCACCCAAGGTCACATTGCTAAGGAACTGAGGTCTGATTTGGCTCCAGGCCCAACAATTTGATCCACTGAGTCTCTAACTTGTCTCTGATAAAAGAGCTTTCACAAAAACAGATTGTGACTTCCTATGTCTTATTTCAGGGCTTTTTAAACTTTTCTCCTGAGAAATTTTTATATAACCTAGATATAGAACTATATAAATTAGGCATGCAAGCCAAACATTTGCTGGAAATAAATCCTAAAAAATTTAGTTTAAAACAATTCTTTAATATACATATAGTTTTGCCATTTTCAAAGATGAAAGCAACTTTGTATATTAATGAGATGGATGTGCTTATTTCCTTTTACATAAAGACTTAAATCTTGTGCCCATCAATTGGAGAATGGCTGGGTAAATTGTGGTATATGAATGTTATGGAATATTATTATTCTGTAAGAAAGGACCAGCAGGATGAATCCAGAGAGGACTGGCGAGACTTACATGAACTGATGCTGAGTGAAATGAGCAGAACCAGGAGATCATTATATACCTCAACAACGATACTGTATGAGGATGTATTCTGATGGAAGTGGATCTCTTTGACAAAGACTCAATTTCAATTGATAAATGACGGACAGAAGCAGCTACACCCAAAGAAAGAACACTGGGAAACGAATGTGAACTGTTTGCATTTTTGTTTTTCTTTCTGAGTTGTTTTTACCTTCTGAATCCAATTCTCCCTGTGCAACAAGAAAACTGTTCGGTTCTGCACACATATATTGTATCTAGGATATACTGTAACATATCTGACATATATAGGACTGCTTGCCATCTAGGGGAGGGGGTGGAGGGAGGGAGGGGAAAAATCGGAACAGAAGCGAGTGCAAGGGATAATGTTGTAAAAAAAAATTACCCTGGCATGGATTCTGTCAATATAAAGTTATTATAAAATAAAATAAAATATTTATATAAAAAAAAAGAAAAAAAAGACTTAAATCTTGGTGGAATATTTGATACCTTTTAGTGTTGCCAATTTTTTTGCGGCCCCCACAGTCACTGGGGTTGTGACTCAGGGTTTAAGAAGCTTTACCTTAGTAGATATAGTATAAGAACCAGATGAGAGATTAAAGGTAGAATAGTACCCTCCTATCATTTTACAGATGAGAAAACTGAGGTCAAGAAGGAAAAAGTAACTTGCCACAGATATTAATTGCTTCCAGAATTTGAACCCAAACATCTATAAATTGATAACACCTTTTATTATCCCAAACTGCATTCTGTGAAAGTGGGCTATTTGCTTAACTCCTCTGGGTCTCAGTTTCTCCATCTGTAAAATGAGGTTAAATTACTATTAAATACTGGACATGGTCATTGTACTTACTGGCTATATGACCTTGATCGATCACTCTACTTCTCTGACTTCAGGTTTCTAATCTCTACATTTAATAAAGAAATCTTCCAGTCAACTGGGGTAACTTTTAAGGTTCCTTCCTACTGGGCAATCCTAAAATTTAAGGCATTTCCTTAGGCTCCTGGGAGTTTTACCCAGAGTTATAAAGCCAGGAAATATAAAAAGCAGGATTTGAACTCAGATCTTCCTGCTTTCACTTCACTCCATTAATTACACCATTAGTATTCCTACAGTATAATATAATCCTATATAGAAAGGTACATATGCTAGTGTGTGCATTAACTAGGACAAATTACATTTTTGGCACTTAAAACTATGTTTTTAAAGAAAAGCTTTTTATAGACACTCTCATCTACTTGTTTTAATCATCCCCCCTTTAGTTTGCCATGAATTTCATAAAACAATCATGAAACCATACACTGCATTGACAATTAAGTACTCCTTTGATAACCGTACATTTGTAGATGTCTAGACTTGTCTGTAGCTAGTGCCATGTTGGAAAGAGCTCCTATCCTTAGGAGACCTTAGTGGTAAATATTCAGTGTGAGCCTTTACACCTTGGGCATTGGCAAACACTATAAATCAGGGCTTGATTTATAGTTTCATTGATTGTGTAGACTTAAGAAAATAATAGGGAAAATATCATTACAGATTACCCTTAAAATATATATCCTTGTGCACAGTTTGATATATATTTTTTTTGGTTGTTGTTTTCAAACATTTGTCAGCATTACTGTAGCCCATGATTTCTCAGTGGGATTCAAGTCAGTAATCCCATTTCAGGTTATTAAAACCTATGTATCCCTATCTCTTTGAGAAACTTTCTAAGCTGCTGCAGGATCATTTCCTATCTCCGTGGAAGAATTTCTGTAATTCTAAAACAATTTTGCTTCTCATTTGTCAGTGCATCATTCCTTCAGTAGATACAAGACTTTTAGGCTCCCTGGAATTAAAAACCATACAAACAAATATTCTTCTTTCTTTTTTTGAATGGATATTTTACGGTCTAATGAAAATTCTCATATCTTACAGATTCATCTGACTCTGATGTTGTTATAGCCTTGAATCAAAAAATGAGTTCCATCAGTAAAAATTACTTTTCCCCAATATCCAGCACTCCAGTATTTGTGTTAATACCCATGACAAGCAATTTAAAATCTTCATAGCTTGTTGCTTTCTAGCACCACCTATAGTTCTTTCCATAGGGTGCCTGTGGAGCACTTTCTATCCTTGTTGGTTGTTTGTTTTTGTTTGTGACGAGGTAAAAGAGGTCATTTTTTTCTCATTTCTTATCTAATCTTGAGCATTGAGTGAATGTCACCACAGTAAAACTGAGATCTGCTAAAAAAATAAAACAAAACAAAACAAAACAAAAAAAAAAACACAAGGTCTCCCATTGCATGTAGGGCCATCTCCAGTTGTCCTAATCTATAGCTTGCCACTGGATCCAAATGTCTCTGGAGAAGAAAGACCTTGTCCAGCCCGCCCTCACTTAAATCTGATTCACTCGTATGTTATAGCATCAGCTTTCTGATGTCAGCATCCTCTTCTGGAAAGAAGGACAAACAAGCAACCAACCAAAGAAAAAAAAGAAGGGAAACCCCAGCTGAGCATCTGCTTTGTTGTTAAAGGAAGCACCTGACTGGACAAAGCAGAAAAAAAATTTTTTTTGTTTTGTTTTTTAATTCCGCTTTCTCCAGAATTCTCTGCTCTTTGAAGGACTGGCCAGGGAAAAGTTGTGCATTGTATAACTCTAGAAACCCTTCAGAGCCTCAGAAATGATCTGACTAATTAGCCAGTTTAGTTAAATGATCAGGCAATGATGCATTTATGGAGTGCTGGGAAAATGAAGAAAGGAAAAAAAAACACTCATTCTGCCTTCAGAGAACTCACATTCTGATGGGGAGGCAACGTGCAAACAACTATAAGCATACAAGATATATGTGTGTACAAATGAGTGTATATGTAATGTAAATGGGAGAAAAAGAGATGCAGACATCAGAGAAAAGGTATTATTTTTTTCTAGCAGGAAGTGTGTGGTTCAGACTTTTTCATAAAAAGAGCATGGATATTTAAGAGATAGGGCACTAGCAGGAATAAGAAAGGGAAGGAAAAATAGAGGAAGGTCTCTTATAGAAAGGAGAATTTGAATTTAGTCTTGAAGGATGCTGGGAAATTAAGGAGACAAAGGTGAGGAGGGAGAATATTTCGGGAAGGAGGAGATGGGCTTTGAATAAGATCTGAGAATCATGTTTAAGAAACAAGAAGGAGCCAAATTGTGAAGAGTTTCACAAGCTAAGCACAACATTTTCCATTTGATTTTGGAGGGAATAGGGAATAGGAAAGTGACAGGATAAGACCTGTACCTTAGGCAGATCATTCTGGCGCCTGAAGAAAGGATGAGTTAAAGTGTGGAAAGATGGGGTCAAGCAGCAGACTATGGAAAGAGACCAGGCAGAGCCTCCATGATAGATGGTGCTGGATGGCTGGCGGTGTGTGAGTGAAGATAGTCAGATAGAAACAGCGAGAACATCTTCAATGATCTTCCAGTGATAATTCTCTGGCTTAAGGCAACTACTTGTCATTGAAAGCATGTAACACTTTCTCAGCATTGTGCCAAGTAAAGATGTTTGCAAGAAGAGTATGTCATTGCTTTAACAGCCCAAGGGTAGCGCAGAAGTGGCTTTAACCAGTGAAACTGGCAGAATCAGAAAAGATGCAGAAATCAGAGAAAATGTATTATTTTTTTAAAGCAGGAAATACGTGGTTCAGACTTTTTCATTAAAAAGGCCAATGACATCAAGGTCTGCTGTCTAGACTCACTAATTATCCTGGACACATGGAGCTCCCTTCTCATCAAATGTCCTAGAAAGGCCCCCTCTTTCCTATGGACACATTGAGTGTTTGGTTGAAGAAATGACCCAGATTTGTGGATGGACTGTTAGATTTTTGCTAATATTATTATTGTTTTCTTATGGATAGACATTATTATTATTATTATTATTATTATTATTACTTTTAGTCGGTCATTTAGCAAAGGTTGCTGTTGTGAATGGTGACATGGAAGTTGATTTTGTCTTTGAATGGAAGCTATACTGTCCCAGACTCAGGATTGTAAGTAGATGCTGTGTATCCTGCCTATATCACAATTACCCCTCAGAATCTGAGACTTGGAGCTGGAGCAGAATGGTGTACCTGCATGAGAGCAGGTAAATAGGTTTTTTTTCAAATCTTACATCTTTATGCTATAGATATATTTAAATTTACATAGGTCAATTAATAAATGATAGAAAATAAATAGGAGAGATAGATAGATGTTAGATACATAGATAGGTGGATGGATTGAGAGATTGACAGGTGATAGAGATTAGATAGATAGGATAGATAAATAGATGATAGATGGATAGATTAAGAGATCTATTAGAGAGTAGATAGATGATAGATGGATGGATTGAGAGGTATATAGACAGGAGGTAGGTGGGTAGAGAGATGGATGGATAGATAAATGGATGGGTTGAGAGATAGGTAGATAGATAGATGGAGAGATAAATAGACAGGATAGATGTTAGATAGATGGATGGATAGATGGATTGAGAGACAGGATAGATAGATCGATAGACTGATAGGTCAATAGATAAATAGATGATAGATAATTAGATAGATGTTAGATTGATAGACAGATGGATTAGATAAACAGATAAATAGATAGATAGATAGAATGAAAGAACATCTAGAAAAGAGATAAAGAGTAATCACAGAATAAGGCAGTTAGTGGGAGTAAATCAGAAAAGAACTCCGAGACTTTTATATCTCCTGAGCACCAGTTGCCTACAGGGATTTTCCAGCTGTATATTCCCTCTCAAATTTGATATGCAGAAAGTAAGATTCAGTATTCTCTCTCTACCCTCCTCCAGACATCTGAAAGCCATTTCTGTTGAGGACACTTACCCAGCTTTATACTCTCCAAGTCATTCTCCTGTCTGCTTTCTCCTTTCTTTCATGTTCCGAGAAGTTGCCAACACTTCCTCACAACATGCCTTTCTTCTGTCACTGTTTCTCAACTTTCATGACCAAGTATCTGAAGCATTAGGAACTAGCACCATTCTAGGTACTCTGGCTGTCTTGTTTATCTCCTCTTTCCAATATATTCTTCACACAGCTGCTAAATTGCCATTCTTAAAGCTCTGGTCTGGTCATTTCCTTGGTCCAGATGCTTTAATGGCTTTTTATTGCCTCTAAAATAAAAATGCTAATTCCTCCATTCAGCAATTAGAGCACTTCACAATCTGGCTCAGTTAATACAGAAGGCTCATCACACATTACTCTCCTTCATACACTCTGTAGTACAGGCAAACTGCTTTCTGTTCTTTCTCTTCCTCCCTTCTTCAGTTTCTTTACACCGGGCACCCATCCCCATGGGCACCCATGAACTTCTAGCATCCCATTTCTTAGACTATCTAGCATCATTCACAAACTCAGCTCCTTGAAGACTTTCCTAATACTGCTCAATTGGTAGTTTCTACTCAAATTACCTTGTATTTAATTTGTATATGTTGCGCATATACTTATCTGATGACCTGCCATATTCCTTTATGGAAAATATAAATTTTATGAGGGTAGAGAAGATTCCATTTTTATTTCTGTGTCCTGGATGCAGAGACCTAATACCTGATATGTACCAGGTGCTTAATAAATGGTTATTAAATGAATGAAAAAAAAACCTGCCACTGAGATCTATCATTCAATATCATTTTGGGGCAAAGAGAAGGAGGGAAGAGTGGGACAGAATGGGAACGGACATTATGAATCTGGATTCAAGGATCTCCAGAATAAGGAGAAATTTTTTTTAGGATAAAGAGAGAAACTAATGTTCAAAAGGAGACCAGCTGATGATTCAAGATGAGATGCAAGATTTCTGAAGTTCTGAAGATTTCTACAAAATTCCATCAGGACAATCTATCTTTATGATATCCTTAACAAAGGTACAGGAGAATTTCCCAGAAAAAGCACATCTCTCATTTTCCTTTGGAGGGTAAGTGGAAAACAAGAATTCACCTTCTGGAAATCTAATCCACTCTGCTGAAATGGACTCATTCTGTCAACCTACCTAGACACCTGTCTAACCCCAAAGTATCTAAGTCTCATAAAATGTAGCCCTGGATGGGACCACAGAGATGTGATATGCTAACCCTTGTTCAACAGATAACGACACGGATGTCCAGAGAATTTAGCTGCCTTGCTCCAGGTCAGACAGGACTACGATTTGAACAAATTTCCAGTTGAACTTGCTCCAAAATGTCTGTCTTTCTGCATTTTAAGTTATCACTTCTATGGGAAGTGATAGGTTTCATCTTTAGTTTTCTGGACTTGTGATTCATCAATGCATTGACTAGAGCTCTCAAGTTTTCCAATTTTTCTCTGTAATGTCATCATTGTATAAATTGTTTTCCTTTCTCTGCTCAATTTGCTCTGAATCAGGTTATAGAATTCTAACCATTTCCCTCTGAAATTCTCATATCTTATGGCATAATAAATAGTTTGCCATTATCCTCCCCTAAGTTTAGCCACTTCCTAATCACCTAAGTTTTCTGACTCCATAATGTTTGGAGACTTCAATAATGAATTATGGCTTCCTCTCCAAGTTTTACCGGTACAGTGGAAATCTATGGAACTTGACACTTTTGAAATGCAGGTAGTATTAGTTATCTTGAAAAGAATGAGCTAGGAACATATCTGCCAACTGGAATTTTGCCTCCATCAATGGCTTGCTGATTCTAGTAATCAGATGAAAAACTTGGCAGTGATGAAGGAAGGCTCTCTTGGGACTTGTTGTTCCAAAGCATTGTTCACAACATGTTTTTGGAGGGGAATGAGGAACATCATTCAAACACATTAATTGTTCACTTAAAGCCACTTTCATCTGGCCAAATTTTCACTTTAATATTTCAGGGCCGGAGAGGCAGTCAAGGATGTGACCATTATCTCCAGAGGCTCACTACGTTTGGGGTTGAACACGAACTTTTTTGTTTAGAACAGAAAGCCCTTCATTACCTGACTTCAACATACCTTTTCAGCTCATAGAAAAGAATACAGCACTGACCCCTAACTCTTAAAACATATTCATAATCTATCACTCTCACTATCCCCTAAATAGCATCACCAACAAGAAAATTCTTATCATAACATTCATTGTTGAGCAATACAAATTCCCAGTTAAGCTTGTCCAAAATTTCTGTTGTGCTTTATATTTTAAGTTCTCCCCTCTGTAGCATAAAGTGAAAACTATGTTTCATATTTATTTGCGGGGCTTATGGTTTATCAAAGCATTGATTTGAGTTCTATATTTTTTCCAAGTTGTTTTTCTCTCTAAATTTGTATAGATGGTTCCCCTAGTTCTGCTCAATTTCTATTGCATGAGTTCATAGATTTCCTAGAAACTTTCCATTTCTTATGGCATAATGACATCCCATTATACTCACATATCATGTTAGCTACTTCCTAATAGGATATCTTCTTAGTTTCTAGTTTTGGGATCTCACAAAAGTAGTTACTATAAAATTTTGTATACACACCGGTCCTTTTGCTCTTTCTTTGGTCTCATTGGGAACATAAGTCTAGAAGTGGTATAGGTGAATCAAATGGTATATATTCTTACTAAGCACTCTTTCAATCTCTAAACTAGGAGTGGCTTACTTGCCTCAATTGTACTCTTTCTGAAAGGTAAAGGTGGTTGTCTATAGGAGCAGTCACCCAAATAAAACTTCTTATGGTCCCAAAGTCCTGGTGTGAGGGGAATATAGTTCAACTACTTGCCATCGTAGTACCCAAGCTCCCATCTTCCAAGGGATACAAAATAAGTCACAAAACAATTTGCTCTTAAATATGAAATATTTAATTTTTAAATTAAGTTAAATTAAATGTAATAAAAAATTTAATTTAATTCTAGATAAGAAGGAAGAAAAACAATTTGCTCTTGAGAAGGTGAAGATCAGAAAGATCTTAATATAAGAAAGTCAGAAAGATCATAATCCATCCATCTGCAATCAATAGTTCAGAGAAGAGTGGCCACTCACAGAAATCTAGGCGACTTGATGAATACACAGAAGACCTTGATTCCCTGATTGCTTTAAGGAGTAGTCTACACGTATACCATCTGCTAGACAAAACCACTTCTCTGCTTTCTATTTCCCTTATAGTCTTCACAATTCTGCTATGCTTGGACCATTGAAACAGTATTAAACTCTTTTATTAAAAGAGGAGCATCTTATTCTTTCAGTGAAATAGCAATTCCGCTGATATTGGAGTATAATAAGCTAATCACATATAAGCAACCCACCCACACCTGAGATATTGTCTTTCTGCTATATTGCAGAGTGTACTAAAGACTGAACTCGTAAGGCTCTCCACACAAAAGAAGGATGAGTTCTGTCCTTTATTCAGATTCTATTGCCTACTACAGCCCATCAAGGTTTTAGCTGTTCTCTCAGCTGAATCGACTTTTCTCCAGCCAATCAGATCTCAGTAAAACAATGTCTCTCTTCCTTTGAGGATGGCTTGAGGCAAACAAAACAAAACAAAAACCCAGTGCTTGTCCATTTCCTATTAGATTCTGTATTATCTATTGCATGAAATCTCTCTTGTCCCCTTTTGATTCTTCTGTCCCTGATCCTTCTTGCCCTCAACTTTTTATCCTGCTCTTTCTTCTCATGAGTCACTCCTTCCTTCCTCCTATAGCTTCAAATGTCTCAAATAAAGGCCTTTTCATAACAAGTCAGGACAAACAAAAAACACCACCATCATCAACTATACAATGATCCATATATAACTTATGATGGGAAACTCAAACAGTCCTCCTTTCTGTCAGATATAGCCCTAGTAGTTCTTATAAAATCTTTTCAGAATCCTCAAACTATTATTCAGCTTGCATTTTATCACCTATAACCTTCAAAACTCTGAAAGTTGTTATGGATGTGAATGGATAATATTATGGATATGAATAAGACTATCCATATGAATGGCAAGACCACAATGCACTGCAACTACATCTGACTCAGTGTGCTACCTACAGATGAGTGCCCTGATGATATTTATCTGAGAGGCTGACCTTTTTTGGTCCTTAGGACTATCTAAAATTCATCTCCATTCATGGTTCATCTCCATCTGTGGTTCATCTGGACATTTTTTATAAGAAGCTATATTTTTTTCAGGTTGATTTTTTCACAGTGTTCTTTATACAAATGTTCTTCTCTTCTTCGCCCCCATTCTGCAATCTTCTACAATCTTCCACTTAGTAATATTATTTATCTTTTAATTAATAACAACAATGACTAGTCTCTCTCTCTCTCTCTTTCTATATATATATATATATATATATATATATGCATACACACACATATTTAAATCTGATGAAATGTTTTCCATATGTTATATCATCTGATCCTCATGATAACCATCTGAGGTAGGTGTATTATTATCCCCATTTTGTGAATGAACAAACCAAGGTTGAGATTAAGTCACATTCTGTGGGTAACAGAGCAAATATTGAAAACAAGATGTGAAATTCAGTCTTTCCAACTCTGAGTTCAACATTCTCTCAACTTCTCTTTTCTGTCAAATAGACCTTGTTCCTGTTCCTCACATATGATGCTCTTTTTTTTTTTTTTTTTTTTTTTTTTTTTATAATAAATTTTATTTTATTTAATAAGAACTTCGCATTGACAGAATCCATGCCAGGATAATTTCTACACGACATTATCCCTTGCAATCACTTATGTTTCGTTTTTTCCCCTCCCTCCCTCCTCCCCCCCCCCCAGGATGGCAAGCAGTCCTATATATGCTAAACATGTTGCAGTATATCCTAGATACAATACATATTTGCAGAACCAAACAGTTCTCTTGTTGCACAGGGAGAATTGGATTTAGAAGGTAAAAATAACTCGGGAAGAAAATCAAAATTGCAAATAGTTCACATTCATTTCCCAGTATTCCTTCTTTGGGTGTAGCTGTTTCTGTCCATCATTTCTCCAATGAAACTCAGTTAAGTCTCTTTGTCAGAGAAATCCACTTCCATCAGAATACATCCTCATACAATATCGTTGTCGAAGTGTATAATGATCTCCTGGTTCTGCTCATCTCACTTAGCATCAGTCCATGTAGGTCTCTCCAAGCCTCTCTGTATTCATCCTGCTGGTCATTCCTTACAGAGCAATAATATTCCATAACATTCATATACCACAATTTACCCAGCCATTCTCCAATTGATGGGCATCCATTCATTTTCCAGTTTCTAGCCACTACAAACAGGGCTGCTACAAACATTTTGGCACATACAGGTCCCCTTCCCTTTTTTAGTATCTCTTTGGGGTATAAGCCCAATAGAAACACTGTTGGATCAAAGGGTATGCACAGTTTGATAACTTTTTGGGCATAATTCCAGATCGCTCTCCAGAATGGCTGGATTCGTTCACAACTCCACCAACAATGCATCAATGTCCCCGTTTTCCCGCATCCCCTCCAACATTCATCATTGTTTTTTCCTGTCATCTTAGCCAATCTGACAGGAGTGTAGTGATATCTCAGAGTTGTCTTAATTTGCATTTCTCTGATCAATAGTGATTTGGAACACTCTTTCATGTGAGTGGTAATAGTTTCAATTTCTTCATCTGAAAATTGTCTGTTCATATCCTTTGACCATTTATCAATTGGAGAATGGCTTGATTTTTTATAAATTTGAGTCAGTTCTCTATATATTTTGGAAATGAGGCCTTTATCAGAACCTTTAATTGTAAAGATGTTTTCCCAGTTAGTTACTTCCCTACTAATCTTGTTTGCATTCGTTCTGTTTGTACAAAGGCTTTTTAATTTGATATAATCAAAATTTTCTATTTTGTGATTGGTAATGGTCTCTAGTTCATCTTTGGTCACAAATTTCTTTCTCCTCCACAAGTCTGAGAGATAAACTATCCTATGTTCTTCTAATTTATTTATAATCTCGTTCTTTATGCCTAGGTCATGGACCCATTTTGATCTTATCTTGGTATGTGGTGTTAAGTGTGGGTCCTTGCCTAATTTCTGCCATACTAATTTCCAGTTATCCCAGCAGTTTTTATCAAATAATGAAATCTTATCCCAAAATTTAGAATCTTTGGGTTTGTCAAACACTAGATTGCTATAGTTGACTATTCTGTCTTGTGAACCTAACCTTTTCCACTGATCAACTAATCTATTTCTAAGCCAATACCAGATGGTTTTGGTGACTGCTGCTTTATAATATAATTTTAGATCAGGTACAGCTAGACCACCTTCATTTGATTTTTTTTTCATTAATTCCCTTGAGATTCTCGACTTTTTATTGTTCCATATGAATTTTGTTGTTATTTTTTCTAAATCATTAAAATATTTTCTTGGAAGTCTGATTGGTATAGCACTAAATAAATAGATTAGTTTAGGGAGTATTGTCATCTTTATTATATTTGCTCGGCCTATCCAAGAGCACTTAATATTTTTCCAATTATTTAAGTCTGACTTTATTTGTGTGAAAACTTTTTTGTAATTTTGCTCATATAATTCCTGACTTTCCTTTGGTAGGTAGATTCCCAAATATTTTATGCTATCAACAGTTATTTTGAATGGAATTTCTCTTTGTATCTCTTGCTCTTGGATTTTGTTGGTGGTGTATAAGAATGCTGAGGATTTATGGGGATTTATTTTGTATCCTGCTACTTTGCTAAAATTATGAATTATTTCTAATAGCTTTTTAGTAGAATCTCTGGGGTTTTCTAGGTATACCATCATATCATCTGCAAAGAGTGATAGTTTGGTTTCCTCATTGCCTACTCTAATTCCTTTAATCTCTTTCTCGACTCTTATTGCAGAGGCCAGTGTTTCTAATACAATATTGAATAATAATGGTGATAGTGGGCAACCTTGCTTCACTCCAGATCTTACCGGGAAAGGTTCCAGTTTTTCCCCATTGCATATGATGCTTACTGAAGGTTTAAAATATATGCTCCTAACTATTTTAAGGAAAAGTCCTTTTATTCCTATGCTCTCAAGTGTTTTTATTAGGAATGGCTGTTGGATTTTATCAAATGCTTTTTCTGCATCTATTGAAATGATCATATGGTTTTTGTTTGGTTGGTTGTTGATATAGTCAATTATGTTAATAGTTTTCCTAATATTGAACCAGCCCTGCATTCCTGGTATAAATCCTACTTGGTCATAGTGTATTATCCTGGGGATGATTTTCTGTAATCTTTTTGCTAATATTTTATTTAAGATTTTAGCATCAATATTCATTAGGGAGATTGGTCTATAATTTTCTTTCTCTGTTTTCAGCCTACCTGGTTTAGGTATCAGTACCATATCTGTGTCATAAAAGGAGTTTGGTAGGACTCCTTCAATCCCTACTTCTTCAAATAGTTTATTTAGCATTGGAGTTAATTGATCTTTAAATGTTTGATAGAATTCAGATGTAAATCCATCTGGTCCTGGGGTTTTTTTCTTAGGGAGTTGATTGATAGTTTGTTCTATTTCTTTTTCTGAGATAGGAGTGTTTAGGATATTTACTTCTTCCTCTGTTAGTTTAGGTAAGCTATATTTTTGGAGGTATTCTTCTATTTCATTTAAGTTGTCGAATTTATTGGCGTAAAGTTGGGCAAAGTAACTCCTAATTATTGCTCTAATTTCCTCTTCGTTAGTGGTGAGTTCTCCCTTTTCATTTTTAAGACTAACAATTTGATTTTCCTCTTTCCTTTTTTTAATCAGATTTACTAAGGGTTTGTCTATTTTGTTGGTTTTTTCATAGAACCAACTCTTAGTTTTATTAATCAATTCCATAGTTTTTTTACTTTCAATTTTATTGATCTCTCCTTTTATTTTTTGAATTTCAAGTTTAGTGTTTGATTGGGGGTTTTTAATTTGTTCCTTTTCTAGCATTTTTAGTTGCAAGCCCAATTCATTGACCTTCTCTTTCTCTATTTTATACAAATAGGCCTCTAGAGATATGAGATTTCCCCTTATTACCGCTTTGGCTGCATCCCATACATTTTGGTATGATGTCTCATTATTATCATTTTCTTGGATGAAGTTATTAATTATGTCTATAATTTGCTGTTTCACCCAATCATTCTTTAGTATGAGATTATTTAGTTTCCAATTATTTTTTGGTCTACTTTCCTGTGGCTTTTTATTGAATGTAATTTTCAATGCATCATGGTCTGAAAAGGATGCATTCACTATTTCTGCCTTACTGCATTTGAGTTTGAGGTTTTTATGTCCTAATATATGATCAATTTTTGTATAAGTTCCATGAACTGCTGAAAAGAAGGTGTACTCCTTTCTGTCCCCATTACATTTTCTCCAGAGATCTATCATATCTAATTTTTCTAGTATTCTATTTATCTCTTTGACTTCTTTCTTATTTATTTTGTGGTTTGATTTATCTAATTCTGAGAGTGCAAGGTTGAGATCTCCCACTATTATAGTTTTACTGTCTATTTCTTCTTGCAGCTCTCTTAATTTCTCTTTTAGGAATTTAGATGCTACACTACTTGGTGCATATATATTTAATATAGATACTTCTTCATTATTCATTCTACCCTTTAGCAAGATATAGTGCCCTTCCTTATCTCTTTTGATTAGATCAATTTTTGCTTTAGCTTGATCTGAGATCAGGATGGCTACCCCTGCTTTTTTGGCTTCACCTGAAGCATAGTAGATTTTGCTCCAACCTTTTACCTTTAACCTGCATGTATCACCCCGCTTCAGGTGTGTTTCCTGTATACAACATATTGTAGGATTCTGGCTTTTAATCCATTCTGCTAACCGCTTCCTCTTTATAGAGGAGTTTACCCCGTTCACATTTATGGTTAAAATGACCAATTCTGTATTACTTGCCATCTTGTTAACCCCGGTTTATGCTTTTTCTCCCTTCTTACTCCCTTACCCCCTCCCTTACCCCCCTTCCCAGTATTAAGCTTGTGAGCTCCCCTTGCTTCTCACAGCCCTCCCTTTTTCAGTATCCCTCCCCCCCCTTAGAGTTCCCCCCCCCAACTTGCCCCTTTCCCTCCCAGTTACCGTATTCCCTTCCACTTAGCTTATTCCTTCCTTTTTCACTTTTCCCTTCTCACTTTTCAATGAGGTGGGAGAAGTTTCACCATAGATTGAATATGTCTAAAATTCTTCTCTTAATGCCAATTCTGAAAGCAGTAAAATACTCACTATTTTCATTCCTCTCCATTCTTTCTCTCAGATATACTAGGTTTTCTTTGCCTCTTCATGAAATGTAGTACCCCCACTTTCCCTTTTTTCTAGTACAATGTCCTTTCCACAACTAGTTTCTAGAACAAGGTATACATGTATTCTTTATACATCTTTACAGCCGAAATATAGTTCCCAAGATTAATCTTTACCTTTTTAGATTTCTCTTGAGTTCTGTGCTTGTAGATCAAATTTTTTGTTAAGTTCTGGCTTTTTCATCAGAAATAGATGAAATTCGCTTATTTCGTTGAATGTCCATCTTCTTCCCTGGAAAAAGATGCTCAATCTCGCTGGGTAAGTTATTTTTGGTTGCATACCAAGTTCCTTAGCCTTTCGGAATATCATATTCCAGGCCCTTCGATCCTTTAATGTGGATGCTGCCAGATCCTGGGTGATCCTTATTGTGGCTCCTTGATACTTGAATTGGGTTTTTCTAGCCGCTTGCAGTATTTTTTCCTTTGCCTGAGGGTTCTGGCATTTGGCCACTATATTCCTTGGTGTTTTGATTTTAGGATCCCTTTCAGTAGGGGATCGATGAATTCTTTCAATGTCTATTTTACCTTCTGTTTCTATGACTTCTGGGCAGTTCTCTTTGATAATTTCCTGGAAGATAGTGTTCAGGCTTTTTTTTTCATCATACTTTTCTGGAAGTCCGATGATTCTCAGGTTGTCTCTCCTGGATCTGTTTTCCAGGTCTGTTGTCTTCCCCAGAAGGTATTTCACATCCTTTTCCATTGTTTGATTTTTTTGGATTTGCTTGACTGATTCTTCTTGTCTCCTCGAGTCATTCAATTCCAATTGTTCGACCCTGATTTTCAGTGAGGTATTTTCTTCACTCACTTTTTTAAGATCTTTTTCTAATTGTCCAATTGAGTTCTTTTGTTCTGTGGAATTTTTTTCCATTTCGCCAATTTTGTTTTTTAGAGAGCTGTTTTCTGTTTCCAGTTCACTAATCCTATTTTTCAAGGATTTGGTTTCTTTATCCACTCTCTCTTTAACTGACTTCTCCAGGCTCTTTTGCCAAGCCTCCCTCTCCTTTTGCAGAGCCTCCCTCTCCTTTTCCCATTTTTCTTCTAGCTCCCTTGTGAGAGCCTTTTTAATTTCCTCCATGAGATTCATCTGTGCTGAGGGACATAAGGTCTCCTCCTTCGGGGATTCACCTGGGGACTGTTTGTTTTTAGTCTCCTCAGGGTTTGGAGTCTGCTCTTTATCTGTATAAAAGCTGTCCAGGGTTAAATTCTTTTTCAGTTTCTTGCTCATTCTGTCTATTTATCAAAGACAAACTATCAAAGAAACAGAAGGAAAAAAAACCCCTTGAATGGAGGCTGCTTTCTTTGGGGGAGGGGCAGGGTATTCGTGAGGCACAGGTCCTACTGTGCTATGGCGCCTGCGCGCTGAGATCCGAGCGCTCTGAGATCCGAGCGGGCTAAGACACTGTGGGGGAGGGGTGGCCAGGTCCCTAGAAACTCCAGCTGTTTGGGATTGTATTCTTCACCCCCGGTGTTTTTAGCTTCTCTGCTGGGCTGCTGACTTGCTCCTATAGCAAAGCTCTCACCGCAGAGACGGCTGCGATCGCGTCCTACCCCCTCTCCGCTCCACCCGGTTCTGAGCTGCTATCTGTGCTCTGGTTGCAGCTGCTGCTACCCGCAGACTGCTTCCAAATACCGTCCCCGCCCTCGCGCAAAAACAGACCTTTCTTGATGAGTCTCAAGGATGGTTTCTCTTGGTAAGTAATTGTATGGTTTTTTTTCAGTCGAGCATTAATTCAGAGGCATGAAATGAAATGAATAGTGAGAGAAAAACACGGAGATTACACAGAAGTGTATTTCCTCTCCGCCATCTTGGCCGGAAGTCCACATATGATGCTCTATCTCTTCCCTTATGCATTATTGGGACTATACTTAGTTCTTGAAAAGCTCTCTCCTTTCTTCCATCTCTTAAATGGAAGGATTCTCTTAGAATAACTGCTTTTACTCTTAAAGCTTTATGCCAGTGCCATCTTTTGATTGGGACTTTTCCATTCCAGCTTTGGTTTCTGGTGTTTTATCTACCACCGTTTCCACACGCTATTCCAAGCTTGCATTTGCTATGTATGTATTTCCATATATTTGTAGCAACTCCTCTGGTTCTCTCAGCTAACAAAGGTTAGGTTCTTGGAAGGCAGTTCTTTGGTTTCCCTCTTTAGGGCTCTGAGAGATTTAACTCTGAGAGATTACGGTTTCTAACAGTGTTGCTCATGAGCCCCCAATCAGTTCATTCTCTTGTCTTGATAAATGAGACTATATCACTTAGCTTTTGTGAAAGGCATTTAAGAAGCAAATTCAATAATTAGAAAAACATTTCCCCAAAGCTGGGGACACCTTCTCCCTTTGATGTACATGAGATTCTTATGAAGAATAAATTCAAATTCAATTGCATGTAATGCTGAGATTTATAAACTCCTAGCCCTGTAAATTCTTGCTTCCTTTTGTGCAGTCCTCCTGAAGTTCCTTTATTGTCTTTGATAGTTCCTGGAGAAAGTTAATAGCCAGCATTTTTTCCATCAGATCACTGAGGTGGTCCCTATCATGCTATCACTGTTCCTTGGCTCATCTTCAGGCACTTTTGCTATCAATCACTGATATGGGTTCTGCTGGGTTCTCCATCATCACCTCTAAATGTAGTGCTCTGATGTTTCTTATAACTGGAAATTCACACAGTTGTAACATCATTCATCCATATCTGTATGTTCATTCACCTAAAATCATGAAAGAATAAATTTAAAAGAGAGACATACAATATCTGCTCATAGATATGCGGCAGCCAAGTGGGAGATAAGGAAGCTGCTAAGCTATCTCCTATTCAGGAGCTCACAACAATTCTTGCCTCCCTAATCATGAGGAAAGAAAACCACACAAAACAGGTGAGAGGCGTGTATGAACATTCTGTGTGAGGATACAATTCTGGGTTAGCACTTCCTGAGTTACAGCCTTCTCTAGTTCCACCTTGTAGGCTCCTTTTAATCACCATATAGTAGCTACAAGTAGCTATACTCAAAGTTTGAAATCTCATTGATATCACACATGTGGTTAGACTAGAAACATGCGCCCAAAGTTGGCACATGCATCCATCCAAAGGGCAAATCCGAGAATGGGCTATGGACTGGGTCCTCATTAACTTTTTCCTCTGGAAAACAGAACCTGCTTTTGACCTCATAACATCCAGGGTGTTGTGTTTTGACCAGAATGGTTTGGGATCTCTGTAGACTCTCTCATCAAAGTTCCTTTCAAATACTCTTTGGTATTTGTGTATTTTTGGTCTCAAGTCAACATTTAATTTTAGATGGAGTTCTTTTTAACCTACTTTGTGCTGTTTTCAAGTAATTGGACTCAGAAAACTTGGTTGTGGTTCATTAAGTAGAGCTCTTGAGCTCACACTGTTCATGGGTTGAACTTCCCTCATTTGCCTTTCAAAAATTTCATGCTCTCTGGAACTCTCTTCCAACTGTGTATTTATATTCCATTCACCATCCTGCTTCCCAGTTCTCCTTGATAGAATGTTTTCTCTTTGAGGATGGGGAGTATTTTGTGTGCTCAATACTGAACACAGTTCCAAACACATAGTAGGTGCTTAATAACTGCTTATTAATTAATCAATCGATTAAACAATTGTTTTTAAAAATCCAAACGTGATCTGCTTATAGAGTAAGAATAAGGGATAGCTGGTTTTTAGCTTACACGCTCCTAACAGCTATTCCTAAACAAAGGAATACAAGGAAGGTTCCTAGTGTATTAGGTATGGCTCCATGATGAATTTACTGGATAACATGGATGATAATAATACAAAATGGGCATCTGTGGCTGGATTGTTGCTTGTAGCACTGGAGGAGTGCTTGTATTGGTCATATAATAAATTCATTCATGTATCAATATATTGGACATCTAGATGTTCCTTGGATGGAGTGCTAAGCCTGAGTCAGAAAGACTCATTGTCCTGAGTTCAAATCTGATCTCACACATTTACTAGCTGGGTGACTCTGGTCAAATCACTTAACCCTGTTTCCTTCAGTTTCCTCATCTGTAAAATGAGCTGAAGGAAAAAAAATGGCAAACCACTTCAGTATCTTTGCCTAGAAAATCCCAAATGGGATCATGAAGAATTAGACAAGACTGAGAAGAGTGAATAAAAATATCAATGTATTATTTTGACTAACTCTCCAGGAAAACCAAAGCTATGTATCCTTACAAATACCAGAGGAAAAACATGGCAGAGTGGATGGAGTTCTGATAGGGAGTTAGAAAGACAAACATTCAGATCTTGCCTGCAGTAAATCTTCTACTTTGTCTTCATATCTTTTGTACTCCCAGCATGATACATGGCTCATTGTAGATAAATGTTTAATAAATGCTTGTTGGACTGTATTTTCTTATAAAGACATCTCTTTTTCCAAATTTGGGGGGAAAAGAAGGGATGGGATGAGGTATATACATCTTTCCAGTGGTTCTTATTAATAGTATCACATTAGGCAACTGACTCCATCTGCAAAATAGGAATAATAATCCCTTAGTTCTTGCCTTATAAGGTGGTCATGAGGCTCACATGAATTAATGTAAGTGGCAGGCTTTGTAAAAAATTAAGTCATTCTCCAAATGCTAGCTCTTGTTCTTTTATAACAAAAGTTCCTATTTTCTCTAAGGAGCCTTGCCTAGTAGCAATATTATTTTTTAAAATAGCCCTTAGTGAAAAAATGTCAAAGTAACTAGACTAATTCATGGTTATAACCTGTTATGTTAGTTTTTCTGTCTCCATCAAGTCACTCCAAAATTAATGGTATTTTTGTGTTTTATCATTTTGTACAATTTTATGGTGTGAAATACAACTTCAGGATTGTTTTGATTTTCATTTATTATTTTATTAATGATTTAGGAAATTTTCTTATGTGCTGGCCAGTGGATAGATTCCATTTCCTTTGAAAACGACACATTCATACCTTTTTTCACTCATCTCTTGAGTTCTTAATTTTATACATTTTTATCAATTCTCTATATATCATGGATGTCAGAATTGTATCAGAGATATTTGATTTAATAATTTTCTTCCAGTTGACAGCTTATTCCTATTCTGGCTATGTTAATTACATTTTTAAATATCCTTTTTGTTCCTACATAAAAAAATTACATAATCATTTTAATCCTTTTTCATTTTATGTGGTAATAGAATAAAAACATGGCTATTAAAATAATTTCCTTACACTCTCTTCTTTATTTAAATATACAATATTTAATATTCAGATTGCCCATCTTTTTGGAGATTGTTGTAATGTATGGCTTAAAGTGCTGATCAAACCCTATTTTCTGCCAAACTCCTCTCCAAATTTTATAACAGATATTGATGAATGGCAAACCTCCATAACTCATAGGTCATGCTTATTTAGTTTACTGATCTATTCTTTAATATTTTAAATAGAAGCAAATGGTTTCTATATTTAATGGATTTATGCTTAGTTAAAATTTTGTTTATGCCATACTTCTGTGTTCTTGTTTTTCTTTTTTCATTATTTCTTTGAAATTTTAGACCATTTCTTTTTAAAACACAATTTACTATCTTATTTAGTTTTATAAGTTGGTAGTGGAATTGACATAGTATTAAATCTGTAGATGAATTTAAATTAATCTACAGTATGTCCATTTTTATTACAGTGATATGACTCAGCTATGCATAATAAATTTTTTTCCAATTACTTAATTCTTCCATTATTTATATAAGGGATATTTTTAGTTGTGTTTAATTTGCAAAGAGTATAAAGTTTTACTTCTGACTTCTCAGAAGTTACTGAGTTACCAAGTCTCTTGGTCCAAGTTTCTCATCATTAAAACAAAAAGGTAAAGTTAGATGCCTTTTAATGTCTCTTCTGGGTTCATGATACAACAAATTGAATATGATGTGTTTCGGAGAATTGTCCTAGCTAATTTACACACGCTTTCACGTGTTTTAATGGAGTTTCTCCTTCTAGTGTTTCTTTTTGATTTTTTCCAGAGTGCTGATGAGCTGTATGGATTTATTCTACATACCACTTCTTTGCTAAAAATCATTAATTTTTTCAAATAGTTACTTCATCTATTCTCTGAATTTTCTTACGTAAATGGTCATGTCATTTACTTACTATTTTACTTTCCTATTTACAGTGACATTTTTAATCTTCTTTTTGCTGGTGTTTTAAATTTATTGTTTTTGTTTTATTGTATCAGACAGAGAAGTGGAGAGAATGCTGAATCAAAAGGCAGGAAGACCTGAATTAAAATCCAGCCTCTTATACTTACTAGTTATGTGATTCTAGGCAAGTTAATTAACCTCTGTCTGCTTCAGGTTCTTTAACTGTAAAGTAGTGATAAAAATAACACTTGATTCCCATGACTGTGAACATCAAATGGGATAATATGTGTAAAATGCTTAGCATGGTGTTCAACACATAGTAAGTACTTAATAAGACTATAGCATTATATTCTTATCTCTTCCCTTCCCTGATTTGTCTTATTAGTACCTTGTCAAATAATAATAGGGAAAAGGATTATGTTCTTGAATTATTACTACATTTTCTGGGAAGATTTTTAATTTTTTTGTATTGCAAAAATATTATCTCCTAATTTTAGAGATATACTCTTGATCTTTTTATACCTATGATTTAGTTATGGCATAAATTAGTTTAATATTTTCAAAAGTTTGTTCTGAATCTAATGACCAAATTGTATTTTTTTCTAAATATTCCTCCAATATTGAATAATTTTATATCTCCGGTATAAATTAATGTGATAATAATAATAAATATTCTTCCTTATTAGATGTTGTTGAACAAATACTAGATGACTGATACAAGGTATGTTTTAGAAGGACTCCTTTTCTAAGTGTAGATTGGATTGGATGACTGCTAATTTTCCCTTCAGCTCTTGAAATTTTATGGTTCAGTAACAATATTTTCAAAGCACTGCTTTAGTCTCTTTAAAAACCACTCTGTTTTTATTTTTTAAATATTTATATTAATTAGTAATATTGATCCCTATTCTCTTACTTTTATTTATCTCTTTGTGTTTTGGATATTAGCACAATACTTGCTTTTTGAAAGAAGTCTGATAGTGTGCTTTATTTATGGAGTATTCAGGGAAGACTGGCTCTAGGGTAGCCATTTTCAGAGGTTCTTTCCATCCTTGATGTCCACCTGATCCACCTAATTCTCACCTGTGATGGCCAGGAAGTTGTATTATGCTCCGAGGCCACATCCTGGTAAACCATTTTGGCAGATGGGGTAAGCCAGGTTAATCAGGGTAACTGAAGAGTCTCAAACTCCTTGGTGAATTAGGAGGGTGTCTACCCCAAACATATAAACATTTCTCTTTATGGAATGCGTAGATGAGAACAATTTGTTCCAATTGTTGTGAAGTAGCTGAAGCTGGTACTATGGAGCATTTGGAGCTCCATTAGACATTGAAGATATCAAGGTCATCCACTGCATCTCAAGCCATCACCCATTGTCTTGACTCTGTCCTGCTACTGGGCTGTGATAACTCTGGAAGAGAAAACTTGACTCTGTCTCACTTCAATTTGTGCACAAATCAAAAGACAACACCCAGACAATTTTATGATTTCTATCTATCTCAAAGTCCTATGGCAACAAGCAAGTGATGAAGCAACTAATGTGTATGCACTAGGAGTCATAATCACGACTTCACACCAAAGGTTTGGGCCACAAGGTTATTTTCTCATTGGAAGCAGCAGTGGGATTTGGGATTTTTCAATCTTTTAAAGATCTTACTGCTCACCTCTTGGGAGTGAGGAAAGGGTTAGAAAAGATACCCTAAAATTGTCTGCTTATCCATCTCTGGTCTGATTACTATGGCAATTATGATGCCCATTCTGTGGTTTAAACACAAAAAAATGTACAAAAATTTTTGCAAAGTGCCACTATCAGTTCTGTATCCAAAAAAAATCATAAAAGAGGGAATAGGACCCACAGATGAAAAAAATATTTGTAGCAGCTCTTTTTGTGATGGCAAAGAACTGGAAAATGAGTAGATGCTCATCAATTGAGGAATGACTGAATAAGTTGTGGTATATGAAGGTAATAGAATACTATTGTTCTATAAAAATGATTACAGATTGATTTTAGAAAAGTCTGGAAAGATTTACATGAACTAATGCTGAGCAAGACAAGCAGAACCAGGAAAATATTTTATACAGCAAGATTGTGCAATGATCAATTATGACAAACTTGATTCTTCTCAGTGGTTCAGTGATCCAAGAAACTTTGAATGGAAAAGGCCATCTGCATGCAGAGAGAACTATGGAGACTGAATGGAAATTAGCATATGCTATGTTCACTTTTTTTCCTTTTTCTTATGTTTTATTTTGTCTCAAGGTTTTACCCTTTTTGTTCTGATTTTTCTCTCCTAACTTGATTCATAAGGAAATAGGTTAAAAATGAATATACATGTACAACAAAAATGTTTTTTTAACATGTACCTGGGGAAAATAAAAATAAAAAAGAACTTCTGCAAAGATGATTGCACTTACCATCAGTACCCGGTTTGTGTACACACTTAAAGACAACACAAAATTCCAGTAAACCTAAAAAGATGAACAGCTCTTTGTTGTGGGAGAACTCAGCAGATATTGCATCCAAATAGCACCCCTGAGTGAAACAAAACTGGAAAATGAAGGCTGGCTTACTGAAGTCAGAACTGGAAACACTTTTTTTCTGGAGTAGCCAGACTCCAGAAGTGAAGGGCAGTACTGTGAAATTGGTATTAGTTTTGTAATCAAGGCTCAACTAGCCAACAAGCTTGTATGTCTACCAAAAAGAGTGAATGATTGGCTCATAATAATGCGATTTCCACTTGCAAGAAAATGCATGGTCTTATTATGAGCCCCAATGAAGTAAAAAAAAAGTTTCAGGAATAATTGGAGACTTTTATCATCAATGTGCCAAAAGAGGCCAACCTTATCATTCTGGATGACTTTAATGCTAGTTAGGCTCAGACATGGCATACATCTTAGGAAGAATGAAGCTGGAAACAGCAACATCAGTGGTCACTTACTACTGAAAATTCATGATATTTTCTTCACCCATACTGTATTTCATTGACCTAAACACATAAAACTTCATGGATGTACTCTCACAACAAATACTGTCATTTAATAGATTATGTGATTGTAAGGAGAAGATACAGAGAAGATGTGAGAGACTTATCCAAACTAAATATTCACATTCTTCTTAATCTCCCTCATTCCCTCCCTCCCTCTTCCCCAAGATAGCAAAACAAGTCAATATAGGTTAAACATATGGAATTCTTCAAAACCTATTTCCATATTTCTCATACTACACAAGAAAAATCAGATCAAAAGGAAAAAAAAAACAAGCAAACAAACAACACAACAACAAAGGTAAAAATACTATGTTTTGATCCACATTCAGTCTCCTTGGTTCTCTCTCTGGATGACGATGGCTCATCCAGACTTCCATAAGTCTAGTGGAATTGCCTTGAATCACCTCATTGCTGAAAAGAGCCAACTCCATCTCAGTTGATCATCACATAATCTTTCTGTTACTGTTTTCTCTTGGTTCTGCTCACTTCACTCAGCATTAATTCATGTAAGTCTTTCCGATTTTTTCTGAAATCAGTCTGCTCATCATTTCTTATAGAACAATAATATTCCATTACTTTCATACATTATAATTTCAGCCATTTCCCAACTGATGGGTAGCCACTGAGTTTTCAGTGTCTTGCCACAAAAAAGCGCTGCTATAAATGTTTTTCTACATATGCATCTTTTTCCCTCTTTGTAATCTCTCTAGGATGCAGACCCAGTAGAGACATTGCTGGATCAAAGGGTATATACAATTTGATAGCCTTTTGGGCATAGTTCCAAATCACTCTCTAGAATGGTTGAATCATTCCCAAACTCCACCATCAATGCATTAGTATTCCCCACCCCACCTCCACCAACATTTATCACCATCTTTTCCTGTCATTTTAGCCAATCTGAGAGGTATGAAGTGGTACCTCAGAGATGTCCTAATTTGCATTTCTCCAATCAGAAGAGATTTAGAGCTAAATATTCACATTTAAATGTGCTGGGGCTCTAAAGCAAAAAGACTACTAAAAGAATTAATGCCATCGGATTAAAGCACTTTTCTGAATAGGAACAGTTTGTTGCTAAATTGGAGGAAAAGCTGAGTCAACACACTTGGCAACAGGGGAGCAAAAAAGAAGTGGGAAATTTGCAAAGATTTGGAATACAGTACTGCTTTTGCTCATCTCGGTTAGGATAGTTGGAAATGAAAAGATTGATTTGACAAACATGATGGGGAAATTCAGAAGCTGCCAAATGAAAACAAGAACTCCACATGGTACATCTACAGGATAGTTCATCCTCTAAGAATTAAGCATTTAATTCCATCAAGAGTAAAATATAAGTGAAAGTTAGAGAGGTGCAGGATTCTTGGTTCAGTAAAAAGGCAGATGATTCAGTTTTGTGCTGATAGTAACAATCCAAATCATCTTTAGGATGTTCTGAAGCCTATTTATGGGTGAAAGACCAATCTCAACTACTCAGTGCTGATGGAGACACATTGAATAGTGATTAGGAAGGACATGATCCTGGAGAGTTAGGCTGAACACTTCCATAATGTTCTCAACAGACTATCATCAATCAAGAATGAAACCATTGATTGCTTATCTCAGGTTAAAGTCAATCCTTCCCCAGCTGAAGTTCCAATTGAAAGAGAAGTTTAGGCTCTTTTCATGTAGCAAAGCATCTAGTGTTGATTGTATTTCAGATGAGATTTATAAGGTGGGGTGTGTGGCCATAACTCGTACAAAAGCTTAATTTTTCTGAGTTATATGGCAAGAAGAGGTTATCCCTCAGGAGTTCAAAGACACCTCCATCATCCATCTTTGTAAAGGTAAAGGGAATGGTGTGTTCTGTGACACTCACAAGCAGTGAGTCTGTCTCTCTCTTAGTCTTTGTTGACAAGACTCTTTCCAGAGTTCTCCTTAATAGGCTGATCCTTCACCTGGAAGAGGCCATCTACCTGAGAGTCAGTGTGACTATAGAAAGGGCCAAGGAATGGTTCATATGGGGTTTGCTGCCTGACAACTCCAAATGAAATGCCAGAAGCAGAACAGAAGTCTGTACACAATGCTTGTACATCTGATCAAGGCCTTCGATACTGTCAGTCATGAAAGCTTATGGAAAATCACTTGGTTGCCTGGAAAAGTCCATCAGTATTGAATGTCAGGTTCACAATGGCATACTTGCCTAGATTCTGGATAGTGGGTGATGCTTTTATGCTTTCTCAGTTATGAATGGAGTGAAATAAGGCTGCATATCTGTTCCCATGCTTTTTAGCATGATGCTTTCAGCTATGTTGTCAAATACCTTCAAGGAAGATGCATGGTATTCAGATCAGCTCCTACACTCATGGTAAAATCTCCAACTTGAAAAGGCTATGAGCCAAGAGTAAAATGGAGGGAGTTTTGGTGTATGATTTTTTTTCAGATAATTGTGCATTCAGTGCAGTCTTTCAAGTTGAGATGCTACAAAGTATGGATCATTTCTCTGCTGCTTGTGCTAATGTGGGCCTAACATCAGCACCAAGAAAACAGGCACTTCATCAGCCAGCAACACACAAGCCATATATGGAATCATGGTTATAATAAATGGAGAAGCTTTGAAAGTGGTCGATAAGTTCAGTTCCATTGGCAGTGAACTATCCAGGAATAATGAGGTTCCCACATACTTTGCCAGAGCTAGATCAGTGTTTGGGAGCCCCTGAAGAAAAGTGTGGGAGAGAAGAGGTATTAGACTGACTACCAGACTGAAAGTATACAGAACCATTTTGCATGAAACCTGAATTGTTGAACTGCCAGAGAAATGAATTTCTTCTATATGAATTGTCTTAGGAAATTCTAAAGATCACCTGGCAGGAAAAGACACCAGACCCTGAGGTCCTCTCTTAAACTAAATTGCCAAACATGCAAACTCTGTTGCAGAGAACACAACTCCATTGGGCTGGCCATGGTATTTGAAAGATAAATGTACACTTGCCCCAATAAAACTATTTTATGAAGAACTCACACAGAGGAAGAGCTCACATGGTGATTAGAAGAAGTGATACAAGGACACTCTCAGGGTTTTTCTTAAGAGCTTTGGAATTGATTGCATGATATGGGAGACTCTGGCACAGGACTGCCCACCATGGCGTGCCCTCTTCAGAGAAGGTGCTGTGCTCTAAAAGAAAAGCAGGATTGAAGTAGCTCAAAAGAAACATGAGGTGCACAAATTTAGAGAATCACTTTCTATGTTCACGTGGACTATTTGGGCTTGAGCTGTGGTAGAGCCTTCCAGGCTCCTATTGGTCTGATCAGCTTTAGTCAGACAAAGTGTAGCTTGATTCTAACTTAATGGTGCCATTTTGTTTCTCTTTGTGAATGAAGGACAACCAATCAACCTTTAAAACAAGTTTGATAAGAGTGCTTTATTCCTTTAAGTTACTTTGTATTTGATATGATCAGTCACGGAGCAAATCACAGCATAACAAAATGAATCTTCAAGAATACTTCCATCTGATATTTTCTATGAGGTATTGGATATTGCGGCTATCTTGTTCATCAATATATTTGTTGAGCTTAGGTTGGGTAAGAGTGGGGTAAAGGAAAGTGCAATGCTCCAGAAGTTCTGTTCAGAAGTACTGTTCCTACTTTTCAGCAGTTGGATGACAATGGACTTAACAATTCTCAGCTTTCTGATTTGTAAAATAGACCTAAAGACACTTTCAGTGTTGACTTCATAGGATCATTTGAGGACTTTGTAAATTTTAAAGGCCTAGAAAAATAGGAGTTATTCTTAGTTCCACCAAAATAGAGTAAACAAAAGCTCACTCTCCTGCCCGCTTAGAGTTCTTGATTCTATGGCTTGGGGATGGGAGCAATTAGTAAAACTTCATACAAGATAAACCCAGTCTACATCTGTCTTACATTTTTGCTTGCTAATTAAAATCAATAAAACTTTTCTGATCTTATTCTAGTTCCTATGGAGAAAAGGTGTTGGATATATAGAGTTGTTTATAGAGAAGTCCTCCACTTATTGATAATACAAGAATCAATGGCACCAGGGATTGCCAAGAGAGAAAACACACACAGAGAAGAGATGAATAAATTCCAAGATGGGTGTCTATGAAGGCAGAAGCTGTTTTCTTTCTGTCTTGGAATCTCTAGCACCTAAAAGATACTTAACAAATAAGTGCTTACTGATTGATTGAGTAATAGTAGGAGAACAAGAAGAGATCTTTATAGAATCCAAGAGAGAATATCCAAGAGAGGGATTGAGTGAACAGGGTTAAAAGCAACAGCAATAAGATTAGGAAAGATAAGGAGAAAAAAATTATTGGATTTAGTAGTTGAGATTTTTCTCTAACCTTGGGGAGAGCTGTTTCAGCAGAAATGCTGTGATCCAAAGCCAAATTGCCAGATATTGAAAAGTGAGTGGGTAGTTTTTGGAGGCAAGGAGCCTGGATGTCTCTTTTTAGGAGTTTGGCAGTGATAGAAAGAAGTCATAAAGGATGTTCATTTAAAGGAATAATAGGGGCAAAAAAAAAAAGGATTTATAATGTTGGGGGAGACCTGGACAACAGGGAAGAAGCCAGAGGATAGAAACAGACTGAAGATGAGGGAAATGGAAATAATATGAGGGGCAAATTCCAAGAGGAAATGGAAGGAGATAGAATCAAAGGCACAAGTGTGTGTGTGTGTGTGTGTGTGTGTGTGTGTGTGTGTGTGTGTGTGTGTGAGGGAGGGGGGCCTTTGAGTTTCCTTTGAGACTAGAACAAAATAAGAAAGGGTGGATGAAGGTACAAAAGAACTCAGAGGAGTAACAAAGGAGAGAAAAAGGAGTTTACCTCATCATGAATGGCTTTGTCACGTATATATGTTGTTATCCATGATATTCCTTGGTCTGTGTTCATTTTGAAGGCACACTGAGGGGAGATAGAAACAGGAGTCTCTTCTCTCACTGTATTCATTTTTAGCCCAAGGACTTTTCAGAGTTTAGGAAAACTGATTTTCTAACCCTAGGCAGTATCCCAGTCCTTAAATGACTCCAGATGTTCAGATGACAGGAGTAATCTAGCAGTTTCTCTTTTTGAGCTGTAGTAATTCTTAGTAAATGCTACTGCCTGACAAGTGAATTCACATTAGCCAGTTTTTGTTTTTTTGTAGAAAACAGGGGGTGTTCTATTTCCTCTCCCTTTATAGGTTTAGAATTGCACAGCTGGCCTTTCAGAATTTGACTATTTCCTTCTAAGTCCAATACCTGTAGACAGTCAGTGAATGAGTCAACAAAGATTTATTAATCATGAAGTATATGCCAGGCAGTGTGCTAAATATTGAACATAAAACAAATAAAACAAAACAAGGGAACAACAGAACCAAAAAAAAACTATACCCCCAAGGAGCTCACATTTTAATGGGGGAGACAATATACAGACAATTGTATAAATATAAGATATATTCAGGAGAGGTTTGAGGAACAGAAAGGTAACATGAGGCATCAGTGGGGAAGTCTTAAGAAAGCAATCAGAGAATTTTATTTTATTTTATTTTATTGTGGAGGTAATAGGGAGAAAGGTGATGTGACCAAATCAGGGTTTTAGGAAGATCAGTTTGGTAGTAGAGTGGTTCATGGACTGGACTAAAAAGGCTTGAAACAGGGAGGTCAACCAAAAAGCTATTTCAATAGTTTAGGACTGAGGTAATGACAAACTATACCAGATTAATGGCAGTGTAAGAAGAGAGAAGGGGCATATAGAAGAGATGCTATGAAGGTAGAGATGGCAGGACTTGGCAACTGTTTGAACGTGAAGAAGTGAGAGATACTGAAGAAGTGGGATGAGACCCAGGTTGCAAGTCTGGTTGACTAGAAAGATGGAGTTACCCTTGACAGTTATAGGGAAGTTAGAAAGGAGAGTTAATGAGTTCACCTATTGGAGAAATGAGATTGAAGGTCAGGAGAGAAGTTAGGACTGGATAATTTGATCAGGGAATCAGCAGCATAGATCTCATAGATCAATTCATGGGAGTTGAGTTGATGACCTAAGGAGATAATATGAAGAGGGAAGAGAAGAAGGAGACAAAACATTAAAAGACTCATAGTTATTGGGCTTGACTTGGGTGAAGATTCAGCAAAGGAGCCTGAAGAGTGGTCAGAAAGCTAGGAGGAAAACCAGGAGAGAGAAGTGTCATGAAAACCTAGAGAAAAGAGTAACAAGGAGAAGAGAGTATCAAAGAAAAGAGAATGATTGACAGTGTCAAAGGTCAAGAAGGTTGAGGAATTTTGAGAAAAAGCCATTCTCTTTTCAGCAGTGAGGTGATTCAAGGCAATTCCAATAGACTTGTGATGGGAAATACCATCTACCTTCAGAAAAAGAACTATGGAGACTGAATATGGATCAAAGCATAGTATTTTCATTTATTTTTATTTTTTGGCATTGGGATTTGTTTGCTTATTTTTTCTCTTTCTCATGTTTTTCCCCTTTTGATCTCATTGTACTTACACCACATGATAATATGGAAATACATTGAGAAGAACTGCACATGTTTTACTTATAGTGGATTGCTTGCTATCTAGGGAAGAGGGAGGAAGATAAATTTGGAACACAAGGTTTTATAAAGGTGAATATTGAAAACAATCTTTGCATGTATTTGGAAAAAAAAATCTATTCTCAAAAAAAGAGAAAAGACCATTAAGAGATGTAGATTTACAGAGAGAGAATTGTGGAGACTAAATGTGGATTGAAGGATAGTATTTTCACCTTTCATGTTTGTTTGCTTTTTCTTTCTCATGTTTTTTTTTTTTCTTTTTAGTCTGATTTTTCTTGTACAACATGACAAATATGGAAATATGTTTGACATATCAGATAGCTTCTTGTGTTGGGGAGAAGGCAATAAGGGACACAGAGAGAAAAATTTGGGACACAAAGTCTTACAAAAAAATGAATGTTGAAAACCATTTTTACATGTATTTGGGAAAATAAAATATTATTGAGGGGAAAAAAGAGATGTGGATTTAAGAGATCATTTGTAACTCTGGAGAGAGAAGTTTCAGTTGAATTAAGCCTGGTTGCAGAGAGTTTAAAAGAGAGTAGAAGACCAAGTAGAAATACCAATTATTTATAGTTTTCTTAATGAGTTTAGCCATAAAAGGGAAGAGAATATAGAACAATGGCTAACGGTGATGGTAGAATCAAATGAGTTTGTTTTTTAATTCTATTAGGTTTTTTTTCAAGGATGAGGAAGACATGAATCTGTTTATAGACATAAGACAAACATCTAAGAAACAATAACAATATTGATGAGAAATGGGAAAATTGAGATAATCAAATGGACAGTCTACTGGGGAAGGCAGAGTGGGCTGGTATCAAGGCATGTAGGGGGACTGTGTTGGAAAGGAGAAGGGACACCTCTTCACATGAGACAAGAGTGAAGGAGTAGATAGTGGAAGAAGACATTTGAGTAGCTTGACATAAGGAGGAAGGGAGAAGGGAAATCTCTCTGTGAATTACATTTTTTAAAGTGAAGTATGATGCAAGTTTCCAAACTGAGAAGATGGGGGAGAGTTTCAGAGGATGTTTGCAGAGGGATGAAAGCTCTGGCAACGCCTCTGTGGTAAGTGGACAATGAATCAATATGGAATTAAAAAGGATTTTCTAATTGCAGTGAGAGTTCAGTTGAGATGATATAAATTAGTAGTGGATCTAGACAAAATGGTTGTATGATTTCCTCTGACTCTGTTTAGCAATTTATGGATAGGATCCCAATAACAAAAAGAAAGCTCCCTTGCAAGGCCTGAGGGTGATTTCAGGGCATAATCCTCCAATTTGGAGGGGGGATGATGACTGGAATGGAAACAGGAGGGCAAGAATGCTGGATGTGAGAGATCCTAAGGAGCAGGATATACTCCAACAGTCAAAGGACAGGGCTGAGAAGGGAGAGTCTTTTTCAGTGACTGTGCCACATTTAGAAGTGAAGGCCCGAAGGAGGCTTTTTGTCATAGCTAAGTTTGAATCTACTCTTGACTTCCTGCCCCACACCAACTGCATTTAGGGGATAGTATTCTTTTTATTTCAGGGAGAATGTCAGCTCTTCTATTCTTGCTATATCAGTAAATATCCTTTAAAAAAAACAAGTAATTGAATTTAATTGATTAAATGTTTCTAGGTTACTAATTACCAGCACTTGGCTCTGAGGATAATGCACCAGAATAGGGGCTAATATTCTTGGCATTAGAGAATCCCAAATGCCCTTCAACAGTACCCATAGGACCTTGAATTAAAACTCATCTCCAGAGAAGAAACTTTTCAGGGCTGGTGGCAGTTGAGATAAAGAACCTAATTTCTATAAAAGATTTATATACTATATACTAACAAGGCTAACAATGTGCTGAGAGACACAGAGACTGAAAGACAAACAGACACGGAGATGAATAGAGAAATAGAGGAGAGAGAAAAAGAGAGGGGGAAAGAGAGAGAGAGAGAGAGAGAGAGAGAGAGAGAGAGAGAGAGAGAGAGAGAGAGAGAGAGAGGTGATATAACAAATTTGTAGTGAATTTAGGCAAAATAGTTATATGACCTTCTTTGACTCTGTTTATCTGCTTATGGATAGAATCCCAATTAAAAAAAAGAAAGCTCCCATACAAGATATGAGGGAAATTTCAAGGCATAGTCCACCAATATGGAGGGAGGATGACTTTTAGTATTGGTTTTGCTCCAAGAACTTTTCTACCAAGAAGATCACCCTTTAGATGAGAAAGAGCAGGAAAAATATGGCTGATAGGGCGTTGATATTCAAGATAAGTAAAGCAATAGTAAGAAGTCACTTTTTTGCTGATGATTTTGAAGGACAGGAGCCCGATGAATTATGAATGCTTGAGTACTGAAAATAACCGGCAGATAGGATTGTACAGCCATTAATGATGATATATGAAATATTGTAGAGAATAAGAGGGATAACAGATAAAAGGGAAAATGTTCTGATTTTCAGAAAGAATGAAATCCATTTCTGGCAAAATTCTACAATACATTATTAAAGAAATGGTAGCATGTAGTAGAGAGTATTCTGTGAACTTGGAGTCAAAATGATCTGCTTTGGGTATTTACTATGTGATCCTCTCTTAACCTTTCAGTGCCTCAGGTAACTTGTTGGTGTTATTGAATTGTGTCCAATTCTGTGACCCTATTTGTTTTTGTTTTATTTTAGTAAAGATACTAGAGTGATTTGCCATTTTCTTCTCCAGTTCATTTTACAAATGGGGAAACTGAGGCCAACAGGATTAAGTGACTTGCCCAGAATCACATAACTCATAAGTGTCAGATTTGAATTCAGAAAGATGACTCTTCCTGACATTAGATCTAACACTCTATTCTTTGTGCCAGCTAGCAATTAATTACAGAAAAAAATGTATCATTGCACTGATAGGATGAAGATTTCATACTAGGGATTTCTTATACAAATAAAATCATGATTCTGGACAACAAGAATAATGACAACATCACTACCATCACCAAAATTATCACTAGATATTCAGCACAGGATCATGAAATGTCATTATGACTCCATCAAAGACAGTTTATGACTCATCAGTCTCAATTTATTTCTATTTTTGCCACAGTTACTAATCTGGTAGATTAGAGGGATGACATAGATATGCTTTGTCTAGGGTCTAAAAAAAGATTAGATAAAGTCTCTCGTGGCATTTTTGGTGGACAAGATGGAGAGTTCTTGTCCACAGATTGATTTCAAACTGGTTGGATGGGAGCAGTCATTATTTCAATGGTCATTGAAAGAAAGTCTCCACTAATGTTTATCAAAGATCTGAGATCCCTGAAACTATTGAACATTTTAAAATCCATTACTTGGGTAAGGATCTGCATAGTATACTTGGAGATTAAACAGAGCCATGAAGGAGAGTTATCTTATTATCCAATAGACTCATGATCCAGAGTTAGAGAGGCTAGCTGGGGCTAAATGTAATGAAATTTCATGGGGATGGAATATACTAAGATTTTATATTTGATTGTAGTATTGCTCTATAGTTATAAAATATAAGAATCATGGTCAGATGACAAGAGTCAGAAGAGGGGCTGAAGAAGCTCTAAGGGCAGTTAGTTGATACAGAGATAGAGCACTGTATCAAGAGGACCTGAATTCAATACTTATTAGCCCTATGACCCTGGGCAAATCACTTAATCCTGCTTGTCACGAAAAAGAGATAACAAACAAATAAATAAAAACAAAAGAAGATCTGGTGGAAGTGGGTTGCTAAACATGAGCGAAAAGGATGAGATATGACAGACAATAACTAGTAGGATCATAGATGTTTTGAGAGGAATAGTTCTGAAAAACCAAAAAGTGATATCTTCTCATACATTATACTTCCTCCTCAAAATACTTTGAGATTCAGTGATAACGACCCCCTTGCTGTCCCCCAAGATACTTTATCTTTTGTCTGTAGCTATTTTTCCTTGGCTTTTGCCCATGCTTGGAATGCTCTTCCTTCTTATCTTTACCTCCTAATTTCCTTGTTAACAATCCCATCTTCTACATGAAGTCTTTCCTAATGCTTCTTAATTCTTTGCTGATTATTTCCTATTTATTCTGGATATGGTCTGATTGTGCGCAGTGATTGCATGTTATCTCTCTTAATTCATCACAAGCTTCTCAAGGCGCCGGACTGTCTTTTGCTTTTCTTTGAATCTGTAGCACTTAGCTTGGCACATAGGAAGAACTTAATAAATATTATTGACTGAACAATATAGTTCCATTGGACTCTTACCTGATAAGATCATCTCATGTGCACTCTATTCTGTTCTGGGTTTCACTTCTTAGGAACAGTATTAATAAATAGGAGAGTGGCCAAAGGAGGTGGTGAAAGGCCTGGAATTTGTGTCATATGAATATCAATTACAAGAAGAAGGGATATTTACACTAAAGAAGAGAATACAAGGAACTGAGACATTACAGTAGCGCTTAAGTGTTTGAAAATTGAACATAAAGAATACACATATCCACTTACCTACACACCCACATACCCACCATATATATTTGTATACACACACACACACACACACACATATGTATATATTACTTAAAGTTTTGAGTTCCACATTCTATCTCTCTCTCCCTCCATTCTCTGCTCTCTCTTTGAGAAAGTAAATAATCAGATGTTACACATGTACAATTTTGTAAAACATTTCTTTACTAGTCATTTTATACAATAAAAATTGAATAAAAGGAAACAAAAGAAAGTGAAAACAGCATGCTGCAGTCTACATTCAAGCAATATCAATTCTTTATCTGAAAGTAGATAGTATGCTTCTTCATTAATCCTTGTCATATTGCTGAGAATAGTAAAGTCAGTCACAATTCTTCATCACATAATCTTGCTGTTCCTGGGTACAATGTTCTCCTGGTTTTGTTTATTTCACTGTGCATCAATTCATGTAAGTCTCTCCAAGCTTTTCTGAAATCTGCCTGCTCATCATTTACAGTCATGTACTACAACTTGCTTAGCCATTCCCTAATTGATGGACATCCCTTTTTTAGCTACTGTAGAATGAGCTGATAAAATATTTTTGTACAAATAGTTCCTTTTCCCATTTTTGTTTGTCTTTGGACACAGACTTAGCAGTGATATTGCTGCATCAAAGGTACTTTGATTGCCTTTTGGACATGGTTCCAAGTTGTTTTTTAGAATGGCTGGGTCAGTTTACAACTCCATTTACCAAATGTGTTGCTGTCTCACTTTTCCCACATCTTCTCCAACATCCAACAATTTTTTTGTCTTATAAGCCACTCTCATAGGTATGAGGTAGTATCTCAGAGTTATTTTAATTTGCATTTCACTAATCAATAGTGATGAAGAGCATTTTTATATGACTATAGACATTCCTGGTTTCTTAATCTGAAAACTACCTGTTCATATTTTTTGACTAATTATCATAGGGAATCACTTATATTTTTATAAATTTGATTCAGCTTGTTACATATTTGAGAAAGGAAACCTTTATGTGAATTCTTGCAAACTTTTCCCCCAACTTTCTGCTTTCCTTCTAATTTTGGTGACATTGGTTTTGTTTGTGCAAAAAAAAATTAATTTTAGACAATCAAAATGATCTGTTTTATATTTTGTTGTACTCTCTATATCTTCTTTGGTCCTAAATTATTCCCTTATTCATAAATTTGATAGATGAACTACTCCATGACCTCTTAATTTACTTATGGTATCACCATGTGTATGCATAGATCATTAACCGATTTTCACATGATCTTGGTATATAAGGTATATAAGGATGTTGGTCCACACCTAATTTCTGCTGAATTGTTTTCCCGTTTTCCTAAGAATTTTTGTCAAATACTGACTTTTTGTTCCAAAGATTAGATCTTTGCATTTGTCATGTACTGGATTACTTTGTGAATCAGCAACCTCAGGGTTCCTTTCTCTTTTAGAAGTGTAGTTGAGAGCTAAAGAAGGAAAAAATGGTACCATAGGACCAGGAAGGCATAGAATAAGGGCTAATAAATAAAGACAGCTTGATAACCTGTGATTTGTCATTAAGATTTTCCTCTCTTCTAAAATTAAACTCTTGATCTGATCTACTCCCAGTCAGATTCTCCTTATTTCTTTAACTCCATGTTGCCACCCTGTCCACTGCAACTTCAGGTTTCCTTGAGTATACCAGGAAGTCTGTCTTTCCGAAAGCATGCTGTATTGGTCTTAGTAAAACATTATATGCAGCTACTCAGAAAACAGGTTGGAAAAGCAGAGAAAGGTATTGATTTTTCCAGGGCAAACTGAAGCAGTGCCTGAACATCTAGCTAGCCTTCAGGGTCACTCAAAACTGGAGCCCTGAAGGCCACATTTCCACAGTTGTGCCTCCTGTTGGTGGGAAGGAACTAATAGTAAATATACAGCATTGAGTGAACTACTGTGATAACCTCCATCACGCAGAGCAAAAATCTTAACTCTCAAGATTGTAAATTAATCTTCACACATACCTGTGTCCAGAAACAAGAAATGGTAATTACCCCCTTCTCTTCCCTCTCAGAATGAGACTCTCATGCTGGGATGGGTGAATAGCCTCTGGGGAAAAAGGATGGGTCCTCCAGCCTTCCCAATCCCTTTCTCAATATTGCCCAGATTTATTTATTTATTTATTCAGATTTTTGTTTGTTTTTAACTAGTGAAAAAGCAGATTCTTTGCCTCACTTGTTACCTAGCCTTAATCCCTGAATGGATCTGGACTCAATCAAACTGAGACCTGCTGAAGACCTTAGCTTAAAAAAGCAGAAGCTTCCCACTGCATCTAGGGCTATCTCCAGTTATTCTGATCTATATCTTGCCACTAGACCCAGATGGCTCTGGAGGGGAAAGTAAGGCAGGTGACATTGCCCAGCCCTTCCTCACTTAAATCCAATTCACCTGAATATCACTGCATCAGCTTCCTGGTGTTATGGAGCTCTTTGAGAAGGAAGGACAACTTGACAGGTAGATTCCCAAGGATTTTGTATTGCCTACAGTTATTTTAAAATGAATTTCTCTTGCTATCTCTTGCTACTATACTTCATTGGTAATATATAGAAATGCTGACGAATTATGTGAGTTTATTTTGCATCCTGCAACTTTGCTAAAGTTGTTAATAATTTGTGTAGGTTTTTTTTTTACTTGATTCTCTAGGCTTTTCCAAATACAATAATATATCATCTGAAAAGAGTGATAGTTTTGTTTCCTCATTGCCCATTCTAATTCCTTTAATTTCTTTTTTCTTCTCTTATTCCTATAGCTAACATTTCTAGTACAATATTAAATAATAGAGGTGAGATAACAGGCATTTTTGCTTCTCCCCTGATTGTATTGGGATAGCCTCTGGCTTATCCTCATAGATAATGGTTGCTGATGGTTTTAGATAAATATTACTTATTATTGTAATGTAAGCTCTATTTATTCCTATTTTCTCTAGCATTTTTTAAATAGGAATGGGTACTATATTTTGTCAAAGGCTTTTTCTGCACCTACTGAGATAATTGTATTATTTCTGTTGGTGTTATTATTGATATGGTCAATAATGCAGACAGTTTTCCCAATATTGAACCAGTCCTGCATTAGTGGTATAAATTCCACCTGATTATTGTATATGATCTTTGTGATAGAGCGCTATAATCTCTTTGCTAGAATTTTATTTAAGATTTTTGCATCAATATTCATTAGGGAAATTAACCTATAATTTTCTTTGTTTTGGTTCTTCTTGTTTTGACTATTAGTACCATATCTGTGTCATAAAAGAAATTTGGTAGGACTCCTTCACCTATTTCCCCAAATGGTTTATATAGTATTAGTATTAATTGTTCTTTAAATGTGTGATAGAATTCACTTGCAAATCTATCTCTCCCTAGTGATTTTTTCTTTGGAAGTTCATTGATGGCTTGTTCAATTTCCTAATCCACATCTACTAAGTGCTTATTATGTTCCAGATGCTGAAGGGCTAGGGATACAGCTAATAGATATTATACTTGTTTTGTTTGACCCAAGGGAGCAGGACTAGAAACAATCTTTGGAAATCACAGAGAGGCAAATTTAGGCTTAATAGCAGGAAAAACAAACTTCCTGATCATGGGAGCTATGCAAAAATTAAATAGGTTTACTTGAAAAGTAGAGAGCTCCCCCATCATTGGAGCCCTTCAGTATGTCTGGAAGATTGCTTGTTCATTTCATTGTTGAAGGAATCTCTTTTTTGGGATAAAATTGGACTGTCTGGAAGCTAAATTCTCTTCCAATTGTGAAAGGCTGTGATTCTTTCCACATACTTAGAAGTCCTTATCTTCTTTACTATTCCCAATAACCTCATATAAAAGAGCCCTATATAATGGGAATTATTATCCTTATTTTGGAAATAGAGAAGCTGACGTTAGATAAGCTACAGTGATTTATTTGAGAGTCAGTGAATGTCAGACACAGGAGAAGAATTTCTCATCTAAGAACTATAATCTAAGGTGAACTGGATTTTGGGGAGATGCTCCTTAATGGAAGGTATTTGTTTGTTTTTCCAAAAGATATAGGAGAGGGAGAATTGGTTTAAAGATGGGAAGCAGGGTTTGAATTTTGCCACTAACATGTCATAGCTATGTGATCCTTGGCAAATAACTTAACACCTCAGGTCTCTATACATCTTACTTTGCCTCCTGGTGCTGACCTGCATAGGTGGAAGGAGTTTCTAATATCAGTGATCTAGTTTCTTTCCCTTGGGGATCAGTTTTACTTAAACACACACACACATATAATGCAAATACATTGACGTATATGTGTTTGTGTGTGTTTTAATTGGAACCATTTCATGCATATCAGGAACTCTAAATGAAAGACTCCCTAGACTAATGCATATAGATGCCCTCTGCTCCCAGTGCTGTTGGAGTTGTCTGGAGCATGGAGAAGTTAGATGATGCTCACAGTCATGTGGCAGAGATAAGGACTTACAGCTAGATCTCTCTTTTCCTAGATTCCTAGGTACGGAATTAGGTTCAGAAAAATGGAGATTAGAAGTTGGGCATCATGCTTGGGTTTCCTAAGTGGAGGCTATAAGCTGAATGAGTCAGTTTCCCTAAATGTCCCTCCCTTTATGAGATTAGAATTTCTGATAAGAGATTTCTGTATGATATCATATTATGAATAGTGGTTTCTTCCATTGACATAGATGGGGCCCCTTTACAAGTTAGACCATGGGTCTTTATGGATTGTTGTCAAGAAAAAATTCATCACATTGATGCCATCTTCCAGAGCATCTTTGAACTCATGTAGACTGGGCCTCAGCAATAGACATCCCTACAAGCTAGAGAAGCCTTTTTGGATAATATCATTTTTCACTATATCTGTCACAAAAGAAGGAAGGAGGTAAAGATGCATTTATTAAGCACCTACTATATTTTAGGCATTGTGCTACACATTTTAAAAATATCTAACTTTTTTCACAAAATTTTGGGAGGTAAATATTCTTATTATCTCCATTCAATAGTTGAGGAAACAGAGGCAAACAGACATTAAATGATTTGCCCAGGTTCACACATCTAGCAAGTTTCTGGAGGTTAGATTTGAACTTACACGTTCCTGACTACAAGACCTAGTAGATAGAATACTAGGCCACCCAGCTGCCTCAGTGTTTACAAAAACACTTTTCTCATCATCATCTTGATGTAGGTAAAGTTTAAGTCCTATCTCTGTCACTTAATCACTATGGCATCTTGGGTAATCTTAAATTTTCTTCTTTTAATATCTGTACCCTGAAAGTAGGAGAGTTGGACAAGATAACCTTGAAGTCACTTCTAGTTCTTTTCCTAGTAATCCTATAAAGTTAGGGTTCAAATATCAAATTTACAAATAAGGAAACTGAGGCAAACAGGGTGAAGTAATTTGTCCAGGGTCACACAGCTAGTAAATGCTTGAAGGTGGATTTTAACTCAGGTTTTCCTTACTCAGGACCTGGTGGTCAATCTAATGTTCCAGCTCTTAAGATGTATTCAGAGTACATTGAAGGCATTCATTCTTAGAGGGAAAGGCATTACTATATGGGAAGGACCAAAAAAGGCCCCTGGAAAAAGGTGGGATTTGAGCTGAGTTCCCCCCCCCCCCATGAGATGATGCCTTGACATCTCTTGCCCTGGTACAATGTCCCAAAGTTCTTGCTGTGAGTTGGTGTGGAGGTCTCCACCCATCCCCTTGGCATGAGCGATTTGTTCATAGCCCAGGCTCTAAAGTGGCCAATTAATATTCTGGTCTCTGATACACCACGGTTCCCAGTCTACCCCAGTTTCCTTCAAATCTCTATCACTTCCTCCTCGTTATTCTTCTTGGTTTTCAAGCAGAGTTTCTCTTTGCCCCCATTTAGCTTGCATTTTTTTGGGGGGGGACAGCTCATATTTCCTGTATATACAGGTATTTGCTCTTCCTATTAAAAGTTCTTAATCTCCTTCTGTGTTTCTGTCTCTGTCTCTGTCTCCCTGTCTCTTTCTTTCTCTGTCTCTGTGTCTCTCTCTCTTCCTCCAACCCCTGGTGTGTATGTATGTGTGTGTGTGTGTGTGATGGCCCCTTTGGGCAGGCTGGTGAAACCTACGGACCTTTTCATAGAAAACTTTTTAAATGAATAAGATGAAAGATATAGGATAACAAAATAAATCAATTATATTTAAATATAATTACAGAAAATTAAATATAAAAAATCCATTTACTGAGTTCTTAAAAGTATTTTTAAAAAATAATTTTGTGGCGGCTAGGTTAAGGACTCTTGCTAGAAAACAACCTGCTTGAGGGTAGGACTGTTTCATTTTTACCTCTGCATCCCCATCTTGGTACATAGTAGGCGCTTAACATAGGCCATTATAGGCCATAGTAGGCCAGTGATCTATGACTGCAATAATATTAACAATGAATGATGTTAGTATGCTCCACCACCAGACTGTACCTAGGAGAGGAACTATGGAGGAGAAGGAAAGGAGAAGGGAGGGAAATGGGAGGGAAAGGAGAAGGGAGGGAAATGGGAGGGAGAGGAAAGGGAGGAAAATGGGAGGGAGAAAGGAGGGGAAGGAGACGGGAAAGGGAGGGGAGGAAAATAGGAGGGAGAGGAAAAGGGAGGGAAATGGGAGGGGGGGGAAAGGGAGGAGAGGAGGAGATGGGAGAAGGAAGGGAGGAGAGGGAGACAGGCTGGAGAGGGGAGGGGAAGGAGACTGAAGGGGCAAGGGAGGGGAGGGCGACGGGATGGAGAAGGGAGGGAGATGGGAGGGGAAGAGGAGGGGAAGGCGATGGGATGGAGAAGGGAGGGAGATGGGAGGGGAAGGGGAGGGGAGGGAGACGGCAGGGGGAGGAGAGGTGTGCCTCTTTACGGTCTGCCACGAATGATAAATCCTCCTGTGTTAGTCAGACTTGGAGCCTATCTCCTGCCCGGGAACCTGCCTTGGCAAGGAAGAGAGGCCCTGATAAATGAAAGGATGATAAAGATATCCCAGAACCCGGGAGGAAATTGAAAACATAAACACATTTGATTTGTCCTAGACGTCCGTCGGTCCCTACGATGCATCTATCTCCCGCGGAGACCAATAAAGAACGGAGCTCACACTTTAATAAAAAGCCTGCAAACAAGGGCATCATTAGCTTCCGCCTGGCTGCCTTGATAGCATCTGCATTGGCGGCGAAGGGGCCCGTGGCCTTCCCGGGACGCTCATTTCTGTTCGTTTCCAGGGCAGACTCTAGTGTCTGGGAGCAGAGTCTTTCTCTCCCCTCCCCCATGTGAGTCTGAGACTTGCACGTACTGTATCTTCCTCGCTGATTTCTGGTGATATGGGGGGTGGGGGGGAGAGGAAAGGAGGGGAGCGTTCCAAAAGTCTTAGTGCACTTTGAAGCCATTCTAAGAGGGGACTTTTAAACTTCATTAGCTTGAAAGAGCACTAAGACTTTTGGGATACCTGGTGGGAGGTGCTGGGTTGCATATGAGATGCAGTATGGGGGAAAGAGTTGACACTGTAATTAGAGGACCTGCATTCAAATCCTGCCCTCAAGACTTAATAGCTCTGGGGCCTAGAAAAATTACTTAAAATTCTCCAAGCCTCAGTTTCCCCAGTGCTAAAATGAGGAGTTTGTATCACATCACGTTCAAGTTTCTTTCCTTCCAAATTTATGGTACTAAGAGCAACAGTGAAGATAGGTAACAGTTGCACAGTAATTTATGGGTTTGCTAAGAACTCTAGATACATTGTTGCATTTGTTTCTTACAGTAAGGTGCCATTATTAGCCTCAATTTTATAGATGAGGAAATTGAGGTAAACAGAGGTTAAGTGACTTGTCAGGGTCCTCGCTAGTAAATGTCTGAAGTGGAATTGGAACTCGTTTTTCTGCTTCCAATGATAGCAGACAGAGAATTATTGCTATGCTTGGACCTCTTCCAGCGGGTTGGAGTAGAGAGAGGAAATAGAAGGGGGTGGGACGGGCTTAGAAAAGGAAAAGCAAAATGTTCCAACCCAACTTAGTTACTGTCATGCCCCATTCCCTCACTCTCTTGTGTATCTGTGCTTTCCAGTCAATAGAATATGTGTCATGATGGTAGGGGCTGTTTTGAGTTAGTCTCTGGAGACTCAAATTATGCTGACACTTAATTTGTTGTTCAGTCATGTCCAAACTCTTTGGGACCCCGTTTGGGGTTTTCTTGACAAAGATACTGAAGGGATTTGCCATTTCTTTTTCCAGTTCATTTTACAGATGAAGAAACTGAGGTAAGCAAAATTAAGTGACTTGACTAGGGTCACACTAGGGCTGGATTTAAACTCATTGAGATGAATCTTCCTGACCCCAAGCCCAGTGTTCCATCCACTGAACCACATAGCTGTCCATGGCATATGATGAGCACTCAGTAAAAGCTTGTTTAACTTACTTTAATTGAATCAAGAGCAAGCACTAGAGCAGGAGAGACAGATAATAGCTAAAAATAGAGAGGGATGAACAGAGCCCTATATACACAGGGGCAGACACCGAGGGCAATCCAAAGAGAAGCCCACGGAAGGTCAGAAAGACAATGAGTCACACAGAGACAAGCTTATCATTTATTACTTCCCTTCATGCCTTCCGTACTTCAACCATAAAGGAAGAATTGTTACCATCTGCTACCTGCCACCTCCCAAGTACCCTTCACATTTATTCATCCACATGCTCGGACACAATATTCCTGGACGATAATCCCTCCCTTCTCTCCTTTCCTTTGCCTGTGACTTCTCCCCATGCCTTCAAACCCAACACAAATGTCGCCCATCTCTGGAAGACTTATCTCACCCCTCCCTCCTTCATAACAACCCTCCTCCCAGACTTAAAATAGTACTTTGTTGCTCACTCTCTAATGTCCTTATCACGCACTATTGTGAAGCAGACGTATTCTTATCTTATTCATGCATTAAACGGTTAGCCACATGTTGTCAGGGAACATAAATGGGATATCTCCAGAGTGAGGATTTAATACATATTTGTTAAGGGAAAAAATGAAACACGGCAGCACTCTAGACTCCTGCCATTCTGTCGATGTAACTTAGTTTGCTCCCAAGTTTGATCTCTGTGGCTTACATGGGCAAAAGGAAGCAATATGAGATGCGGGATGATGGGAAAATGTGGAAGGGGAAATTCAGAAGGACTCAGAAGAACACAATCCCCGCTGGAGTCCTGCCTATTCTTCTGCTTCTTTCTGTTGACATTATAGCAACAACTTGGCTCCTACTATTTCCCCATCATTATTCATCAGTTTTCTCTAGCAGTTTTTTTTTTTTTTTGCTAACATAAGTTTTCATTTACATCATTAGCTCGCTTCCCTGCTCTCTTTCTTTCACCTAATATTCATTTAAAACTTTTAAGTCTTTTCTCTGAGGGGTCATAGCTTGAAATCTTGAAGAATATTTCACACGGAGTGCATAAAACGATTGCCCCATTTTAGATTTACATTGGAAGCCTTAATAGGGTCCCGGAGGTTGGCTGGCTGGCTACTTCTCCTCTAAAAACTCTTTAGATCATAGGGAAATGTTGTTTTTCTCCAGAGTGCTTTACTGCATGTTTATCAATGAGCCAGAGAGATAATTAGCTTCTATGTATTTATTTATTAAGAAAAATAAATTCCAAATTTTCCCCTCCCTCTCACTCCTCCCCCATATTGAGAAAACAAGCAATATAACATCAGTTACACATGTGAAATCATGAAAAGCACATTTCCATATTAGACATGCTAGAAAACAATGAAAAGCAAAAAGCATAAAGAAAGCAAAAAAAAAAAGAGGGTGTTTTAATCTACTTTAATTTATAGGGTCTCTCTCCTGAGCCGGATAGCATTTTTTTCATCAAGAATTTTTTGGAATTGTCTTGGATCATTGTCTTGTGTATAGTGTCTAAATCTTTAACAACCAACGTAATATTGCTATTACTTTATACAGTGTTTTCCTGGTTCTGCTCGCTCCACTTTGCAACAGTTCATATAAGTCTTCTCAGAATTTTCTGAAACCACCCTGCTCTTTATTGCTTTTGACACAATAGTATTCCATCATAATCATATACCATAACTTGTTCATTCCTCAGTTGATAGATAGCCCCTCAAAGATCAAATCTTCACTACTACAAAAAGAATAGCAATAAACATTTTTGTACATATAGATCCTTTACCCTTTATCCTTTTCTTTAATTTTCTTTTGGATATAGATCTAGTGTAGTATTATAATCTTTGGGGCATAGTTCCAAATTGTTCTCCAGAATAGTTGGATGACTTCCAATAATGCTCTAGTGTGCCAACTTTTTCACATCCCCTCTAACTTTTGTGTTTTCCTTTTCTGTCATATTAACCAATATGATAGATATGAAGTGGTGTCTTAGAATTGACTGAATATGTATTTCTTTAATCAATAGTGATTTTAGAGCATTTTTTCATGTGACTATTGATACCTTTGTTGTCTTATTCTGCAAATTGCCTGTTCATATCCTTTAACCATTTATCATTTGGAGAATGGCTCTTGCTGTATATAAATTTGACTCAGTTCCTTATACATTTAAAAAATGAGACCTTTATTAGAAAAAAACTTGCTGTAAAATATTTTCCTAGTTTCCTGTCTTCCTCCTAATTTTGCCTTTGTGCAAAACCTTTTTAATTTCATGTAATCAAAATTATCTATTTTATTTCCCATGATCTTCCTATCTCTTGTATGATCACAAGCGCTTTCTCTTCCATAGAACTGACAGATACATTTGTTTTGAATTCTGAATCAACCTCAATTGTTATTATTACAACAAAAACTATCATCATACCTCATGCTTTCAGTATGAACCATGAATGGCATTCAATCTAAATATCAAAATACAGTACTCTGTTGTTACTAAGACTCCATATGGTATCACTCTGTACTAGGAAATTAAGGTGATATGGAATCTTTTCTCCACTTGCACAAATTAGCAAATGGAAATCTAATTATGAGACACTTATAATATAGTTCCTCCAGCAATTTTCTCTGTAATTAACACATTTTCTATAATCTTTCTTTCCCCTGTTATACTAATGTGTCTCTACCTGTGGCGATGCTGCCAATGTGGAAAATAACACCTGTGTTATCATTGGGACCTTCCATTTTCAAAGAGCTAATTGTCAAAGAAACTTAATAAGTGTTCTCCAGAATTTGATTAGATGGCCACAGAGGAAGTCCCTTAAAGGGATTATTCCACTTTCTTCATTAGGCCATTCAATGATCCCTTTCCAAAATTTGTCTCCCACTTAGCTTATTCTTTAGCTCCTCTAGGCTAGGTCTTTCACTAACTCCTATGTAGTTCAGGCTAATCCTTCCTTTCTGTGTATCTACAAGAGCCTTCTCTTCTTTTTCTCCCTTCCTCTGAATCTTAGTCACTCAACAAATCCCAGCTCATATTTATTCTCCAAATAAGTAATTATTCAACAAACATTTATGTAGTGAATATATGATAGGATAGATTGGGGGGGGGAGGGGAATGGCTCTCCAGCATGGATCACAGATATCAACCTTGAAAGGATCTCTCATCTCTTCCCTTCTTTAAGAAGTGGACTTTCACAGTTTGCATAACCTGACCCAGCTGGCTTAAATGAGTGTGGAAAGGCAAATGGAAAGAAATGTGAGCCCCAGTCTACTCCCCAAAGACTTTGAAGGGAGGAGGGATGCTAATACAAGCAGAAGGCACACCAATGAGGAGCTAGGAAGGGAAAAGATAAACAAGAGATAAGGGAGGAGATTTCCAAACTGGCTAGGAATGGAAAATGGGTAATTGTCCAAAAAGAGAAATTAGGAAGAATTTCTATTGTCCCCTAGGGGAAATCTCTGGTGTGTAGGGCATGTAGGGGAGAGATTGTGGAATTCTCTTTTACTGAATGAATGAATGAATGAATGATACATTATCAAGCTCTTGCTATGTATAAAATATAGCAAGAGCTAGGGTTACATATAGAGATCATTCATTTTGCCTTTCTATGGCAACATCTGGAGTATTGTCTTCAATTCTGAGTGTTACCTTTTAAGAAGGATGATGAGAACTGGAGAATGTCCAGAAGCAGATTGTTAAGATGGTGAAGCGCTTTGATTATGTGGCACATAAGGATAGGTCAAAGAACCGGGGTTGTGAAACCTGGAGGGAAAAAAAAAGATGCAGAATCTGGAGATGAGATTTTTGTTCAAGAAATTGAAAAAAGATCAATGTCATTGAATTGTAGACTGACCAGAGTAAATCAAGAGTAAAGTGCAAGAAGACGAGAAAGTCAGAACGTGTCAGATTGTAAATGGTTTTCATCCTCTCTGAACAATGGCAGTCATTGGAGATTATTGAGTAGTGGGGTGGAGGGGACATGGTCAGTTAGTTTAATAGGTGAAGTGGCCTATTACTACTATATCATAATTTTCATGAGCAGGCTTATGATCTATTTCTTAACTTTCCAGATATTTTTTCATTTTATGTAGGTAGTCTATGGTGGATTCTCATGACAATAATGTTCGCTTCTTCCTCTAGTAATCTTACTCAAGTGCTCTTCATTATATATGTTCCATGCCTCTAATTACTCATAAATTTAGAGAGAGAAGAGATTCCAAAAACCATTTCAACCCTCTTATTTTATAGATGATTATATGAGCCTCAGAGAGAATAAGAAACTTTCAAGGTTGTTTATGAGATGAACATCATTGGTAGGATTAGAACACAGGTTCTCTGCCTAAAGATTAGAAATCTTTTTCCTGTATCTTGTTCACTTCTACAAAGAATTCCTCATTAAGACAAAAATACTTCTCCACCAAAGCATTAAATTCATTTGGCTCCATTTTAATAAAGTATTTTCCCCCCATGAGGCCAACTGGAATAGTAGCTAGAGAGCTGGTTTGGTGACCAAGGAGGGAACCTCAGATCCTGCTTTTGGCACATATGGCTATGTGACTGGGCAAGTCACTTAATTTTTCAATGTCCCAGGTCACTCTCTAAGACTATAGGCATTGGTAAAGAGTGTCATTTTGGGGCGTCCCCTTGGTCAATAAGATCACAGGTCTGTCTGGTCCAAAAAAAATTCCTTTCCATAATCAAACTTTTTTTTTTAACTAAGTATTTACTAAGTGCTTACTGTATGTGAAACACTCTTTTGGGAGCTGGGAATACAAAGGCAAAATGGAGCAATCCTTCCACCTGGAGAACCATGTGTTGCATTTTGTGGTGATGGTGATGCTGGGGATCGGAACCCTACATGTCCCCAGATAAGTAATTACAAGATATTTTCAATTTCAGGAAAGAGAGACAATTAACAAATACTTAGAAATAGTAGGATAGATTGGGAAGGCTTTCATGGAGAAGGGAACATCTGAAATATTCTTTATGGAAGATAAGGATTATGGAAGGTCAAGAAGAGAGAAGAATGACCTTATAGAAATAAGAACAAATAGAGTATTTCATGCAAAGAAATAGGAATAACCCCAAAAAAAGGAACTGGGTGCCAGATTGGGGAGGGTTGTAAATGCCTTCCTCAGGGTTTAATGTTTTTTCATAGGGACAGTGGGAAGACCTTGAAGATGTTTGAAGACCTAGAAGTGATGTGATCACATCTGCATTTAAGAAATAGCAGTTGGTAGCTTTCTGCATGATGGCTAGGAGATCATGCAAACAGGGAGACCATTATTTCAACACTGCAAAAAATAATAAGGGTTTTTTGATCAGCTCAATATCATTACTAATATCTCCCAACCATCTCAATAAGGATTTATTATTGTTGTTTAGTCCTTCCAACTCTTCATGACCCATGTGAAGTTTTCTTGGTAAAACACTGTAGTGATCTGCTATTTCCTTCTCCAGACCACTTGGCAGATAAGGAAACTGATGTATATAGTGTAAAGTAATTTGCTGGAGGGTCACACTGCTAGATTCCTGACTTCAGGCCCTGTGCTTTATTCACTGTACTACCTAGCTGCACCTAGTTTTCCCTAAAAGGGGAAAGCTGTCCTTAGGGCCTGATTGCCTCCCTTGCTGCAGCTCCCTGAGCATTCAAGGGAATTCAATGTGAAATCGGGGACTCTGACTTGGTGGATATCCAAAGACCACACAGTTACTTTCTTCTTTCCTGCTGACCAGAATCATATGTATCATGTGACTGATCTACATTTCCATATGTAGATAGAAGAGATAGATGGTGGAGATGGAGGAGGAGTCGGGCATCTCTAAAAGCTAACTACCACTGTATCTTTGCTTGATTAAGACTAACTAAACCCCTCTTAGTTGTTCAGTGACCCATGTCTCATTTTATCCTCAAATCAGACCTAATCTAACAAGTTGACGCTACCGCCCCAGAGAGATCAGAACTTGGGTAGTTTGTGGGAATGGCTGAGGAAGGGGTTTGAAATGACAATTGTAGAGGCATAATGGACAAACTTTGGAAACAAACAACAGAGAAAGTGAGGGAGAAGGGAAAGTCAAGGACGATGTAATGGGTGACTAAGAAAATCTGACACTTTCAACAGGAATAAGGACATTGGGTTTAGGAGACATGTGAGGTAGGGAATAAACAGGTTTTGTATTAGACATGCTGAGTTTAAGATCTTCTGCTCACACTTGCCAGAAGTAGCCTCAAAGGCAGACAGCTGAACGTATCATTTTACAGATGAGGAAACTTTGATCCAAGGTAAACATTTCTCTTAAGCTAACTGTAACCTTAACTCTAACTCTCCAAATAGTAGATATTAGAACTGGGATTTGAACCTAGATGCTGTGATTCTCCTATACCATGTGGTTTGATCATTGGTTTTTACCACTGAAATTTGTAATACTATGGCCCAAACCGAGCTCGTTTTGTTCCAGGAATCAGTCAAGATCATTGGACATTACTTTGCAAATTATTCTCTTCTGTTTTATGAAGAAATTGGGATATTTGTTTTCTATATAGTTCTGCAACTCTTCTTTTTTTCTTGTTCTGTGAAACATCACTGAGATTGACTTAGTTCTTTTAGTAACCAGGGCTATAGTTCATTTAGACCAGCTGAGTTCAATGCAAAGGTCACAAATAATTTCTTCCTAATGACCAAATCCATTGACTTTACTTTAGTTCCCATTTCCTTGACTTCTCTGAGAATTTTGACAAGTGGACTCTCTCTTCCTATTTGATAACTCCTTTCTCCTTAGTTTTCCATGTTTCTCTGATCACTGTCACTCCTTCCTGGGCTCCACAGCTTCCTTTTGGCTGATTTTTGTAGATGTGACCTAAAGCTTTTTTGTTAGCTCTCTTCTCTCTCCCTTGGCCATATTATTATTCCCTCCAATAGCCTTAATGATAACCTATATACAGATGCTTTTCTTCTAATCTCAACCACTCTTCTCTGCTTCCAATTTGACAACTCTACTTTTTTTGGTTTACAGAAAAGCTTACCTCTTTTTTGGGTTCATCCAGGAAGGACCAGATTGCCTAATTAGTCATGGTTGGTTGTAGAGCTGGATTGTTCCTCCTTTTAGGACAAGGGGGCTGGGCCCCAGCAAGCAGTGGGGATCTTGAGACTTTGATATAATCCATAAAAACATCATGGGTCAGTTTAAAGGACACTGATTCATAAGTCTGAGGATCTGAGTTCAAATTTCACCTCTTTTGTTCATTAAGCTCTATTACTTTGGTCCTTACTTCATCTCTCTTATTCTCAATTTCCTCTCCTGTAAAAATGAAGATTAGTTGAAATGATTTCCAAATTTCCTTCCAGTTCTATATCCCAAGACTATTTCCCCAGTAGCCCATTTCCTTTCCTTTACTACTCCATTGCTAAAAATTGTTTGCTGCTGAAGGATTTTGAAGTCTCAACTTGTTTTCCCCTCTGTAAATTCCATTTTTCTCATATTCCAGGAATATTAATCCTGAGTTAAGGAGAACTCTGATAACATCTAATGATGAACAAGACTTATGGAGACCTGTTGATAAACAGCCCGGATATAGTGGAAGGGCCTCCCATCCTGCTTCTCCATAGTGACGTTCCTTGTTGGCTGAAGAGAGACAGTCAAGAGCCTATTGAGGGCTCTCTAATTTCTTATTTGTTGAATCAGTCCCCAGAATGGACTGATATTTCATAACAGGAAAAAAACAACAACAACATATGGATTTCTTTCTTTATAAAAAAAAGAAATTCAAAGTCTCAAACCCAAGATTAAAATGGGCATAGATGTGAAGCAAAGGTGTGAAAACATAAATCCAGAGAATGAGAAAGAGAGCTCATGAACCATTGTGGTCCCAGCTGGGGAATAAAGAATGAACAGCAGCAGGGATTGAGCATGAGTAAGTGTATGTTGTCAAAGAGCTCATATGTAAATGTGAGGAGGAAGAAATTGCATGAGAATGAAATCCTTACATCATAGAGACTAGAGTCAGGAAGTATGGGGACTTGGATGATTTGAGAATGAATCCATAGAATCATAGACCCAGGGGAAACCTAGAGATTGCCCATTTTAGAAGAGAGGATCATAGAAATCAGAGATTTAAAACTGGAAAAGGACTTTAGAAGTTACATCCTTTTTGTAGATGAGGGAATTGAAGACTGATAAGCTAAAGCAACTTCTCTCTTGGTTACAGAAACAGGGCCAAGATTTCAATTTAGTTCACTTGTCTCCAAATCCAGAGGTCTTCCCATTCTACTTCTGTCTTTCTCTCAACTTTCAGGGAGAATCATGAGAAGCATGAAGAAATCATGATTTCCTTCATGAGAAGGAAATGGCAGGCCACTCCAGGTCATTTTACTGATGAGGAAATAGAGGCAAGCTGGGTTAAATGACCTTATGCAAGATCACTCACCTAATAAGTGTCTGAGACCAGATCTGAGCTCAGGAAGATGAGTGTCTCTGACCTGGCCCTCTAGCCACTGCCCCTTCTTATTGGGCCATTGGATTAAATGTCTTTATGACTCTACTTTGAATGAATTAAATATATTAGCCTAGGCTTACAGAATCTAGGATAGCTTTCCTAAGAACACTAGATGTAAGTGGTGACTGCTGTTAGATACTGCCCATTTGTAAGGTCTGGAAAGGCAGGAAAGGAGAGAGAGAGAGAGAGAGAGAGAGAGAGAGAGAGAGAGAGAGAGAGAGAGAGAGAGAGAGAGAGAGAAAGAGAGAGACAGACAGAGAGACAAAGAGAGACAGAGACAGAGACAAAGAGATAGAGAGAGACAGACAGAGACAAAGAGAGACAGAGAGAGACAGACAGAGAGATAAAGAGAGAGACAGAGAGAGACAGACAGAGAGAGAGACAGAGAGAGAGATAAAGAGAGAGACAGAGAGAGAGAGAGAAAGAGAGGGGGGGGCAGAGACGGGGAGAGACAGAGAGAGAGAGAATTAAATTAAAGAAATTAAATATGAGGAAGAAAATAATACTTCCATAATTCATAAGCCATTAAAATACCTTTATGATCATTTAGCCCAGTCATATCATTGTAGTTATGAGGACATGGATCAGAGAGCATAAATGCTTTATGCATATGCAGGAATCACAAAAGGGTTGATTGCAGAGTTCAGGCCTTCTGACTGTCACTTCATTGCTTTTTACATTTGATTATTTTTTTTAAGGAGGCATTTGGAGGTTAAATGACTTGCCCAGGGTCACACAGCTAGTAAGTATCTGAGGTCAGATTTGAACTCAGATTTTCTGACTCCAGGGTTGGTGCTCTAGTCATCGTGCCCACCCAGAAGCCAAGGTTTTCCTCTACATCTTGAGCCATCTCCAGTGATCTTGACCTCTCTCTGGCCACTGGACCTAATTGGCTCTGGAGGGGAAAGTGAGGCAAATGACTTTGCATAGATCTCCCTCATTTCAATCTGATTCATTTAGATGTCATGGTGTCACCTCCCTGATGTCATGGTATTCTTCCAGAATGAAGGCTGAACAACAGCCACAGCTCATTAGATATTACATTAATTCTTCTAACCAAAAGTTAACTATCATTTCTTCCAACTCCTATGAGATCTTTTCTGTGTTTTTGCATCTGACATTTTATTGTGGCTACTTGTATCTATGTCTTTTGCCCCATGTAACAGTAAGTCTTCTTAGGACATGGATCATAGGTTCGTGGAGGATACATCGCAGGAGAATTCAAGCTGAGGGGGACCTTTGACATCAGGTAGTGCAATCCCCTCATTTTTACAGAGGAGGGACCTGATGATGAGAGAGATTGAATAATTTGTCCTCTGTCACACCCATCGATGATTTAACTATTTTTGTATGTCCTCTGGCATCTCCTGCCTATGCTTTGAATATGACACTGCGTGAAGATCGAGTTAGTCCCCTGGATACCTTAGAATCAGCCGGAGTCAGGATAAGCAAAAGTCCTTGGTCTTTATTCTTGGTCTTTAGAGATAGAAGTGAAGGGAATTGACACAGGATCTCCACGACCTCCTTCTCCTCCTCTACCACCAAAGTGACTCTGGTTTGTCTTACTCCACCCCCTGATCCTTCCCATAATTCTCTGTATACACCAAAACATCGAGCCAGCACAGAATAGTGGGAAGGGCCATTTTCCAAGCATATGCTAATAGAGTGTTGTCCAATGGGTAATTAGCCTTAAGTGCTCGGTTGTCCGACCTCAGTGCATCAACTCAGAGTTTCAGCCCTTTACAACACTGGATGCTTTGTAAGTTTTACAACACGTCAGCAAAGTCAGCTTTATTATCCCGGTTCTTGATCATTGAGAGAATGACTATTTGGCTTCCTCTCTGGAGTGGACGCCATGTCATCCACTTTGTGTTAGGCCCTTAGAGGTGTCTCTAAAGTGGGAGGTGGGAGTTATTTGTAGGAAAGAGAGTCAGGTTAGGTGATGGGCAAGGAGAGGTAGAGCTTGATTTCTTCTTGAAGTCCTTTGGGGCCTGGATAAGGTGAAAAGAAGGGAAGGATTCAAGGGCTGCTCATGGTTGAAGAGCATTTTTTGCTAAAGAACATGGCTAATGTTCAATTATCATATTGAAATGATCAATTTTGCTTTTGAGTCAGCAACACCTGGCTTCAAATCCAGTCTTGGATGTTTTCTAGCTGTGTGACTATAGGTCAGTCCCTCAACGTTTCTGAAATTTAGCTTCATCATTTATAAAATGGGGATTTAACAGCTGTTTTACTCACATCATTATAATGTTGTGAAGATCAAATGAGATGGTTTATATAAAGGGATTAAAGCTCTCTTTGTAAAAATCAGTTTTTCTCAATAAAAAGAAGGATCAAACATTCTTAGCTTGGGGTCTGTGAACTGGCTTTTATAAATATTTTGGTAACTGTATTGCAATATAATCTATTTCCTAGATCACGTTTCTCTATTAAATGGTAAACTCTTTGAGTTGAGGGACAACTTTTTGCCTCTTTTTGTATCTCCGGTGCTTAGCACAGTGCCTGACATGTAGTAGGAGCTTAATAAATGTTTATTAAATTGAATTCTTTTATGCATTTTAAAAACAGGATTCTATAATTTCTCTAGACTTAATGCCAAAAGGTTCAGGACACAAAACAGGGCAAGAACCCCTGGATCCCTAAAGTTGGTTCAATCCCAAAGGCCTAGTCTTGCTTCTGACATTAATTCACCATGTGACCTCGGGTAAATTGTTTTTTCTCCCTGGGGTTTTCAGCTGTAGAATATAAACTCATCCCATCTCCGGGCCTATTTAGCCTATAACCTGCTGCCTCTCCATTTTCTATCTGGAGTAATGGAAGACCAGAAGCTGGCTCAACTCACAGCATAGGAAAAGGAATCTGACCCTTCCATTATTTTAACTACTTTAATATGGGGTGAACCTTGTAAAATTGTATCTTTTATAGTCTCTCAGTGGAGCAGAGGACATACTTTTTTCTCTTGTTCTGGGAACCTGAGAGACTCAATTTCCTTAATTATGAATACCTGATGAAGCCATCCTTCTGCCAATTTCTGCCTATTCAACCCTGAGATGCAGGCTGAAAGACCAATGAAGTTAACTCCCTGTGATAGTGGGAAACAGGGAGAGGTGATTCACCTGTCAATACTCAATTGAAGGCTTATGTAAAGGCGAGGGTAAAAATCCCAGGAGGAAAAGGCGCGTCCATATCCAATCGATGACTAGCTCTTGTCAACCTCTCCACAGATTTCTCTCAAATTCATCCCCTTCTCTCTGCTCATATTGCTGGTACCCTGATTACCTTTTGCCCGGGCTGTCCGGATATTCATGTACTTGTGTGCCTTTCTATAGAACTAAAATGGATACTCCCAAAGCTCAGCCCAAACCATGTCATTAACCTGTTCAGGAAGCTCCCTTATCTCCTTATTATCTGAGGATAAAAACGAATCTCCTCTGTTTGACATTTAAAAGCCTTTAGGGTCTAGTTCTAGCTTCCCTCCCCGGGTTTACTATATATGATTACCTTGTACTTCCTCTATATTCCAGCCAGACTGAAAAATCTACTGGCCACTCATGACATCCCCTCTCCTACCTCTTTTCCTTTACACTGACTGTAGCTGGTTGCAAGAAATTCATTCTCCTCTCTTTTCTTCTCTTAGAAGCCCTAGTTTCCTTCAAGCTTAGCTTAAATACAACTTCCTACATGAGGATTCACATGATCTCTCCAGTTCTTCAGGGCCCACCCACATGTAGTATTTCTTAATTTATTTTGTGCCTATTTTGTATATCTTCCCCTGTATACAAGATGTTGTTATGCAAGTAGAATGTAAGCTCCTTGAGTATTTTAAAATTTATTTTGTGCTTGCTTTGTATATATTCCCCTATATATAAGATGCTATTATACAAGTAGAATGTAAGCTCCTCGAGTATTTTAAAATTTATTTTGTGCTTGTTTTGTATGTATTCCCCTGTGTACAAGATGTTGTGTGAGTAGAATGTAAGCTCCTTGAGGGTAAGGGCATTTGTATCCTAGCCCAGGGTATGCAGGAACCCACCCAAGAATATTTCTTCATTTATTTTGTGCCTGTTTTGTACATATTCACGGGGTGTTTTTTGTTACACAAATTGAATGTAAGCTCCTTGAGGGTAGGGCATTTGTAGCCTGGGAATGCAGGAGCCATGGGGAAACTCTTGATTGCTACATTTTTAGCTTGAGTCTTACAGCTTTGAAATTAAAAAAACAAAAACAACAACAACAACAACAAAAAAAAAACACTACAAATCGACAGTTGATTTATTGTTTTATTGGTTGTCTAGACTTAAGTGATAAAATCTTAAGGATACAGATTACACTTAATAGTGTATCCTTGCATTGCCCCCATCCCTCGGCACATCCCAGCACAGTCTGGTTTTTGTCTCATAATAGGGGCGTGATATATTCTTGTTGAATAAATGATCATGGAGGTGAGATGGAGTCAGATAGGGTCCAGGCGTAGAGAACTGGACTTAATCCTGTCCACACACAAGGAAACGGAGAGGTCTGTCCGTTCCTCCTCCTGGTCCAAGCAGAGCAATCTGCTTCAGGGTCTCAATCTAGAAGAATGGCTTGATCCAGCTTGGATCCACTGTTCTTTCTTCATGTTCTAGGCTCTAGAGCCCTCTAGAGGCCAACCAAAGTTTGGCATCTGTCTTCTCTAGATCCTCCAGCATCACTCAAGTTCCTGAATTGGAGAGGTAGATGGGATCTGGGGGATCACTGACTCCACAATATATATGAATAAACTCCCCCTACAGCTTACTGAAAAAGTGGCCATTCACCCTCAATTTGAAGGAATCAACCACCTTGCAAAGCAAACCCTATTTGGAAGCATGGACATTAGACATGGAAGAGTCCTTAGAGATCATCATTATTCTACCTCTTTTTTTGACAGATGGGGAAACTGAGATACAGAGAAGGGCATTGTTGCTCAAGGTGGTAGCGTGAGGAAAGAGCTGAACCTGGAGGTAGGAAGCCCCACTTTCAAACTCTGCCTTATGCACTTAGTAACTATGGGACCCTGGGCAAGGCATTTGATTTTTCCAGGTCTCAATATTGTCATCTGTAAAACTGGGGGATTGGACTTAAATTTGGCATTTCCTTAGCACTTTATAGTTTGAAAAGCACTTGATGGTTCATTTGAGTCACACAATGAACAGTGCTGTAAGGTAGGAACTACAACTATTATTATCATCTTTATTTCATCAATGAGGAAAGTGTCTTAGAGAGGTCCATGGCTCACTTTTATATTCACTTGTTCATATGCAAATCCAGTGCTTCAAGACAGTGCGGCCCAATGGATGGAGAACTGCTCTTTGAGCCAAGAGTTCACAGGAAAGAAATCCTTCCCCTGACCTGCATAAAAATCTGGCACATTGTAGTCAGTCAGTGAATGTTTCCTATTGTATTGCCTTGCTCGTGGTCCACCACGGGCTGACAGTTTGAAGCAGGAGAAGGTCAAGGGAAAAGTTATAGATGACATTCCCATTTTCTGAAATTAATAAACCATTCAGACAGAGCAGAAAGATGAATGTCATGTCTGAGGAGTGTCTCCTCCAGAGCCAGCTAAACTGAATCCAGATTTCAATTAGTTTAGACATGATTACTGAGAGGTGGAAGAGATAGAAGACAGATAGACAAGCAGACACACACACACACACACACACACACACACACATATATATATATATATATATATAATATAAATACACACACACTTTTGGTCTCATCTGTAAGCTGACTGAATAACTCCTTATAAAGCATGGTATTAGAAAGTGGTTTTTTTCAAGCCCCACCCCCTTCATCTTTTTCATACTTAAACCTTACTTGATATTCCATCATTATAGTTTCATGTCAACGAAAGCATCGGGAACCGGGCAAATGGCAGTGGGAGGAGTGGGGGCTATGTGGTGTCTGCTTGGGAACATGGGAGCATCGGATGAGGGTTAAAATGAACCTTCCCCTGGAGTCTCATCCTGTGGCCGCTGCCTCTCTCCTGGCAACCCAGGAGAGCAGCCTTTCTCACCTCCCTCTGGAGTCTTTCAGAAATTAAAAGCTATCTACCCGACATATTAAATAGAGTGCCAAGTCTGGAGTCAGGAAGAATCATCTTCATGAGTTCAAATATGGTCTCAAACGTACTAGCTGCGTGATGCTGGAGAAGTCACTTAACCCTGTCTGCCTCAGTTTCTTTATCTATGAAATGATAATAGTATAGAAACTCTCAGGGTTGTTGTGAGGCTCAAATGAGATCATGATTGTTAAATGGTTAGCACAGGACCCAGCACATAGTAGGCACCATATAAATATTTATTCTCTTTATTTGATGTACACTAATACACACACATATAAATAGGATATATACTTATACATATTTTCCTTTTGGTAAATCTGAGAAAGAGCAGAATGCTTGGTTTGGACAGAATAGTCCTGGTTTTTAAGGATGTGGTAGAGAAGATTTCCTGGAAAAATCCCAGTCTCTGTGTCAAGGAAACAGATCTGTACATCCTGATAAAGTGCTTTTTTATTATTATTAAACTTGACTTTGAATGAGTGAAAAAGGTGTCAGTAGCAGTAGCCATGGACTGGATAGAAAGATCTGGGCTTTATTAAATAAATGGTAATGAGTGGGGAGAGAGAGAGAGAGAGAGAGAGAGAGAGAGAGAGAGAGAGAGAGAGAGAGAGAGAGAGAGAGAGAGAGAGAGAGAGAGAGAGAAAGAGAGAGAGACAGAGACAGAGACAGAGACAGAGACACACAGAGACACACAGAGAGGAAGAGACAGAGACAGAGACAGAGACAGAGAAAGGAAGAGGGAGGGAAGGAAGGAGGGAAGGAGGAAAAGAGGAAAGGAGGGAAGAAGGAAGGAGGAAGAGAAGGAAAGAAGGAAAGAGGGAAAAAAGGAGAGAGGGAGAGAAAAACAGAAAGAGAGAAAGAAAGACAGAAAGAGAAAGACACACAGAGAGAGACAGAGAAGGGAGATACAGAGAGAGACAAAGGGGCAGACACACAGAGACACAAAGACAGAGAGAGACAGAGACAGAGAGTGACAGAGACAGACATTCAGACAGAGAGACAGAGACAGAAACAGAAAGAGAGACAAAGAGACAGAGACAAAGATAGGAAGAGAGAGACAAAGAGTCAGAGTCAGAGACAGAGACACAATGATAGAAATAGAGAGAGACGTTGAGACACATAAACATAAGAGAAATAAAGATACAGAGACACAAAAACAGAGACAGAGACAGAGATGACAATCAAACAGATACACAGATGACCATGAGACAGGGAGAAATTGAGAAGGGAAAAATCAAAGGAAGGGAAGAGAAATAAAGAAGGAGAAAGGGAGGATGGAGGAAGAAAGCAAGCTTAAAATTGAATAAATGAGAGACTAAAGGGGAAGTAGAACAAGCTGAATGAGGGGAAGAAGCTGGGTGGAGGCTGACAATAAGAGAGGCCAGGAGAAAGAGAGTAGCCTAAGGGGGCGACCCGGAGCCTGCAGAATGCTGGACTGCAAAGGGCATTTTCTGTCTGAATCAATGCACCACCACTGGGTTGCAAACATTGACTCCCAGCACCACGGGCAGCGGCAGCGGCTCCTGTGTGCTGGTACTAAGGGAGGTAATGGGAGCCCTGGGGAAGGGTTTGGCTCCCAGCAAGCCTCCCCACTGCCAGCCTGCTGACACCTGTTGGGAATGAAGGGCTTTTGGCCATCCCTCTTTCTGTCCACAAAGCGAAACCATTTCCAAGACACTTCCCTTTCATTGAGCCCCTGGGCACTTTGTAAATGTCATTAGTTCCTCTGGATTTCAGGCACAACCTGGCAGACCTGGACATAGTCCAGAGAGAGCTGAGGAAAATGGCCCCAGGGAGAGATAAGTGAGACTCAACCATAATCCTAGACCTCTGCAGGCTGTGGGGCTTGGAAGAGAGGACCCGGCATTGCTTCCTATGACTAGATTCTAGCCCTAGATCATCCACTCAACCCCAGCAGTTGGGATGGGGCCAATGGAGAACAAACTCCCCACTAAGGAGTGACTGTTCAGCTATTAATACAGGTAAAATTAAGACTTTAAGACTTTAAGAGTCAGTAAACCCCGATTCACTGGGGAAAGGAAGTTATCCAGAGGAAAAGCTTTGGCAGAACGGCCTCTTCTTCCTGGGGCTGCCAAACTCCTGACACACCTGACCAGGTCTCTGGTTATCACCTCCCTGTTTCATAGAATATAATAGTTGGAAGCCATGTAGTCCCACACATACTGACTAGCTGTGAGACCCTGGACAAATCAGTTCACTTCTGTCTGTCTCATTTTCCTCATTTGTCAAGTGAAGATAATAGAACCTCTTGTTCAATTGTTTCAATCATGTCCAACTCTTCATGAACCTACTTGGTTTTCTTGGCAGCAACACTAGAATGATCTACCATTTCCTTCTCTAGTTCATGGGACAGATGAGGAAACATCTGTGGACAAACAGTGACTTGCTCACAGTCACACAAGAATTTGAGCCCAGAACTCAGGAAGATGAGTCTTTTTGATTCCAGACTAAGTGTTCTATCCACTGTTCTAATTAACTTACTGGGAAGATCAAATCAGGTAACAATATTTGTAAAGTATTTTGCAAACAAATCACTTTATAATGCGTTGATGAGGGTGACTGTTATGAAATTTTTCCTGACAAGTCTAATTTAACCTTTTTGAAATTTGGGATCATAAATGTTAGCTCGTGAGTGAATCTCAGAGGCCATCTAGTCTGACACTCCCATCAAAGGCAAGACATCTAAGGCTAGAGAGGTTAAATGGATTTCTGGAGGTGATCCAGGTCAAGAGTGTCAGAGAGAGGATGGAAGTCCAAGTTTGCTTACTCTGGAGTTACTATGTTTTTAACAACATCCTGCTGTCTACTTCTACAGGAGCTTTTCATAGTGTCCTAACTACATTTGGTTTTCTTCATTTTAGCTTGTTGTTTTCTCTTGGGTCAAACAGAATTAGTCTAAGATTTCTTCTGGATAACAGTCCTTTTACACACTTGAACACAACTATAATTGACAATTTTTTTGGTAAATTGTCTTTTCTTGATGTTAAAAATCCTGACTTTTTTCATTTGATCTGATGGCATAGACCTAAAGCTCTTTACTACTTTTGTTTTCTCCTTCTGGCTGAGCTCCTGAGACTTGAGACTTTGCCACCATGACTCAGCTGCCTTCTCACCCTGGAATATCCTTCCATCAGGTCAGCTCCTTTTGTCATTGGTGAATTCCTTCTTCAGGGAAGGAAGTCTTCTTCCATTTTAAGGAGAAGTTTCATTCCCTTCCCTGAAGGGCTGCTTGTGAGGATTAAATGAGATGATATTTATAAAGTGCTTAGCACAGTGCCTGGCACATAGTAGGCAGTTAATAAATGAGTGTTTCCTTTCCCTAATTCCATCTGTTGGCTGTGAACCTGAGTTTCTGGACCATTATGCCTTGTATTGGGACAGGTACCTTTCTCTCCCCTTCCTCCAACTCCAACTCCCCATTATGTGTTGTCTTTCCATTTTAGAAACTAAGTTGTTTGAGAGCAAGGAAAAGTCTGCTGGCTTCTATTTGCCTCCTCAGTACTTAATACAGTTCTTGGCTTACAGTAAACACATAATAAATTCTTCGTCTTCACTCCAACTCTGTCGTACCCAGCGATGGTCAAACCCTGTATCTCATCATCTGGTTCAAATGTGAGCCATTTGATTAAATGAGATTTTATTTGTAAAGTGCTTAGCACAGTGCCTGGCACATAGTAGGCAGTTAATAAATGAGTGTTTCCTTTCCCTAATTCCATCTGTTAGCTGTGAACCTGAGTTTCTGGACCATTATGCCTTGTATCGGCAATTAATTTTAATTAATATATTTATAATATAATTAAATTATAATATCTATATTATTTGATATAATTAAGCTCTATAATATATAATTATATATAATAATTAAAATATATACATACATATTATATATATATGCATATATGTATATTTGTATAGATCTGCAAAGTCTATAGTATGGATAATTACAAACTTTATATTATTGAGTTCTATAATTATTGTTTGATCTTATTGTGAGATATTACAGTTAGAGTTTGATGCTATATTCAAAATGATTGGACTCCAATATGGAGTCACTTAGACTATGTGGTTCTAGTATCCATAGGATTTGGCAAAACAGGCAGTTTGGATTTTACCACCGTGAACTCTGTGGCAGGCAGATAAGCTTGTTGCTTTCTGACTGAATGAGGTCTTGACCTAATGTAGGGGCTTGAATAATTTTCCTTCTATTGCCTTAGCTAACATTAGGATCTTCTCTCCAGTTGTGGACCCATAATAAAACTCCCCTTATTTGAACTTTTCCCAAGTCTTGATTCCGTAAGGGACTCTGAGAACTTTTCCATCACATCTGGATCTGATTAGGAGTCTGGTACTGATGATCTATTCTCATCCAAGTCAATTCTTAGGATATATGTTCTTGCCACCCAAACTCCAACTCTTTTGGTTATATGAAATGTATCTATTTATTTTGTTATTGTTATTTTTATTGTTTTTAAATTTTTCAATAGTATTTTACTTTGCCAAATTCATGTAAAGAAAGTTTTCAACATTTATTTTTTTCTTTTTTATATAGCTTTTTATTTTTCCAAATATGTGCAAAGATAGTTTTCAACATTAGCTCCTGTAAAATTTTGCATTCTGAATTTTTCTCCCTCCTTCACCACCTCCTAGATAGCAAGCAATCCAATATAGATTAAACATGTGCAATTCTTCCTGAAATATTTCCATAGTCATCAGGCTGTGCAAGAAAAATCAGATCAAAAGGGGGAAAATGAGAAAAAAAAAGATAAATTAAGCAAACAACAACAATAAGAAAAAGGTGAAAATATTATATTTTGAACCACATTCAGGCTCCATAGTTCTCTTTCTGGATGCAGATAGTTCTTTTCATCACAAATCTAGTGAAATTGCCTTGAATCACTTCATTGTTGGCAAGAGTCAAGTTCATCACAGTTGACCATCACATAATTTTTTTGTTGCTGGGTACCATGCTCTCTTGGTTCTGCTTATTTCACTCAGCATCAGTTCATATAAGTCTAGGATTTTCTGAAATCAGCCTGCATTTCTTTAGAACAATAATATTCTATAACATTTATATACCATAACTTCTCAACCATTCTCCCACTAATGGGCCTCCACTCAGTTTCCAGTTTCTTGCCACTACAGAAAGGGCTGCAGCAAACATTTTTATAGTTGTGGATTCTTTTCCTTTTTATGATCTCTTGGGGATACAGATCCAGCAGACACACTGCTGGATCAAAGGGTTTACACAGTTTCATAGTCCTTTGGGCATATCAACTTTCATTTCTGCAAGACTTTGTGTTTTAAAATTTTCTCCCTCCCTTCTTATCTCACCCCTCCCCAAAATATCTAGAAATCTGATACAGATGAAATACGTGCAATTCTTTTAAACATGTTTCCATATTGGTCATGTTTTAAAAGAAAAATCAGACAAAAGGGGAGAAACACAAGAAAGAAAAAAACAAACAAACCAAAAAAGTAAAGATACTGTTTCAATCCACAATCAACCTCCATTCTCTCTTCAGATGGGGATGACATTTTTCATCACGAATCTGTTGGAATGGCCTTGAATCACTGCATTGTTGAGAAGAGCCAACTCTAGATGTATTTAACTATATCCTGAAAACTGTCTGAAAGATTGAATGGAGCAACTTCAGATGGCAACTTTGAATCATCTCGATCAGCTTCCTTCTTTGTGGTTGCTTTCTTGCTTGTGGAGAAAAGCACATGACCTAAATCACCATCATCATCATCATCAACATTACTATTGTCATCATCGCATCAATGACATAATTATCAGCAACAAAAACTTCAATTATTTATTAAGAGTTTATGATGTGCCAGGCACTATGTTAAGCAATGAGGATACAAAAAATCAAAAGACCATTTTTCTTGAGAATATTTTGTACATTGGAAAGAATACTGGTTCCGAGGTCAGAAAAACAGGCTTCAAATCTTACCTTGGAGACTCTTCACTTTAGGTAATTATATCATGGAGTCTGAATGGACTTTAATTTCCTTATCTATAAAGTAAGGTAGTAGCCTGCATGGCTTCTGAAGTTCCTTCCAGACATGTTGTCTGATCTCAAGTGGGCCTTCACTGCTGCACGGCAATGTTTTGTCTAAATTCACTCTAAAATGTCCCCTGATTTTATCTGTGCCATTTGATTACCCATCCCTCTTAGCAGAGGACCTGGCTGTAAGGGCTCCCAGGTTTAGACACTCCTAATGATGCTCTTATGAAAATCTGATCTATTTAATGAGAATCTGATTATTCTGAGCTACCTCTTCTCTGCAATTTTACACTTCAAATCTTCTCAACACTATGTGTTAATATTTGCAAAGTACTCAGCAGAGTGCCTGGCACGTAGATACTTAACAAATATGTATTCCGTCCCCCTTCTCCATATCCTTTCTTTTTTTGTTCTAGGCTCAGAGGAAGAAGTGCTCCCTTTACTTGTCAAGGTCATCTCCTCTACTTGAGTCTCTTATAATTGTTGCCTGTCCTTCTTTCTTGAAGAGGACCATGACATCAGACTTGTAAATGAATTGATTTAAATGAGGAAGGACTGTGCAAAGTCACCAGCCTTTCTTTCTTCTCCAGAGCCATCTGGGTCCTGTAGCACTATATAGATCAAGACAACTAGAGATAATCCCCAGATTCTCCTCTTAAATTGTCTAGGATCCTGCCTCAATGGTCATTACTGCTCCCCTTTCCAGTTTTTCTCTAACCTTCAATCTCTCCCTATTCTCTGTCCCTGCTGCCTACAAAATAGCCTGATCTCCATCATCTTCAAAAGACAACTACAAAAGACAAACACCATTTGATTTGGCCATACCTTCCATGTATTTTAAAAAATCCTCTTTCTTTCACCCCAAATTCTTAGAAAAAGTCATTAAAAAGCGAGGTGTACATGAAAATTTTGTATTTTCCCATATGGTTATTGTCAATTCTCCTTTGTTTCCTTCTTTTCTATTATCTTTCAAGGCTGTTTGAATATAAAAGAAAATAACGTTTGTAAAAGTGCTGTCTAAATACTAGCTATAGTAAATGCTGGCAGCTAGATGAAAGTTCATCTTCCTGAGTCCAAATCTGGTCTCAGTGGCTTACTAGCTGTATTGTCACTTAACCCTGTTTTTGCCTCCTTTTCTTTATCTGTGCAATGAATCAAAGAAGGAAATTGCAATTGATTTTAGTATCTTTGCCAGGCAACCCCCAATGGGTCATGATGACTTGGGCACAACTGAAAAGTGGTTTAACAATTATTTTATTTTATTTTTTAATGGTCTAATTTATTTATTTTTTGCAATTTTTTAAATTATAGCTTTTTATTTACAAGTTATATGCATGAGTAATTTTACAGCCTTGACAATTTCCAGCAATAATTTTAAAAGCTAGTTGAAGCCTACGAATGATAGGTCTCCAGAACTCTTTTTTCTGGATTTTTTTTTCCTGGTGATCTTATTTGTTCCCATAAATTCGACTCTAATCTCTTTGCAGATGACTACAAAATCTACACATTTAGCCCTCATTTCTTTTCTAAGTCCCAGAGATGCATCTTCAAATGGAGATTCCATAGGTTTCTCGAAATCAACATAGCCATAATAGACCTTACTATCTTTTCCTTGAAACTCATATATAACTTCTCTCTTCCTGCAGAGTGTGCCATCCTTCTCCTCTCCAGGGCTCAGGTTTAGGAGTCTTTGAAGTGTATAAAAAGTCCTCATATTCACTTCAGTCATCCTTCTCCTGCTATAAAAGCAATTGTCAATTCTTACGAATTCCAACCTCCATAGCATCTCTCACATTCATCCAGTCTCTCTACTCACACAGTCACAGGTTGTTGTTCTGTTCTTCATTCTTGAAAAGGACCATGACATTAGAGTGGTGGTACCATAATATGGAAGTGGATTGGATTTAAGTGAGGGAGGGCTGTGCAAGATCAGCCTTCCAGAGTCATTGGGGTCCAGTGGCAAGATATGGATCAAGATGACTGAAGATGGCCCTGGATAAAATGGGAGACCTTCAGCTTTTTAAGCTAAGGTCTTTAACAAGTACCCAGTCTAGTTAGGAGCTAGTTAGGAGCCCCTTCCCATCACCTCTCATCTGATCTGTTCTAGCTCCTTAATGGGTCTCTGTGCCCCACTTTAATCTATTTTTCACACAACTGCCAAATTCTTACTCCTCAAGCATAGCCACTCTCCTTCTCCATAAGTCCCCTTGATTTTCTTCTGCCTCTGCTATTTAGTGCAAGCTCCTCACTTCAACATTTACATCCTCTCCTGCACTGTTTCCTTCTTCCTTTCTTTCGCACAATTCTTCCTCGTGCACTTGGCATTCTGGCCAAATTGGTCTTACTTGTTCTTCTTGGTGCCCTGTGAGTCTCCTATGCTTGGAATACTCTCCTTTCTCTCCACATCTTCAAGTTACCAGTTCTGTTCCATGTTCAGCCTGAGTGCCCTCTGCTACATCTGCCCTCTCCATTTGTGTACCTCATTCCCTCAGACTTCATGGCATCAAAGGTTTCAAGCTGAAAAGGAACTTAAAAATCATTGAGTTCAATTCCCTATTTTATAGATAAGACTGGTGATGAACGGGACTAATAAATGATTTGTCCAAGGTTAGACAACTGGTAAATTTCTACATATTACATCATCAGTCAATAATATTTATTGAAGTCCTACTATGCGACAAGTATAAAGAAAGTCAAGAGACAGTCCTTAGCCTCAAGCAGCTTATATTCAAATAGGGGGAGACAATCTGCAAACTACTATGTACAGCTAAGTTATAACCAAGATAAATTAGAGTTAATCAACATCAGGATGACGTTTTCATGAGAGGGATCATGTAGAACGTAAGATTTTAGCAGAACTTCTGGGACAACCCTATTTTATAGGGTTCTATTTTATAGAATTTAATTTTTTATTAATTTAGATTTTAGAAATTAAATTCCATTTCATAGAATTTAAGCAGGGAAAAGACTGTTTTCATTTTTGTTTTTGTATTTCTAGTTCCTAGCATGGTTTCTAGCACACAGTAGGCACTTAACAAATGTAAGTTGAATTGCTGGGGCTACAAATACAAGAGTTTAATAGTCTGTCTTCAAGAGCTTACATTTTCCTGGGGGAGGGTACAACGTGCAAACAAATCAGCATCTAAATGCTCATATAAAGAAGAAGAAAAAAGTCCTAAAAACTAAGGAAATTAAAAAAAAAAAACCCTTCCTATAGAAGAGAACACACAAGTTAGGCTTTGATATCCACAGATTTGCCTAACATCGCAGAGGCAGTAAGCAGAAAAAGCCAAAATTTAAACTTAGGACCTGTGATATTAAATCTAGAGCTATATGCACTCAAAGAAGTAATGGGATATTATTGACCCCTAATAATGATGGCTCTGGGACTCTGTAAAAGAGGCAGCATGGTACACTAAAGGGAGAACACATCCCAAAGCCAGGAGGACTTGCGTTCATGTCCTCTTTCTGTCACATATTGGCTGTGTGACCCTGAACATGTCAGGGCCCCAGACAACTGCCAAGATTGTTATCATCCCTTACTGGTAGTTCCAAATAGCAGTGACTTCCAGGTCATAGGATCATAGATCTGGAGGGGTGGAAGAGATCTTAGAAACCATCAGGTCAACAACTCTCCTCTCCCTCATTTTACAAACAAGGAAAACAAGACTCAGGTCCAGGAGATTGTGACTTGCCCAAAGTAAACAGGTGGCAGAAATCAAATTTGGAATCAATTCTTCTGACTCCAGACCATTTTATTAAAAAGTCATAAACTGTCTCAAGAACATGAATACGAAGAGTAGAAGAAAATTTGGGAAGATTTTTCTGAAGAGATATAAAGGAAAAGAAGAGAATTTAGTATATATTATAATATGTGCACTGACAACTATATGGGATAATGACTACAAAATGACATTGGAGGAAAAGAGTTCTGAAGATTTCATTGAGGCAAATAAGATAAAAATATAACAACAAATGAAAATACATTCTGGAAAGTAAAATGTGAATGATTTCAAATGGATGATTTTGTATATCATTTCATTCTAAAATCATGCTTTCTTGAATGTTTTTGTTTAATTATTTAATTCAGACTCTGGTTTCATCAGTGTGTGGAACTTCAAGAGCCTTGCAATAATGCAGAGGCAACTCATCTGTGTTCAAATCCAGTCTCCAAACTACCAAGGCCTTATGATCCTGGGTAAATCACTTAAATCTGTCTACCTCAGTTTCCTCATTTGTAAAATGAGGATAATAACAGCATCTACTTCTCAGGAACATTATTAGAGAGAAAAGAAGTAATATTTGCAAAGCACCCTATTGAAATCCTAGCTCTCCAGTCTACTCCATAATTGAAAAACAATTTTTTTTTTTGCTCTCCCGAGAGAGAGTTGCTTACTAGCCTAGCCAGGAAGTGTCAAGAGACAGGATTTATGCTAAGTTCTTCCTGACTCCAATGTCAACCTTTTATCCATTGCAATAAACTTACTTCTATAGCAAATCACCAATAAATATGGTGGGATTTTTGTATTCTCTATATGATTGTGAAGATGTGCTCTAACCATAGAATAGCATCTGGGAAAATCCTTCTCTCATAAGAAATTTATACAAAAAGCTTACTTCAAAAAGTTGCTATAACCTGCATATGTACACATATATACATATATACATACATATGTATTTTTATATTATATAGATACAGACACCCACACACAGAGCTTGTCCACTGGTTATCTGTCGCTCTCAATACATCATGGGGACCCTCTTTTTCTGTTAGTTCATCTTTTTGATAATACATAGGCTTCTTTCCTCCTTGTGGTGTTTCCCATGTTGATAGTTAAAAGCAACCTTTCTAACAGATCAAGGGCCCCATTTTTGACCATCTGCTATGCTCTGAGGCTTGAGGAAATCAGCACAACATCCTCTGTAGGTATCATTTCTAGAGAATCTCACCATAAGGAGTCTTTCCACTTGGAGTCTGTGCTGGTTACCAAAGACTTCCTTTTCTCTCTTCCCCCTTTCTTCACGTATGTCCTCACTGAATATTCTCCATAAAGTAAACTCGATGAAATGAACTCATGAAATGAAATGAGAAAGTGATGAGAAATGAGAAAGTAGGGCCATGTGTGAGTCAATAAATTCTTACTTTTCTTATGCATCTTGAGTGTCAATACCTCAAACCCCTCAATATTCGCATTGCTTCCAGGATGAATCATTTAAATGTATAATTGGTCAAGACTTGTTCTTGCCAGCTTTGTTTGCATTAATGCCATTTCTACTTCACAATTAATCACCTCAGAGCCTGTGATGTTAGAGCCCAAATACAATGACCTCAGTGGCTTTGATGGAAAAAAGGAGTTTTATTTTTCTCTTCAGAATCTTGACAGATCTTTTCCATTTTTTTTAACTTTTTGTGTTCCATCTTTCCAGCTTCATCTTTTAATGTTCTCAGAATGATTCAACAATTGTATTTCTCACTAAGTTTTAGGAAAACTTTATTTCTCCTTCTGCTTATTGCTGTTTATCAGGCTGTACTGTTCATTAAGCTATCTCACCATTCTCTTTTGGAAAAACTACAAATAGAGACCCTTCCCCACTAATCCTTATCTCTTACATAACCCTCTTCAGGTTGAAATATATTAGGAAGATTGATCAGAATCCACTCACAACTCTAATGTGGAGAGTTATCCAGGGGCTACATTAATAGCAAAACAAAGTAAAAATGAAAGAAAGATTTCCCTCATCCCAAAGGGTACACTCTTCCATAGTAGAGGAAGGGATATACACAGGTAATACATGTGACCAGGGAGTTTTCCCAGGGGGTCTCAATATGGTTGGGCAAAAGCACATTTCCAATTCTTCAAAATCAGTGAAGTTCTCTGTTGGGTTTCTCCATTGAATTGCGGTGAATCCTTTGCAGCTTTGGGCTCCCTGTAAATGATCCTTTATGTCTGTCTTTCTGCAAGTCCCCTCAGCTCTTGCTGCTAGATCTCCTACTTTTTGCTGTTCTTTGGCTGATCGACTTTTTCCCAGAGGAGAGTCAAACAGCTCTTCAGCCCTATAAGTCCCCATTAACACCTGTGTTTTTTCATGATGTAAACATGATACTCAAAACCGAATGGTTTAGAGAAGTTTTTAAACATCCTTAGGCTTGTATTTTGAACTAACTCTTCCTTCCTGCATTTTGTATTCCCTTCACATAACTCATATGAGTTATGGTCAGAAAATTATTTTTAATTCCTTTCATACCCTTGTACTGGGAAAAAAAATCCCCAAGGGCCCAGCTTAGAAGAACTGCAGAGGAATTGGGAAAAATTATGGTTAGGAAACACTTCATTACCCTTGCCTACCCCCATCAGGCCCTTCATGTTCTCTGTAAATCACAGAGGGATAGCTGGAAGAAGACCAAGAAAAAGGTTAATGAACTTTGCCCTACTTCCCAACAGCAACTGAAATGACTTTTTCTGACCCGTGTTGCTTACAGTTAAAAGGTTCTCACTCAGAGTCACCCTTTAGGTCACCCAGCACTGTTCCCCAACCATGCCTGGCCATCTCTCAGTTGGTGACTGCTTTGATGGTCTCTATTCTGGGATGTAGCCCAAAGTTCTGGAATCCTGGGACGAGAGGGAGGGGAAGAGGGAGGGGGATGGAATTCTTGGCTGATGAGGAAAATGCTGTCCCAGAGAAATTATGGTGCTCGGTGAAGGTCACTCGTGTCACCAATAACAGAGCCAGAGCTTTGACATGCACCCCACAGGGTGACCCAGACCTGAGCAGAGATTCTTTCTTTAACACACAGTGATTTTATAATCCTCTTCCTGAAGATCACCAGAGATGGAGATCTGGCTGTCTTGTCTCTGATTTTTTGAAGATGCTCATGGTATCAGGGAGGAGGTGATATAATGACATGCAAGTAAATGGGATTCAAGTGAGGGAGGGCTGGGCAAAGTCAATGATCTTACTTTCTCCCCCAGAGACCTCTGGTTCCAGAGGTTAAAATATACATTAGGATGACGAGATCAGGACAAGCTGCCCAAATACAAAGGGAGATGGAGTTTTATCCATTTACTTGAGGCTGAAGAAAAAAAAGAGCCTTATGCAAGGTCACATAGTATTTGTGGAAGAAGGAGAATATAGAGCTTCTGCAACTTGGTTGGTGACTCTTCCCATGATCCCCTACATCAAATAGCAAAATGGATGCTGGTAAAGAAAAGGAATTGAAAGGCTAATGATTTGGGCCAACAAAAGGAAGCTCGAGGAAGCTAAATGGTCCAAGGCTCAGACTTTGGCAGTTAAGAAAAAGAGTCATCATGGAAATGTATGTAGTGCTTTAAAATCGTTCAGGGTCGATGATGAGCAGGCAGGTTTCAGAAAATCCTGCAAATATTTGCATGAAGTGATGTAAATCAAGTGAGCAGAACCAGGAGACCATTTCCCACAGCATCAGCAACGTTGTACCACAAATAAGTATAAATGACTTGGCTCTTTTCAGCAATATAGTGATTCAAGATCAATTCCAAAGGACTCATGATGGAGAATTCTATCTATATCTGCAGAAAGAACCGATAGAGTCTGAATGCTGATTGAAGCATACTATTTTTACTTTATTTTGCTCATTTTAAAAACTTTTAGTCTGTTTCTTCTTTCACAACATTACTAATAAAGAAATAGTTTACATGATTGCATATCTATTTATGTGTGTGTATATATAGATAAAAATACACACAGCAACACACATAAAAACTATTATCAAATTGCTTACTCTCTTAGGGAAGGAGAAAGAAAGGGAGAGAGAAGACTTAAAATGCAATTTTTTTCAATGAGTGTTAAAATTGTCTTTACATGTAATTGAAAAAATAAAATATTAAAATTAAAAAATAAAAATTTACAATGTCTTGTTACCTTATTTGAACCACAAAGCATCCCTGAGCACCAGATACTAGGGATATATAGCTTTCCTTTTGTAGAAGAATGAAGTGGAAGGTCAGATCAGTTAACCATATTTCTTCTAAGTGTCAACCAATTGATCAAATTAAGCATTTGTTAAATATTCACTATTCAGAGTTATAAATATTCAAATAAGAAATGATTTGCCTTAAAGGGGCTTATAAAATACATTCAAAAGTAAGTAAATGTAATAAACACATATAAATGTATGAATATTCACAATCTATATAGTATATTTATAATATATCAAAGTGTAATATTATATCTATATATATGGATGCATGAATATATACATAGGAAAGTGACAGGAAAGCTCCCTTGAAGAGGTCAGAATAGTACAATTGAATGAATCTTGTCCACGGAGTCCAAGAATCCCAGCTCTGCACTTTATTCTTTGTGTGATCCCGGGCAAATCATTTATCTACTCTGAACCTCTGTTTCCTCTTCTGGGAAATGGGAAGCACTGGGTAGATCAGATGTCTGCCCTAGCTCCAGCTCTAAGATCCTATAACTTTATGGGCCTCAGACTAGATACAAAATAGATTGGCTTTGGATTTGGATACTAATTAGAAACTGAATACAAACCCAGATTTTTCCACTCCATTTGTTCAGCACTTCATCCAAAATACTTTATTTTTTCTCTTGAGTGTAGACCATTGGGTCCTTAATATTTGGGAAGAAGGAAAAGTAATAAAAAGCAAGAGAAGGAAGAGAAAGAAGGAGAGCTAAAAAGGCGAAAGAGGGGGAAGAATAGGAAAGCAACGTGGAGGAGAAAATGCCAGAGGAGAAGAAGCAGGCTGGCTTTTTTCTTTTTCTATCTCCTCATGTTGGGTTTTGACGCCAGCCTCTGACCTCCTGGAGGACCCGGCTGATTCCATGTTCTTGGCAAAACTTCTGGAATCGCCGTTCTTCCAGCTCAGCCTGCAGCCCTCCCAAAGCCCAGCCTCGCCCACCGGCTCCTGCCAGCTTCGGAGAAGTCAGGCAGGGACAATCCCGAAGGGGGAGACGCGAACTTTCCTTATCAGCAGAGACTTTGCTGAGAGCAAACACTCCCTCGCCCGGGCTGTGAATCGGGTCGGAGCCCGAAGCATTTTTGGCACATGTCCGCTCTGGGCATCCGCCATGTCCATGGGAGAGGAGGAAGACAAAGGCTCTGGGTCCATTGCCTGGTCGTTGGCTAACGGCTGCTGCATAAGGAGCACTTTATTCGTTCTATCTTCTGTCTTGTAGAAGGTGAAAAGAAGAAACCATAATTCCACCGTCCTAGAGATAACCCTAGAGTTATCACTGAGACCAATCCCCTCATTCTATAGAGGGTCCAGGAAGGTTTGGCAATTTTCCTGATGGTCTTATTCTCACCATAGTCCCTGTGCCACAAAATGCGATCAGCTATTCCTGCCTTTACTCTGCCATCTTGGCTGCTCTCCCAAGAACTGGCTATTCCTTAGAGACCTGAAAAAGCATTCTTATCAAGACCCCAGTCTGACCCAATTAGCTTCGGGAGGAGATGGCCACACAGGAAAAACCTCCTCCTCTGGATTTGTTAATTGTTTGTCCCGAGTTATAGCTAGAAGCCAGCCTTGGGCTTGAGCCTAAATATAGATAATTGGTCTGCCTTCCTAATCTTGACCTTATCCAAATCCCGTAACCTCCCTAAACCTCAGTTCCCTGATCTGGAAAGTGAGAGGTTTGGTCTGGATGGCAGCCGAGATCTCTTCCACTTCTCCACCTGTGGCCCTACGGTCGGAGGAAGCTTCCCAACGGAGTCTGCTGTGTGATACGTTAAAAAAAAACTGCCTTATCAGGAGATGGGGGTGGCTGTGTTTATAAGCAGACATTCCCGTCTCCAGGCCTACAGATCGCAATCCTGCCTTGCAACTTAAAACAATCTGATCAGGTGGCTGTAAACGTGATCCCTTCCCTTTGGGTGGGCCACCAGACTAGCTGTCTCCAAGAAAAAAAGCAATGCAGTCGGTCTTATCTGCTGCAGAACGTCGGGCGGGCGGCTGAACGGTCATTTACCATCTATTCTGGACCAAGTAGATCTTGGCTCCCTCAGCCCTTGTTTTTACTTCTTTGCTCACCATAGAGAAGGAGATCTGGCATTGGATGGGGGAGGATTATGAGACAGTCCAAGAGCTCTTAACCAGAGGGTCTGACTCCTGGGGTTGCAGAAATGGAAGGGCCAGAGCCCCACAATGAGAACAGAGTGAATTCAGCCAGTCAGGGGGTTATCTGGTCTTGGAGGTGCTAATCAGGGCCGGGCTGATTTGGGGCCTGCCTCAGAGTCACATTTTCCCAGCCAGTAGCTGGAACTCCACAATGTTTTAGGCAAATGTTCAGCATAATTATGGAGTCACTGAAGATTTGTTTTTGAAATGTGCCCTCCGCTCCCCATCCTTCCCTCTGAGCACTTCTGTTCCCTGCCAGGCCACAGTACCCTAGCGTAGTGCCAGGATGATTCCATGGGTGTGGAGATAACGCGTCTCACTGGAGAGAACATTGACTCTGGAGTCGGGATTCAAATCGGGCTCAAAACTCAGATCTGTGTGCCCGGGGCCGATGATCTAAACTCTCTGAACCTAAAAAGAGAGAACTGATCAATCAATAAACATTTATTAAACATCTGTTATATGGTAGGCCCTCTGACAAACCGGGAGGATATAAGTAACAAGCAAAACACAAATCACACACTCAAGAAATTCTCATTTTGACAAGAGAAATAACATGTGTGCAGTGGATAGAACACCAGCCCTGAAGTCAGGAGAACCTGAGTTCAAATCTGAACTGAATTAAAACATTTAACATTTCCTAGCTGTGTGACTGTGGGTAAGTCACTTAACCCCAAATGTCTTGGGAAAAAAACAAAACAAGATATATATATATATGTGTGTGTGTGTGTTGTGTGTGTGTGTGTATGTATACACACACAATATTTCATATGGGACAAATAGGAAATAATTTAGAAAGGGAAGGTATTGGAATTAGGAGGCATCGGGAAAGATTATCTACAGGAGAGATTTTAGCTGAGACTTAAAGGAAGTCAGGGAGCCCAGTGGTTAGAGAGCATCCCAAGCATGAGAAAAGTCCAGAGAAAATGCCGGAGTTGAGAGTTGGAGGATCTTGTTGGTTCATAGCCAGGAGGTCCGTGTCTCTGGATTAAAGAATATGGCCGATCCCTCTATAGGCTATTGCAGCCATGCAAACACACAGACTCACATACTTGCACATATACATACAATGTGTGTACACATTATATACATGTACCCATATATGCACACACACACAATCCGTATATACACATACATATGCACACACGCATACTAACTTTGACTTTAAGTGATTGGCCCGGGATCACTCAGGTAATACGTGAAAAAGGCAGGATTTGATCTTTGAATCTCTGCCTCCAAACCTGCAGTAGGTACTGAGAACAGCATCCTGGCTTGAAAACGTTTCGGGTCACAAGTCCCGGAGTTTGCCGCTGGTGTATGGAAAGTGTCCTCCATCTCCCAAGCTCAGGAAATGCTGGGGATGAAAGAACAGTCCTGAAATCTCATTGGGAGGAAATGACAAACTGGGTCTCTCTGTCTCTTTCCTAAGAAAACCCCAGATGAGCTCACAGAGTCAGACTTGACTGAAAAATGACTGAACAACAACAAATCTGTGTGTGTGTGTGTGTGTGTGTGTGTGTGTGTGTAGCACACAGAGTGTACACAAGTATACAAAGTATAAAGTATTTTGCAGGCTTTAAAATGCTATACAAATGGAGCAGCTAGTTGTTATAGTGGATAGAGTACCAGCTCTGGAGTGAGGAGAAGCCGAGTTCAAATTCAGCCTCAGATACTAATTAACACACTAGCTGTGTGGACTAAGCAAGTCTCTTAACCCCAATTGCCCCACCCTCCAAAATGTTATATAAATGCTGGATATTATTATCCATTTACTTTAGCCTTTTAAAATTACAACTAGGGAAACTGAGGCCCTGAAAAGTTAAGGCTATAGAATCAGTATCAGGGAGCTATTAGACTCTGGGTTCACAGAGTCCAGAAATAATTTTTCTCCTCTTGTTTACATTAAGATGGTTAAAGAACTTAGATTAGGAACTGAAATGACCTTCTAAGAATATTTAGTTTCAACCTCCTCATTTCCCAGTTAAGGAAATGGAGATTTGGGGAGACCAAGTGACTTGAATCTAGTTTTTCTGACTCCAGAGATAATCTCTTTCTCCTCTTCTTCCTTCTTGTCCTTTCCCTCCTTTTCTTCTTCTTGTTCCTCCTGTTACTTCTCCTCCTTGTCCTCTTCTTCCTCTTCTACTTTCTCCTCTTTTTCTTTCTCCTGCTCTTCCTCTTCCTCCTCTTGTTCTTCTTCTTCCTTTTCCTCCTCCTCTACCTGAACTTCTGAAAATCATTTCAGCTCCTTGTCCCTTGGATGCCTTGGAGAAGCAAAAGGCCAGAGCAGATGGCCTCCATGATCCCATAAGCAGCCTTGTTATGTTTTGCGTCAGTGGAAAGAATTCTAGTTTTGGTGTTATAGGACCTGGGTTCGGGTCCTTCTTCCCCTGCTTCCTACCTGTGTGCCATTTTGTCGGTCACTTGACCTTCCTGCGTTTGAAGTCTTCCAATGTTATATTAGGGGTTGTCATTATGGGTCTCCTCCAGTCCTGTTCTATGCTCTCATTATTCTGGTGGGAATAAGCCGGGCCACTGTGATAAATGAATAATTTCAGAAGCTTAATTTTTCAATTTCAATATTTCTATTAAAAAGGTAGATCCCCTTTTCTGCCTGAGGGGAATGATAGAACGAAGCATAGGTCCACTAGGACTTGGTCTTGAGTTTTATTTTTCCTTCTTGTTTAAGTTTTAGTGTTTTTGTTTTTTATGCCATCAGCACTTCTCAATGACTGCCCCAGCACATTCTTTCTTGCTTTATTTTAAACAACACAAATGGAACACAAAATCAATAGATACAGAAATTATGTCTGGAAGCATGTGGGACATTTTGAACACTCAGCAGCTCCCACCCAACTTCTTACCAAGAAGATGAAAGAGTATATGAGGAAGGAGAGAGAGACACACAGAGAGAGAGAAATAGTGATAGACAGAGATAGAGACAAAGAGAGGGAGAGAGAGAGAGGGAGAGAGAGAGACATACAGAGAGACTAAGTGACAGAGACACAGAAAGACAGAGTGACAGAGATAGAGAGACACAATCAGTGAAAGAGAAAGAGAGACAGAGACAGAGTCAGAGACAGAGATAGAGCCAAACAGAAATACAGAGACAGAAAGAGAAATAGAGAGATAGAGAGACACAGACAGAGACAGAGAAAGACAGAGGCAGATACCCACAGACAGACAGATAGACAGAGGAAGACAGTACTTTGTCTTTTCCAAAAATGTGACATACTCATCTGTGGAAGAAATTCACTCTGAATGTAATGAAAAAACCCCTCACTTTTTGTTTGGAGAAAAAGCCCTTAAAAAGGTACAGACAGTAAATGAACAAGTTGTATAGAGTGTAAGACTCTAGAGGCTAGCAATGTCAGGTAACCAGGCAACGTTCGGCAGGGGAGAAAGAATGGACAGAGAATAACTTCACCATATTCCACAGGGAAACAAGCAGGTACATTTATGAAAATAATAAATTCTATGCAAGCAGATCCCTCTGTAATTGAACCAGTTAAGGTTCCAGCTGCTCATGATTATATTCATTTGGGGAGTGGTACCCTCAAGTTGGATCATTGCTGGTTCATGCTTCCCCTGACTTTCCCTCCTCTCTGTAGAAAGCAGAAGTTCTAGAGTTTTTCCTAGCCATCTAATTTCCTTAAATCTCCCATAATGCTTCATTTTTTCCTTCTAACTGAGAAACATTAGACTTTCCTTCCACCTCCTTTCAGATAAGGGGCTACCCTCAGATTACCATGGTCATTCCGAGAACAAACAACATAGACAGAATGTGGGGGACAGCAGATAGAATCCTAAATGTGGAATAAAGAAAATCTGCTTTACCATTCTATCTTGAAATCTATTAGCAGTCAGTATGATGAATTTCATCATGGGCAAATCATATAATCACTTATCTCATCTTAAAAATGGAAAAATAATCCCTATCATATGTATCTCACATTGGGGATTGGGATGCTCAAATAAGATAATGCATATGAAGGATTTTTCAAATTTTAAATGTGTCATGTTGAATTCACAATTTTTATGGTCACTATCATTGTTGTAGTTATTGGCCAAGGCAGGGCTTTAAGGTCAGTGAGTTCAAATCTTCATTTTATAAATGAGAAAACTGAGGTGTAGATGATGTAAGTGCACACAATCATACAGAAAATAAGTAACAAAACCAGATTTTACCTCTAGATTCTTCACATCACAAATCCGATGTTCTTTCCATTGTACCATACTCACTTTTACTCACTTAGTTCTACTTATTTCACTCCATCCCACAGTTCTCTTAATGCTTCATTTAGCTTTTCTTGCAGCACAATAATTTTTGATTGCATTCAATTTGTTCAGCCATTTTTCAGTCAATGGACACTTGCTTTATTTCAATTTTTTTTAACCACAAAAAGTGATCCTATAAGTATCTCATAACATATGAGACATTATATGATATTTCTTTTTCCTTTTCTGAGGGGTGTATGCCCAGTATCAGCATCACGTAGTCAAAGTTTCATGAGTTTCATTTCATATTTCTGACTTCTTTTCCAAAAATATTAACCCCTTTATTGATCAACAATATAATAGCATGCTCGTCTTTCTACAGCCCTACCAGCATGAACTATTTTCATCCTTTATCAACTTGTCTTTTTTTTTTTTTTTTTTTTTTTTTTTTGCTGAAGCAATTGGAGTTGAGTGATTTGCCCAGGGTCACACAGCTAGGAAGTGTTAAGTGTCTGATACCAGATTTGAATTCAGATCCTCCTGAATTCAGGGCTGGTGCTCTATCCACTGCTCCACCCCAACTTGTCCATTTTTAAAAGTTTAAGGTAACATACTAAAATTGTTTTGTTTTGCATTCCTTTAGGAATCCTTAGGGATCCTTTCCATTTTTTCATTTAGTTATTGTTCATTTTTATTTCTTTTAAAAACTGTTCATATTATTTTACTTCTTAATTTTAAGAGCAATAGTTCTGGTCTTATAAATTTACATCGATTTTCCTTAAATATTGAATATAAAACTTTTATTAGAGATAGTTAATATAACATTTTCCCCATCTCAATCCTCTTTTTTTTCTAGGTGCACTGCTTTTGTTCATGCTTACAAACTTTATGTAGTCAAAATAGTTCTTATTTTTGTGATTTTCTCTAAACTTCATTATTGGATTTTCTCTCTGAATCTAGTTATAAAAATATACCTTCTACCACTTCATACCTCTCAGATTAGCTAAGATGACAGGAAAAAATAATGATAAATGTTGGAGGGGATGTGGGAAAACTGGAACATTAATACATTGTTCATGGACTTGTAAACTGATCCAACCATTCTGGAGAGTAATTTGGAACTATGCCCAAAGAGCTATTAAAGTGTGCATAATCATTTAAACAACAGTAGCTCTACTGGGCCTGGATCCCAAAGAGATCATAAAAAAGGAAAAGGACCCACATGTGCAAAAATGTTTGTGGCAGCCCTTTTTGTAGTGGCCAGAAATTGAAATCTGAATGGATGCCCATCATTTGGAGAATGGCTGAATAAGTTATGGTCTATGAAGGTTATGGAATATTATTGTTCTCTAAGAAACAATCAGCAGGATGATTTCTGAGAGACCTGGAGAGACTTACAGGAATTGATGCTAAGTGAAGTGAGCAGAACCAGGAGATCATGGTAAACGGCAACAAGAAGATTATGTGATGATCCACTCTGATGGATTTGCTCTTTTCAATAATGAGGTGATTTAGGCCAGGTTCAATAGACTTGGGATGGAGAGAGCCATCTGAATCCAGAGAGAGCACTGTGGGGGCTGAATATGGATCACAATACATATTTAACATGTAAAGGACTGCTTGCCATCTGGGGGAGGGGGTGGAGGGAGGGAGGGGAAAAGTCAGAACAGAAGTGAGTGCAAGGGATAATGTTGTGAAAAATTACCCTGCCATGGGTTTTGTCAATAAAAAGTTATAATTATTAAAAAAAAAGAATATGGATCACAACATAATATTTTCATCTTTTCTTAAGAAAAAATAAAAAGATAGCTCATTTCATTTGCCCCTTAAAAAAAAGAATGTGACCATTGTTGTTGTAAAAAAAAAAAGTGTTTGGTCTAGAATTTATGTAAGTCCCAAATCTGTCTCACTGTTTGTTGAAAAATATGTTATACACTTTTCAGGTATCTTCTCTCAAATTGTTTTCTCTTTAATTTCCTACTGGTTTGATTTTGTACTGAATAGTAAGACTTATGATTTTATGGACCTATCTCAGACCTGAAGTCAAGAAGACTTATCTCCCTCAATTCAAATCCAGCCTCAGACATTTACTAGTTATGTGACTCTGGACAAGTTATTTAACCCAATTAGCCTCAGTTTCCTTATCAATGAACTAGAGAAGGAAATGGCAAACCGCTGCAGTCTCTTAGCTAAGAAAACTCCAAATCAGGTCACAGAGAGTTGGATATGACAAAGGGTGAATGGATAGATGCACATCTGAGTTAATGAATCAATGAATGAAAAAACTAGATTCTCAAGGAAGTTCTCCAGAAAGAAAAATTGAAAGTCAAAAATGAAACCCAGAACTATCTCAATTGTGAACTATATCATGCCATTAGCACTCTACCATACATGTCTAGCTGACATTTTTTGCTTCCCATCATCTTAGAAGAGATAATTAATTTAAATCTCTATTCCCCTTTCTATCTGATCCATTAAGCCCCTATTGCATTATGAAAACAAACGTTGCAAATTGAAACAGCTGAGGTCTCTCTGCTTCTGTCTGCAGAGGAAGCTTCCAGTGACTCTTGCCACCTAATTAAAAGTTCCAAAGATGGAGTCGGGAGGAGATTAATCATTTTCATAGCTCAGGGACTTTTCGCCGTGACTCATACCCAACCTTGTCCTTGGCTACGTGGCCTGATTATCCCTAGACAAGTTTTCCTCCATCAGAGCCAGTTCGCTTGGTTAACTAAAGCACAGAGTTCTTACGGCCTGGGTCATGGGTGACATACCTTCTGGTTTTCAGATTCTGGCTCCAGACTGAGCTCTAACTCTGCTTGCAGATAGAACCCTAATTCTAGCCCAATTACTACCCCCTGGTTCCCATCACAGACTAGTTCTTAGTAGTCAACCTGTCCTGAAAAGAATCGCGAGGCTCGTTGGCTTGGAAAGGCCCTATAGGCTCCTCAGTTAGAACTCCTGACAAAAGTTCTATAGTTGTGAATTCAGTGGTTACTCACAATTAAAATGGGATAGGTAATATGGGCATTTTTATTCCCATTTTAGAGATGGTTAAACTGAACCTCAGGGGGGTAGAATGACTTACCCAATGTCACATATTTAATGATGGAACTAAGGCTTTGATCCTGATTTTCTTGTTCCAAATCCAATGTTTCATATGAAGTTTTCCTCCTTTGCTCTGTATAAAGTGTAAATGTTGTAGTCTGGGGCTGTATTGATTGTAAGAGGTATCGGCCTAGTAGAAATCTGAGACTAATTGAAGGTCTTGGGGAAGGCATCCCAGCCTCAAAATAACTCCCTAACCACTTTTTCAGAGCTTTGTATTCCCCTATCAGAATGTCTTCCTTTGAATTGCTCATTATTCTCTGTTAGAATGAAAATACCCTTGGTAACATTATGCCATTATAAACCACTAATAGTTCAGCGTGATGAATTTGTCAGGTTTGTCCTAGAAGATATCTGGGCCCTGAGGGGATGGGGCAGGGAGTAAAGGAGAAGGATGACATTTTGAAAGAGAATGGGAAGAAATAAAGGTTAAGAACGGGATGTACTTTTAAAGGAACAGAAGTCAGGATGGTCTGGATATCAAAGCACTTGGGATTAAGGTGGGGATGCTGGTTAGCTGTTGAATGCTTAGATTGTGAAATATATTAAAGACAAATTGTAATTTTATAGAGAAGAAACAGTCTTGACTCTCAATGTCCTTCCAGTGTGTTTAGAGAGACACAGCCTCTAATCTCATAAAATCCAACTTTGGTGGGGAGGTAGAATCCTCACTTCCCTGTCAAAAATGAGAAGAATCTTTACTTTGTGAGAAGAGATAGCATTGAACAGTGGAAAATCACTTTGCTCTTGTTGTTTAGTTATGTATAATTCTGTTTTTTCCTCCATTTCTTTTTTTTTTTTTTTTGTATTTTTTTGCTTTTTGTTTTCAAATCATATGCATGATTTTCAGCATTCACTCTTTCAAAGCCTTGTGTTCCAAATTTTTTCTCCTTCCTTTCCCCCCTCCCCTCTAGATGTAAGAGATGTAATCCTATATATGTTAAACATGTGCAATTCTTTTATATATATTTCCACAATTGTCATGTTGCACAAGAAAAATCAGATCAAAAAGGAAAAAAATAAGAAAGAAAACAAAAATCAAGCAAATAATATCAAAAAGGTCTAAACACTATTGTGATTCACACTCAGATCGCACAGAGCTCTCTCTAGGTAGATGGCTCTCTCTATCACAAGATCATTAGAACCGGCCTGAATTGTCTTACTGTTGAGAAGAGCCACGTCCATCAGAATTGATCAATGTATAATCTTGTTGTTGCCATGTACAATGATCTCCTGGTTCTTCTCATTTCACTCAGCATCAGTTTATGTAAGGCTCTCCAGGCCTTTCTGAAATCATCCTTCTGGTCATTTCTTACAGAACAATAATATTCCATAATATTCATATATTATAACTTATTCAGCCATTCCCCAACTGATGGGCACCCATCAGTTTCCGGTTCATTATCACTACAAAAAGGGCCACCACAAACATTTTTGCACATGTGGGTCCTTTTCCCTTTTTATGATCTCTTTGGGCATGTATGACTCTTTGTGCCTCCCTTTGGGGTTTTCTTGGTAAAGTTACTGGAGGGTTGGCCATTTCCTTCTCCAGCTCATTTGACAAATGAGAAAACAGAGTTAACTGATACATCCAGAGTCACACAACTAGTAAGCATCTGAAGCTGGATTTGAACTCAGCTCTTCTTGACCAGGTCTTGTTCTCTATTCTCCAACCTCCTTAGCTTCTCCAAGGAAAATCACACTATATTACTTCAGAGGACCCAAGTCTAGGTCATAACTCTCATTTGTACCTATGGGATCTTGGGTGTTACTTTGCCCTACTGGTCCCAAGTTTCCTCATCTTTAAAGTTAGGGGTTGGATTATATCAACTCTAAGTTTCCTTAGAACCTCTATATTCTATGACTTAAAGTTCCTCCCAATTCTCACATTCCATTATCTAGGACTTTTTCCAGCTTCGGCACTCTGTTTTCTAAGTTCCCTTCTAGAAATAACATTCAAACAAGACCTCAAAATATCCTTGAAAATGCAATAAATAAAATGCACTAAAAATACAGCATTATGAAAGACATTTTAGTCATGCCTGACTCTTAGTGACCCCGTTTTGGGGGTTTCTTGGCAAAGACAAGAGCGTAGTTTGCCATTTCTTTCTCTGGTTCATTTGACAGATGAGGAAACTGAGGTCAACAGGATTAAGTCAGTGTCCCAGGGTCACACAGCTACTAAGAGCTGAGGCCAGATTTGAACTCAGATCTTCTTAACTCTAGGCCCAGCACTCTCTCTACTGCTGCCCAAACTGTTGACTAAAATATCCTAGATAGAACTATGACCCATAAAAATATAAGAATAATGTTCTTTGTAGGAGCTACCAAAACACATCCTCATGATTTATAAACCACATGAAATGAAAAACATATAGAGAATGTATAAAATTCTATATAAAAATATAGAAACCTGGCAGCAGAAATTGAAACCATGAAAGGATGGGGGATGAGTGTATTCTCTCTATCATCATGTCTTTCAGTAAGCTTTCACGGCCAACCTTGGTTTTAATTGTATTATTTTATTTTTTGTCCTCTCCTTTCCGTGCTCCATCTTGGGAACCACCCCAGTGGATTGATATCTCTAGTTTGCTATTTCCTCCAACCAGAGTTTGTTCTCTGGGAAATATACTTTAGCTAGAGCTTATGTTTAAATTTCTGCAAATATGCTTGGTTGCCCATCTCTCATACAAGTGATCCAGGATGGAGGACATTTCATCTCTTCAGAGAAAAGGTAGAAAATGAAAAAGATTTATAGAAGAACAATACTTTTGTTCTTTCTATTCACATAGGTGAATTATCTTACACGTCTCCCTGTCCCCTCCACACCCCCCATCTACTGCCACCTCTTGAGATAAGAAGGTCACTCTCAGTTTATAAGCAAATGTCAAAAACACACAAAGGCATTCAAAATATCCACAAAGCAATCAATACACTTCTTCTTCCTCTCAGGTGCATCCCACTTTTCTATGTGGTTCTAAAATCTTTCATATTAGTTAAGCTTCTTTTTTGAGGGGGTTCTCCCTGGAAGAACATATTTTGAATATTTCATACTTTAAAATTTCTATTCAACTGCCTTTTTCCAGTATATCATGATGCTTGAAAATATTCTTTTTCTTTCCTTCCTTCCTTCTTTCTTTCTTTCTTTCTTTCTTTCTTCTTTCTTTCTTTCTTTCTTTCTTTCTTTCTTCCTTCCTTCCTTCCTTCTTCCTTCCTTCCTTCCTTCCTTCCTTCTTTCTTTCTTTCTTTCTTTCTTTCTTTCTTTCTTTCTTCCTTCCTTCCTTCCTTCCTTCCTTCCTTCCTTCCTTCTTCCTTCCTTCCTTCCTTCCTTCCTTCTTTCTTTCTTTCTTCTTTCTTTCTTTCTTTCTTTCTTTCTTTCTTTCTTTCTTTCTTTCTTTCTTTCTTTCTTTCTTTCTCTTTCTTCGCTTTCCTTCCTTGTTTCCTCTCTTCCTCCCTGCCTCCACCCTTTTTTCTTTTCTCCATCCCTTTTTCCTTTCTTCCTCCCTCCCTCCCTCCCTCCCTTCCTTCCCTCCTTTCTTCCTTCCTTTTTTTCCTTTTTCCTTCCTTTCTACCTTCTTCTTCTCTTTCTTCCATTTTTGATTGATAGAACAAAGCAAGTATTTCCATAACACAATACAATAAAAGATGATTGTGCAAGAAACTGCTCATGTACCATATACAACTTGCTATTCCCTCCAAATATATAGCAAGGTCATGTACAATTTCTCTCCTTTTTCCTTCTCTTCCCTTCCCTACTCTGGAGATGGTTACCCCATACAAATGCATACATACATATACAAATATGTGTAAATATATATATATATATATATACACACACACACACATACATATATATACATATATATGTATATAAAATAATTCTATACATACTTTTACTAATCAGTTCTTTCTCTGGATGAAGATAGCATATATCTTCATAAAACTGTTATTCTTAATTTGCCTATTTATTAAAGTTAAAACAATATTGCTGATTGTTGTATACAATGTTCTCTTATTTCCAGTCACTTCACAGAAATTTTTGAGACTCGCATTGAATCATGGGAGTGGAAAGGATTTTTTTTATAAAATGATTGCTGGTCAGAAAATTCTGTTCTCTTTGTGGAAGATTAGGCCACCGACACCCTATTACCTGTTACATCCAAAGATATGTTTCCTTTATTGAGCAACATGGTTTTTTGCCCATTGCAATTCAAGGTCATTGTAAGAAGGGATTGGTTCCTTCTTTGTGTTTGTCTCATCTAGCAAGTATTTAATAAATGCCTTTAGATTTTGATTGATTGTTTGATGTAGCTACATGTGAAAGAATGCCCACAGAGCTCCAAGTGGATCTGAACAGTATGAATCTTACTCAGAAGTCAAGGGAAGCAAAACTTGTGATGATTTTTTTCAAAACAGAATTAAATGGTGGGAAACCCAGTAGAAGGTTGACAAAGCATAGACTAATGAACCCGTGCCCCACTCATGAAATGAATGGATGCATTCAAAGGTGAGCCACCCAAGCTTAGCAAGTGTCCAGAGTATTCAGATAAAGGTAAAATATTAAGGAATAACAGACTGATAAAAAAAAAAACCAACCCTGAAAGTACAAATAATATAGGCCTTTCATTGTTTTGCCTAGAGGAAGGTGCTTTCCCAGAGGCCTTCAGCCCTGAGCTGTCTAAGCCTCTCAGAATCCTTTGCATGAACATTAAGCCTATAGAATCACAATAACATAAGAGGGTTCAAATCTAGCAGGTCTAATTGATGTGAAGGAAATCCATGTTTTTTTGCATAGAAATCCAACAGTCTCAGTTTTCAAATTTGGGTTTACTCATGAGGTGACCCTCAAGGCTAGCAGATTCCAAGAACTGTTATTATTATTATTATTTTTTCTTCTTCTTCTTCTTCTTCTTCTTCTTCTTCTTCTTCTTCTTCTTCTTCTTCTTCTTCTTCTTCTTCTTCTTCTTCTTCTTCTTCTTCTTCTTCTTCTTCTTCTTCTTCTTCTTCTTCTTCTTCTTCTTCTTCTTCTCCTCCTCCTCCTCCTCCTCCTCTTCCTCCTCCTCCTCCTCCTCCTCCCTGAGGCAATTGGAGTTAAGTGATTTGCCCAGGGTCACAAAGCTAGGAAGTATTAAGTGTTTGAGGCCAGTTTTGAACTTAGGTCCTCCTGACTTCAGAGCCGGTGCTCAATCCACTGTGCCATCTCACTGCCCAAACTGTTTCTTCTTTAGCTAGAAAGCCAGATTCAAGAATCATAGTAAGATATTCCTTTTCTTTCCTACTCCCCACAGTCTAACAGACGTGTTCAGGAAGGACATTGTCCCTTAGTTTTTCTTTAGCTACATGGGTGAGCTCATGAAATTCCTCCATTCTACCCCAGGTTACTCAACCACTGTCACAGTTATTGCTATTTCTTTACTTAATAGTATTTTATTAGTCCAAATACATGCAAGGATAGTTTTCAACATTGACTTTTGCAAAACTCTATGTTCCAAATTTTTCTCCCACCCAAGGCAGCAACTAATCCAATATAGGTTAAACATGCACAATTCCTCTAAACACATTTCCATATTCGTCATGCTGCACAAGAAAAATCAGATCAAAAGGGGAAAAACATGAGAAAAAAAAAAAAGCAAACAATAGTTGTAGTTATTTCTTGGACCCAGAGGTCCCTTCTCAGGTACATGCATTTTGATCATCACTCAGAAAAAGGGCAAGAAGGTCAGAATCGGCCAAGAACTATGGTTTTTATGTTCCCACCATTTACACAGTGCCTGGCTCATAGTAAGTGCTTACTAAATGTTTATTGGTTGGCTGATTTCTGCCTATATTGGGTGAGTGGATGCAGTCAATGTATGTATGTATGTGTGTGTGTGTGTGTGTACATATGTGTGTGTATATGTATATATGTGTGTGTGCCTCTATTTCTAATGAGAACTATAGAAGAAGGGATTAAGGGAACATTTCCATACCATACACCTCTATTGGTTTCATTCTGGAAAAAAATCAGAAAGAAAATGGCCACGAATCCCAATCCCTCCTCCCTTCCCTCCACTTTCCCCACCCTACTCAAGGAGAGTCAGCTTATTTGTAGAAGTCTCTCCAGGATGTCTATCCAATCAACATTCAGCAACCCAAGCCAATCCATTTCTTTGGCAGAGCAGCCCAAACCTACCAGCTCATCTTGGGACATCCCACACCCCTAAGACTTAATTGTTTTTAATTTTTTTAATTTTTTTAATTAAAATTAATTTTTAAATTGTTTTAATTGTTTTAAGTTGTGTTTTTAACTGGATGCTACTAAGTACAATTATATTGTTTTAGGATAAAAGTAATAAGGGGAGGTACATCCCAAAGGCTTTGTTAAGTTTAGAAGTCTGCCAAAAGATTGCTGATAGAGGGTTTATTTTAGTATTTTCTCTCTTTCTCCTTCTTTCTTGTCTATTATCATGGCTATAGGAACATCCATAAATACATGCTGATTGAGAAGCAATGTGATGTTTCAGAAAGAGTGCTAGGCTTGAAGTCAGAAGAGAGAGATTTGGGCTTAAAAATCCTTCTGATTTTAAATATCTAAGTGACCCTTACTAAATTAACTTCTTGGAATCTCAGTTTTCTCATCTCTAAAATGGGATAGTGATATTGGTAGAAATTATTTACTACCGTGAGGGTCAGATGAAATCCTGAACATAAAGTGCTTTGTAATGATCCAAGTGTTGATGGCCAAAGTCAGCTAGTATTAATTAATTCACATGCTTCATTTTCCAAGATCTGAGCAGGAATGGGCCACCACGAGCACTTTGGCTTCTATCCAGTCTCTTCTGGCATCTAAGGACATGGGAGGAGAAACAGCCTGAAGTCATTTAATGAATCCAGCCCTTCTCCGTGGAGGCCTACGGAACGGATGGCATCATTCATCAGTCAAATCCCTGGTTAACGAAGGCAGAAACAGGAATATACGGCAGTCTCCCTGGAATATTAACAATTCCAGACCAGCTCTTTCTAAGGGACACAAAGAAAGGTGGTACTTGGCGATCATACTCGGGGGCTTGGAGGAAGGAAGCTGGCTCTGTGACTGGAGGCTGGAAGATGATAAACAAATAGCCAGTGATGTACAAACTTCCTATGCTCAGAGGCAGGGCCAAGTGCAATGAGAAATGGGCTCTGGGAAAGCAACAGTCAAGGTTGGGACAAAGTCAACAGCCTGGAATGTGCAGTTTTTGTCAGAAGGAACTGAAGTTTCTTTTGCTGGTTCTGATCCTTGGGTAAAGCTGCCCAGGAAGCCAATGGTACCATTTGAGAAGTTGTTCCCTTTTGATCCAAATTTTAATGAAAGTTATTACCATGAGATTATAAATTAGACCCTTGATTTCATTAGTATGGGGAGCTCCCAATTGAATAAATTCCCTCTTCTAAGGCAGGTTGAAACATTCTTTATTTTAGTTTGAAATTTAGTCTTAGAGAGCCACCCAGGGCATTGTAAGGTTAAATAATTTTCTGGGGTCACATAGTATGTGTCAGAGGTGGGATGTGAGCCCAGGTCTTCTTGGCTCCAATGCTGACTTTCTATTTACTTAGCCATGCTGTCTCTTAGGCCATTATCAGAGGCTCTGAAACCTAAGACCATCAAAATCAAACTGAAGACTGTTATAGGAGAAAATAAGACTGCTGTTGCTGCTGCTGCTACTACTACTACCGTATTATTAATAGTAGTATTACTATTACAATTAATACTGTTACTGTTATTACTATTGCTACTACTACTATTACCAACTACTAGTAGTACTACTGTACTTCCACTATAATATTACTACTAGTTTACTACTAGTTATATTATATTATATTATAGTATATAAACTACTAATAGTATTACTATTACTATACTACTCTACTAGTAGTAATACCAATATACTACTAATAACACTACTATAATACTAGTAGTAATACTAGTGGTATTACTACTACTACTACTACCTTACTAGTAATAATATACTACTACTACTACCACCACTACTGCTAGTACTATTATTATTACTATACTACTACTATCACTACTGCTAGTACTACTATTATTACTATTACTACTATTATTGCCATTATTACAACTGCTATTACTACTAGTACTATTATAAAATTATTACTAGTAGTAATAGTAATAATAGCTTTTAAAATTTTCAAAATGCTTTACAGATATCTCATTTTATCCTTACAACAGGCTCGCAAGGTTATTATCTCCATTTTATTAATGAAAAATAGCCAGAGATTAAATAATTTACCCAGAATCACCAACTAGAAAATGTTTAAGGTGGAATTGGAATTGAGGACTTCCTGACTCCAATGTCAGAATTCTACCTAACTGCTTTTAGGTAAAGCAAATATTAGGTTACTTCTGAAGTTAAAATATAAGAAAGAAGACAAAGGACCTATTAAAAGTGCTTGGGGGATATTGAGGTTTTGAACCTTTGGCTTCAATCATCAGCATTAGAGAATATCAGAATCTCCGAGCTGAAAGGGACTTTGTAGGCTATCTGGGCCAAAGAGTACCCATAAGATTTCTCTACAACTCGATGCATGACACTGTAGCCTTTGTTTGAAGATCTCCAGTTATTGGGCGTTCACTGTTTCCTATAGGAAATCCTAATTTGAATTATTCATAGGAACTTTAAAATACTAGAAACTCAGAGCTGGGACTTTAGAGGTCATCTACTCCAACACATTATTTTTGTTTGTTTTTAATATGTATTTATTACTTTTGGGCATCTACTTTTATAAGATTTTGATTTCCACTCCCCGCTCCCCCCCTTATCCCTTCCCAAGAATGACAATCAATCTGATATAGGTTATACATGTACAATATAAAACATATTTCCACATTAGTGGAAATTTCCATATAGTTCTTTTTCTGGTTATAGATGGTATTTTCCATCATGAGTCTTCTGAAATGATCTTGGATCATTTTATTGCTGAGAAGAGCCAAGTTATCAAAGTTGATTATCTGTACTATGTTGCTGTTACTGTATACAATATTCTCCTGGTCTGCTCACTTCACTCATTAATACTGATTATTTCAAATAAGGCTTTCTAGGTTTGTCTGAAATCACTTCTTATGGAACAACAGTATTTGTTATGTTCATATACCACAATTTGTTCAGTCATTCTCCAGTTGATGAGCATCCCCTCATTTTTTAGTTCTTTGCCACCAAAAAAGCTACTCTAACCTTTTTGTTCATGTGAGTGCATTTCCATTTTTTATGATTTCTTTGTCATACAGATCTACTAGAGATATTGCTGGATCAACGGATAAACAGTTTTATAGCCCTTTGTGCATAGTTCCAAATTGTTCTCCAGAATGGTCCAACCCATTCTTGACAAAGAGTTTGTTTTCTGGCACACCAAAGGAGTGTTATTTGATCTCTGCTGAAAATACTAGTGAATATCTGTTTCCTTAACCAGATGCAATAATCTGGACACCTTAGACATGTAGTTTACTTACATATTTTATTTTCCTCTATGAAGCACCTAAGTCTCTGCTTTCCCAATCTTGCTGGTTCTGATCCCTGAGACTTATTTTTTCCTTCATATTTCTCCAAATTCTGGTTCCTTGACCTTCTACTCTCTTTGAGCTCTGGCCTCCTCTAAGATTGCTTGAAAAAAATGATACCCTGTCCTGAATCTAGTCCTGTAGATGGTTTGTTTACGAAAAGTTCTAAAAATACGATGATTTAGGGAGTAACAAGATGTAACTGAACAAGCTCTGAATTTGGTAAAGGCCATGTTTCAGAAAAGAACATAGTTTTAAGTGATTGTCCAATTATTCCTTTGAAAAATCATTATGTCTCTGAAGTTGTTTCCTTTTCTTGAAAATGGGAGAAAATAATAAAGAAATCCTCTTTGAACCTTAAAGAAATCATCTTTTAACAGGAAAGAGACAATAGACATTCCAACTCAGAAACTCAGTGGTAAGAAATGGGATTTGACTCCAAGGGATGTGACCATGAACCCTATTTAAGCCATCTATCTGGCTTTGGGGAGGCTGCTTGATCTTTCTGGACCTTGGGTTGAATGAGATGGTCTGTGATGTTGTAATTACTTTTTTTTTTTTTTTTAATTTTTTATTTAATAATTACATTATATTGACACTCATTTCTGTTCCGATTTTTTTTCCCCCCTCCCTCCACCCCTCCCCTAGATGGCAAGCAGTCCTTTATATGTTGGATATGTTGCAGTATATCCTAGATACAATATATGTTTGCAGAACCGAACAGTTCTCTTGTTACGTAGGGAGAATTGGATTCAGAAGGTATAAATAATCCGGGAAGAAAAACAAAAATGCAGATATTTCACATTCGTTTCCCAGTGTTCTTTCTTTGGGTGTAGCTGCTTTTGTCCGTCATTTATCAATTGAAACTCAGGTCTCTTTGTCAAAGAAATCCACTTCCATCAAAATATGTCCTCATACAATATCGTTGTCGAAGTGTATAATGATCTCCTGGTTCTGCTCATTTCACTTAGCATCAGTTCATGTAGGTCTCTCCAAGCCTCTCTGTATTCATCCTGCTGGTCATTTCTTACAGAACAATAATATTCCATAACATTCATATACCACAATTTACCCAGCCATTCTCCAATTGATGGGCAACCATTCATTTTCCAGTTTCTAGCCACTACAAACAGGGCTGCTACAAACATTTTGGCACATACAGGTCCCTTTCCCTTCTTTAGTATTTCTTTGGGATATAAGCCCAATAGAAACACTGCTGGATCAAAGGATATGCACATTTTGATAATTTTTTGGGCATAATTCCAGATTGCTCTCCAGAATGGTTGGATTCGTTCACAACTCCACCAACAATGCATTAGTGTCCCAGTTTTCCCGCATCCCCTCCAACATTCATCATTATTTTTTCCTGTCATCTTAGCCAATCTGACAGGTGTGTAGTGGTATCTCAGAGTTGTCTTAATTTGCATTTCTTTGATCAATAATGATTTGGAACACTCTTTCATATGAGTGGTAATAGTTTCAATCTCATCCTCTGAAAATTGTCTGTTCATATCCTTTGACCATTTATCAATTGGAGAATGGCTTGATTTCTTATAAATTTGAGTCAGTTCTCTATATATTTTGGAAATGAGGCCTTTATCAGAACCTTTAACTGTGAAAATGTTTTCCCAGTTTGTTGCTTCCCTTCTAATCTTGTTTGCATTAGTTTTATTTGTACAAAGGCTTTTTAATTTGATGTAATCGAAATTTTCTATTCTGTGATCAGTAATGGTCTCTAGTTCATCTTTGGTCACAAATTTCTTTCTCCTCCACAAGTCTGAGAGATAAACTATTCTATGTTCCTCTAATTTATTTATAATCTCGTTCTTTATGCCTAGGTCATAGACCCATTTTGATCTTATCTTGGTATATGGTGTTAAGTGTGGGTCCATGCCTAATTTCTGCCATACTAATTTCCAATTATCCCAGCAGTTTTTATCAAATAATGAATTCTTTTCCCAGAAGTTAGGGGCTTTGGGTTTGTCAAACACTAGATTGCTATAATTGACTAGTCTGTCTTGTGAGCCTAGCCTTTTCCACTGATCCACTAATCTATTTCTTAGCCAATACCAAATGGTTTTGGTGACTGCTGCTTTATAATATAATTTTAGATCAGGTACAGCTAGGCCACCTTCATTTGATTTTTTTTTCATTAATTCCCTTGAGATTCTCGACTTTTTATTGTTCCATATGAATTTTGTTGTTATTTTTCTAGATCAATAAAATATTTTCTTGGAAGTCTGATTGGTATAGCACTAAATAAATAGATTAGTTTAGGGAGTATTGTCATCTTTATTATGTTCGCTCGGCCGATCCAAGAGCACTTAATATTTTTCCAATTATTTAAGTCTGACTTTATTTGTGTGGAGACTTTTTTATAATTTTGCTCATATAATTCCTGACTTTCCTTTGGTAGATAGATTCCCAATATTTTATGGTATCAACAGTTATTCTGAATGGAATTTCTCTTTGTATCTCTTGCTGTTGGGTTTTGTTGGTGATGTATAAAAATGCTGAGGATTTATGGGGATTTATTTTGTAGCCAGCTACTTTGCTAAAATTATGAATTATTTCCAATAGCTTTTTGGTAGAATCTCTGGGGTTCTCTAGGTATACCATCATATCATCTGCAAAGAGTGATAGTTTGGTTTCCTCATTGCCTACTCTAATTCCTTTTATATCTTTCTCGACTCTTATTGCCGAGGCTAGTGTTTCTAATACGATATTAAATAATAATGGTGATAGTGGGCAACCTTGCTTCACTCCAGATCTTACTGGGAAAGGTTCCAGTTTTTCCCCATTGCATATGATGCTTACTGATGGTTTTAAATATATGCTCCTGACTATTTTAAGGAAAAGTCCATTTATTCCTATGCTCTCAAGTGTTTTTATTAGGAATGGATGTTGGATTTTATCAAATGCTTTTTCTGCATCTATTGAGATGATCATGTGGTTTTTGTTTGTTTGGTTATTGATATAGTCAATTATGCTAATAGTTTTCCTAATATTGAACCAGCCCTGCATTCCTGGTATAAATCCTACTTGGTCATAGTGTATTATCCTGGTGACAATTTTCTGTAATCTTTTTGCTAATATTTTATTTAAGATTTTAGCATCAATATTCATTAGGGAGATTGGTCTATAATTTTCTTTCTCTGTTTTCAGCCTACCTGGTTTAGGTATCAGTACCATATCTGTGTCATAAAAGGAGTTTGGTAGGACTCCTTCAATCCCTATTTTTTCAAATAGTTTATATAACATTGGAGTTAATTGTTCTTTAAATGTTTGGTAGAATTCACATGTAAATCCATCTGGTCCTGGGGATTTTTTCTTAGGGAGTTGATTGATAGTTTGTTCTATTTCTTTTTCTGAGATGGGACTGTTTAGGATATTTACTTCTTCCTCTGTTAGTTTGGGCAAGCTGTATTTTTGGAGGTATTTTTCTATTTCATTAAAGTTGTCGAATTTATTGGCATAAAGTTGGGCAAAGTAACTCCTAATTATTGCTCTAATTTCCTCTTCGTTAGTGGTGAGTTCTCCCTTTTCATTTTTAAGACTAACAATTTGATTTTCCTCTTTCCTTTTTTTAATCAGATTTACTAAGGGTTTGTCTATTTTGTTGGTTTTTTCATAGAACCAACTCTTAGTTTTATTAATCAATTCAATAGTTTTTTTACTTTCAATTTTATTGATCTCACCTTTTACTTTTAGAATTTCAAGTTTAGTGTTTGACTGGGGGTTTTTAATTTGTTCCTTTTCTAGCATTTTTAATTGCAAACCCAATTCATTGACCTTCTCTTTCTCTATTTTATACAAATAGGCCTCTAGAGATATGAAATTTCCCCTTATTACCGCTTTGGCTGCATCCCATACATTTTGGTATGATGTCTCATTATTATCATTTTCTTGGGTGAAGTTATTAATTATGTCTATGATTTGCTGTTTTACCCAATCATTCTTTAGTATGAGATTATTTAGTTTCCAATTATTTTTTGGTCTACTTCCCCCTGCTTTTTTGTTGAATGTAATTTTCATTGCATCGTGGTCTGAAAAGGATGCATTTACTATTTCTGCCTTACTACATTTGAGTTTGAGGTTTTTATGTCCTAATATATGGTCAATTTTTGTATAGGTTCCATGAACTGCTGAAAAGAAAGTGTATTCCTTTCTGTCTCCATTACATTTTCTCCAGAGATCTATCATATCTAGCTTTTCTAGTATTCTGTTTACCTCTTTGACTTCTTTCTTATTTATTTTCTGGTTTGATTTATCTAATTCTGAGAGTGCAAGGTTAAGATCTCCCACTATATAGTTTTACTGTCTATTTCTTCTTGCAGCTCTCTTAGTTTCTCTTTTAAGAATTTAGATGCTACCCCACTTGGTGCATATATGTTTAATATAGATAGTGCTTCATTATCCATGCTACCCTTTAGCAAGATATAGTGTCCTTCCTTATCTCTTTTAATTAGGTCAATTTTTGCTTTAGCTTGATCTGAGATCAGGATGGCTACCCCTGCTTTTTTGACTTCACCTGAAGCATAGTAGATTTTGCTCCAACCTTTTACCTTTAACCTGCATGTATCTCCCCGCTTCAGGTGTGTTTCCTGTAAACAACATATTGTAGGATTCTGGCTTTTAATCCATTCTGCTAACCGCTTCCTCTTTATGGGGGAGTTTACCCCGTTCACGTTTATGGTTAGAATGACCAATTCTGTATTACTTGCCATCTTGTTAACCCCGGTTTATGCTTTCCTCCCTTCTTTCCCCTTTCCCCCCCTTCCAAGTATTAAGCTTGTGAGCACCCCTTGCTTCTCACAGCCCTCCCTTTTTAGTGTCCCTCCCCCCGCCTTAGAGTTCCTCCCCCTATCTTACCCCTTTCCCTCCCAGTTCCCGTATTCCCTTCCGCTTAGCTTATTCCTTCCCTTTCCACTTTTCCCTTCTCACTTTTCAATGAGATGGGAGAAGTTTCACCATAGATTGAATATGTCTTAAGATTTTTCACTTAAAGCCAATTCTGAAGGCAGTAAGATACCCACTATATTCATCCCCCTCCATTCTTTCTCTCAGATATAATAGGTTTCCTATGCCTCTTCATGAGATGTACTACCCCCACTTACCCTTTTTCTGGTACAATGTCCTTTCCACATCAATTTCTAGAACAAGGTATACATGTATTCTTTATACATCTATATAGTCAAAATATAGTTCCCAAGATTAATCTTTACCTTTTTAGATTTCTCTTGAGTTCTATATTTGTAGATCAAACTTTTTGTTAAGTTCTGGTTTTTTCATCAGAAATAGATGAAATTCGCTTACTTCATTGAATGTCCATCTTCTTCCCTGGAAAAAGATGCTCATTCTCGCTGGGTAAGTTATTTTTGGTTGCATACCAAGTTCCTTAGTCTTTCGGAATATCATATTCCAGGCCCTTCGATCTTTTAATGTGGATGCTGCCAGATCCTGGGTGATCCTTATTGTGGCTCCTTGATACTTGAATTGGGTTTTTCTAGCCGCTTGCAATATTTTTTCTTTCATCTGAGGGTTCTGGCATTTGGCCACTATATTCCTTGGTGTTTTGATTTTAGGATCCCTTTCAGTGGGTGATCGATGAATCCTTTCAATGTTTATTTTTTCCTCTGTTCCTATGACTTCTGGGCAGTTCTCTTTGATAATTTCCTGGAAGACAGTGTCCAGGCTCTTTTTTTCATCATGTTTTTCTGGGAGTCCAATGATTCTCAGATTGTCTCTCCTGGATCTGTTTTCCAGGTCTGTTGTCTTCCCCAGAAGGTATTTCACATTTTTCTCCATTGTTTGATTTTTTTGGATTTGCTTGACTGATTCTTCTTGTCTCCTCGAGTCATTCAATTCCACTTGTTCAATTCTGATTTTCAGTGAAGTATTCTCTTCACTCACTTTTTTAAAATCTTTTTCTAATTGTCCAATTGAGTTCTTTTGTTCTGTGGAATTTTTTTCCATTTCGCCAATTTTGTTTTTTAGAGAGCTGTTTTCTGTTTCCAGTTCACTAATCCTATTTTTCAAGGATTTTACTTCTTTATCCACTCTCTCTTTAACTGACTTCTCCAGGCTCTTTTCCCATTTTTCTTCTAGCTCCCTTGTGAGAGCCTTTTTAATCACTTCTATGAGGTTCATCTGTGCTGAGGAACAGACGATCTCCTCCTTTGGGGATTCACCTGGGGACTGCCTGTTTTTAGTCTCCTCAGGATTTAGAGTCTGCTCTCTATCTGTGTAGAAGCTGTCTAGGGTTAAAGTCCTCTTCAGCTTCTTGCTCATTCTGTCTATTAATCAGAGACAAACTACCAAAGAAAAACAGAAAAAACTGGAGTCTTTCTTTGGGGGGGGGCTGGGTGTGTTATCGAGCTTCCTCTACAGACTGCAGGGGGCAGCAGTGAGGCACTAGCAGGACTGTGCTGCGCCTGCGCTCTGAGATCCCTAAGCGTGCTGAGTCACTGAGGGGGGGGAAGGGGGGGGGGCCAGGTCCTGAGAGACTCCAGCTGTTTGGGGTTGTATTCTTCAGCCCCGGTGTTTTTAGCTTCTCTGCTGGGCTGTTGACTTGCTGCAGGTTCCAAACCTGTAGCGAAGCTCTCCCCGCAGAGACGGCTACGATCACTCCCCACCCCCTCTCAGCTCTGCTCCCGTGCTCTCACTGCCGCTGCCCGCCGCCTGCGCCCGATCTAAAACCGCCCCAGCCCTCCAGTAAAGACAGACCTTTCTTGGCGGATCTCAAGGATGGCTTCTCTTGGTAACTATTTGTGGGTTTTTTTCAGTCAAGCATTGATTCAGAGGCTTGTAATGAAGTGGTTAGTGAGAGAAAGCGTGGAGCTTATGCAACTGTGAGCCTCCTCTCCACCATCTTAACCGGAAGTCCCAATCCCGTAATTACTTTTGAAACTATAATTTAGATCCAGAGCTGAAAGACAACTGAGAAGCCATCTCCTTCAACCTCCTTATTTGTGGGATGAGAAAACTACAGCCCTCATTGGTTCAATGACTTCCCCAAAGTCATATAAACATAAGTGCCAAATCTGGGCTTTGAAATTAGCCAACTTCAATGTTCTTTTCAAGGTGACTTTTAAAATTGAAGGATTCTAAAGCTAGTTTAGCCTATTCCTACTTAATTCCAGAATAAGAGATTTAAAGAGTTAGCGTTACAAGGGATTTAAGAAAAAAAAATCAAATCCAATGATCTCATGATACAAATGAGGAACTTTCCTAGGGTAAATGACAAGACCAGGGTCATAGAGCTAGTAAATTTTTGAATCAAGATTGGAACTACAGTTCCATAATTCCAAATCCGGTCTCCTGACTACTATGACAATATGCCCCTCTGTCATAATCTGAACAGATGGGCACCTGGAATCTGCTTGGATATCTGCAGCAATGGGGAACCCTTACACCACAAGGAGACCATGGTTGGTTTTCAGAATTTTTTTTTCATGGTTTGGAGCCAGAACATGCAGGTATTGTTTATGGAAAAACTTCTCTGGACAGTCATTGCCAGAAAAGGCTTTCCAGGTAAATGAACAAAAAAGGCCTTCACTTTAAAAAAAGTCAAATGAAAGGGTAGTGATACCCCCAACGAGGTGGAGGAGGCCATGAATTCACTTACTTTTTTCTTCCTTCTCAACAGGAGCCTCTTTGGGACATTACTTAGTATCATCTTCAGCTCTAGGTTGGCAGGAGGTCTGACTCACAGAATAAATATGACCTTGCCTTTCCTGATACTGAGTGGATAAATGTCACCCTAATGAATTTGGAAGCAAAAGGCTGCCATGATCTTCTTGTTTGCAATTTAATTAAAAACCTAAGCAACAAGATGAATGATCAGAACAGGGATGCTTAAGGGCTCCAAATTTCTGAAGGAAACTGGAGTATTTAAATGGATTTTTTCCCTCTTCTACAGTTCCCACCAGTCTTTGTATCTTTATATAAACACAGAGGAATTAGAGAATTGCATTTAAAAAGACCTTGAAGTCATCTTACTGCTGGGGAAACTGAGGGCAAGAGAAGACTTGTGATTAGCTTGAGTTCCCACTGAGATAATCATGGGGTCAAGAAATCATAGCATTTGAAGGAACTTCAGGGTTTATATAGGCCATTTCCCTCTTTTGACTACTAAAGAAACTGAAGCCCATGGAAGTGAAGCAATAAATAGGAAGCATCAGAGGTGAGATTTGAACCTAGGGTTCACTACACCAACTTTTTTCTCTGGTTGAGTTAACCCTAACTTTTCATTGGCTGTATTTCACATCCCACTCACAACCCATCATGTCCTGTTTTCCTATCTTTGCATGGGCTAACCTCTGTGCCTGGATGCTCTCCCTTCTCACCTCTGCCTTTTAGCTTTTCTGGCTTTCTTCAAGACTGAGCTCAAATCTGAGCTTTTTTAACAGCTTTCCCAGCTTCCTCCAGAGGCTGGTGGCTTTCCCTTTTAGCATACCATCCATTTACTTTGGATATATTTGTATGTACCTAGTTATTTATGTAACCCACTTCTTAAGTAAAGCTGTGAGGGGGATGGACAGCCCTGTACTGCAATGCTACCTTCAAAATGTGATTCCAGAATGCTGATGACTTCCTGTGAGACTGTTTGAGGACAGAATTGCTGCAGAAGTGTGAAAGAGAGATTTTTCATTCCTGTTTCCAGGGAGGATATGAGTAGATCCCTATTCCAGATCTCTGGATAATGTGAGGGGAGAGGAAAAAAGAGGGAGATAGTGACAGAGATAGAGGCAGAAAAGGAGAGAGACTCAGGGAGAGAAACAGAGACAGAAAGAGACAGAGAGAGAGAGTCAGAGAGAGACTATGTACTCTCTATGTCCCTGATTTCCAGTTTGCCTCTTTAGAGACTTTGGGGAATTTCTCCTTGAGTGGGACAAGGGTCTCTTCTTTGGTTGAACCTAAAATTCATTTTATCTAAAGAGATTGTTCAATATTTCATATTTTCTGCTATAGACTAGTCTATAGAACATTTCTGATGTCTATTTCCTGATTCTTGGGGAATCACCATTCACCATTCATTATTTGTGATGATATTTTGTGTAACTAGCATTTGGTGGAAAGAAGCCAAACCAGTGGATACATGTTAAGGGTGTATGTACTCTCTGCTTTCCCCTTAAAGGATAGGAGATTCACAAGTCACAGCTCCCACAATCCCACTCTCAGAGGAGGAGTCAGCCTTCGAGTTCACACCTCTAAAAGAGCATATGAAAGGACAAACTCACTAGAAGCTCTTGGAGCCTCAGCCAGGAGTCAGTGTGGGAGATTGAGAAGCCAGGATTCAGTTGGGCAGAACGAAGGATTCAGAGAGAGCTGGAGGCTGAATCTGGAAGAGACAAAAGACTAGCAGCAAGATCTCTCAGAACCAAGGAGAGAGAGAGAGGTCTCTAAGAAAGTTAACCGGGCTATTTTGGAAGAGACAGTAAAGGACTGGACTTTAACACCTGCCTGCGTTTGAGGCAATTATTACTTGGAACTGAAACTAAGGCTGCCTCCAGAAGCTCCTCAAGAAACCTGTTCCCAGAGAACAATTATACTTTAGAGAAGAGAACACTACAGATAGTGACTGATTTAAGTATTTGTTGACAAAAGAAACTCAGGTGAGAGATCTGCTCCCCCAGATCAATGAAGGTACTTAGAGATACTTAGCTTGAAGAACAGACTGTTTTCTACCAGACTCAATGAGTTTCCTTCAAATATTTGAAGACAGTCATGAGGTAGAGAGATTAGATTTGTTCTGTTTTATTCCACATGATGGAATGATGAACAATGGATGGAACTTGCAAAAAGGCGGATTTATGTTTTATGGAAACAACAACAACTTAACCATTACAGTGAATTGTTCTAATGTGCTATGGGACATAGTAACCTTTTTCCTCTGGAGGATATTAAGCAATGGCCAATGAAATGGCTCATTGATTGCATTTGTTTTAGAGAGGGGATTCCTTTTGGATATAACTTGAACTAAAGTTCCATTGCTTGCAACTTTGAGATTCCACGAATCCACAAGTCATGGTGTTTCTGCTTGATTGGCCAGATCATTATGAGCATATAGGGCTGACCTTAAGAGTCACATGATTTTATTTCACTCCCCCCAACAATTGCCCACACCTTATTCTCTGTGAGACCTTGGGCCATGTAAGAAATTTTGGGGTGAAGTATGGAATTTTGCCCAGGGTTTGAGCTGGATGAGGTTGCTGAAACTCACATCCTTGATCCTACTTTGAATAAATTAATAACAAAACCTATGTGCCAATCACCGTGCCAAGTTTTAGGGATTCAGATTGGCCATTGTTATTATTTCTTTTCAAAGAGGACCAAAATGATATTACTACGTTAGACTCAAATTACAGACCAATACCAGCTGAGAATACTCTACCTCAGGTGGGACACAATAAATCTTGTGAACATTTGTGGTGGATTCTCAAAATTTATGGATCTTGTGTTTCTCTTGAGCTACTTTAATTTGGTTTTACTCTAGAGCCCAGTACCTTCTTTGATCCAAGTACTTTGTTCTTTGTCAATCTCTTCCATATCATGCAAGCAGTTCCAAAGTTCTTCAGAGAAACTTCGAGAATGCTCTTGTATCACTTCATCTAATGACCATGTGATCTTTTGCCTTGTATATGTTCTCTATAAAATAGTCTTTTAAGCAAGCACACATTTGACATTGAACTCCAGTGTGCCCAGCCCAGCAGAGTTGTGCACTTTGCAATAGAGTTTGATTGCTTGGAACTTCAGCTCAAATATAAATCTCAGGGTCCAGGATCTTATCCCGCCAGGTGATCTGCAGACTCTTCCTAAGACAATTCAAATGGAAGTCATTCATTTTCCTGGCATGGCACTAGTATATTGTCCCACCCATAAAGAAGTTTTAGCAGGAGAGATGTGATTTGGTCTGAGATAGAAAGGATCCATAGAGCAATTAATTGACAAGCAGGTATTGTTCTGAGGGGGCTGTAGGAGAATATTGGAAGGGCATGAGAGGAAGTGGGGTATGAAAATGGCCCAAGGGTTCTGGAATGGGTCTTGGTAAGACTAGCTGTAAAGAACTCCTCCCAATCAAGCATCCAAGGCATGATTCGAGTACACCTTAGGCCCCTAGTAAATGTTTCTTAAGTGACAAATTGATTGAGGTAACCTCCTTTGGTGATAGTCTTTCTTTCTTTCTTTTTCTTTTTCTTTTTTTTTTTTCTTTCTTTCTTTCTTTCTTTCTTTTTTTTTTTTGATATTTAATAACTTTTTATTGACAGAACCCATGCCAGGGTAATTTTTTTACAACATTATCCTTTGCACTCACTTCTGTTCCAATTTTTCCCCTCCCTCCCTCCACCCCCTCCCCCAGATGGCAAGCAGTCCTTTACATGTTAAATAGATTACAGTATATCCTGGATACAATATACTTGTGCAGAACCGAACAGTTTTCTTGTTGCACAGGGAGAATTGGATTCAGAAGGTAGAAATAACCTGGGAAGAAAAACAAAAATGCAAGCAGTTTATATTCATCTCCCAGTGTTCTTTCTTTGGGTGTCGCTGCTTCTGTCTATCCTTGATCAATTGAAACTGAATTAGCTCTCTTTATCGAAGAGGTCCACTTCCATCAGAATACATCCTCAAACAGTATCGTTGTTGAGGTATATAATGATCTCCTGGTTCTGCTCCTTTCACTCAGCATCAGTTCATGTAAGTCTCGCCAGTCCTCTCTGTATTCATCCCGCTAGTCATTCCTTACAGAACAATAATATTCCATAACATTCATATACCACAATTTACTCAACCATTCTCCAATTGATGGGCATCCATTCATTTTCCAGCTTCTAGCCACTGCAAACAGGACTGCCACAAACATTTTGCACATACAGGTCCCTTTCCCTTCTTTAGTATCTCTTTGGGATATAAGCCCAGCACTGCTGGATCAAAGGGTATGCACAGTTTGATAACTTTTTGAGCATAGTTCCAAATTGCTCTCCAGAATGGCTGGATGTGTTCACAACTCCACCAACAATGTATCAGTGTCCCTATTTTCCCACATCCCCTCCAACATTCCACATTATCTTTCCCTGTCATTCTAGCCAATCTGACAGATGTGTAGTGGTATCTCAGAGTTGTCTTAATTTGCATTTCTCTGATTAATAATGATTTGGAGAATATTTTCATATGGCTATAAATAGTCTTAATTTCTTTGCCTGAGAATTGTCTGTTCATATCCTTTGACCATTTATCAGTTGGAGAATGGATTGATTTCTTATAAATTAGAATCCATTCTCTATATATTTTGGAAATGAGGCCTTTATCAGAACCTTTGACTGTAAAAATGTTTTTCCAGTTTATTGTTTCCCTTCTAATCTTGTCTGCATTAGTTTTGTTTGTACAAAAACTTTTCAATTTGATATAATCAAAATTTTCTATTTTGTGATCAATAGTGATCTCTAGTTCTTCTTTGGTCATAAATTCCTTTCTCTTCCACAGGTCTGAGAGGTAAACTATCCTATGCTCTTCCAATTTATTTATAATCTCATTCTTTATGCTTAGGTCATGAATCCATTTTTACCTTATCTTGGTGTACGGTGTTAAGTGTGGGTCAATGATAGTCTTTCTAAGAGCAGAGGTTTCACGTTTGATGGGAAATTTGTTGCTAAGCCTAACTCCCCCATTTTATGATGAGATTAAGGGACTTGTTTAAGATCTCCCAGTTAAAAATAGCAGAGCAGAGCAAGTCTTTTTAGCAAGCTCCAAATCTCGGAGCATTTCCCACTAAAGTGATTTGCCTCTGAGATAACAGGGACCTCTCCCTAGCACTCACTCCCCACCAAGGTCATGTGAAGACATCCTGGACATATCATGATAGTCCAGGGCCTGACAATCCCCTTTGCAAGTCTACGCTGGAGAAACAGGGGAGTGATGATCATGGCCACAGGGCAAAGTGGGAAATGTTAACAGAAATGGAGCAGGATGAGGATTCCATGAATGGATGGGAACAGAAGGCACTTGAGATTTATACTCAAAAATCCCGTTGTTGAGCGTCGGTGGTAACATTCACTAGTTGACTAACTGACTGTGGTAACTCAGCTGCCTGTTTGCTACTTCATTTCTTTCTCTGTAACAGGAACCCCTCTCTAGCCATTTCTATTATAAGGAACTATGGGAGACAGCCTGGCACCATGGGATGTGTTCAGTCAGAGGAAATCAGGTCTAATTTGATTCTGCCCCTTCTTCTCTAGATGTCCTTGTGCAAATCAGCGATTCTTTGTGGGCCTCTTCTCTGTCTGTCCCCCCTGCACTGAATACCCTCCTACCTCATTCCCATCTCCTGGCTTCCTTCAGGTCCTCAATCCAACCTTTTCCAGGAAGCCTTTTCCGGCTACCTTCATTCTTTATCTTCCTTCTGTTGAGTCTTTCCAATTTCTCCCATCCAAGGCTTGTTTTACATATCTCTTTGTATTAGACCCTGGAAAGCAGGGATACTTTGCCTTTGTATCCTTAGCACTAAGCACGATGCCTGATATAGAACAGGCTCTTTAGTGTTTCCTGACAGACTAAGATGAAGTTGTTGGATCTGGTTTCTTATGGACCCCTCTAATTCTAGCTTCATTATCCCATGCTGTGGCCTTGGAATCTCTCTTTACCGTAGAATGTAAAAATCCTTCAGGGGATTCTAAAAAAAAACAGAATTCGGGAGTAGAGAAATGTCAGGGAGCAGGTTGTTGCTGCTGCTGCTGCTGTTCATCCTTCATTCTCCAGTAGGACCATGACATTGGGGAGGTGATACCATGACATATGAGGGAATTGGATGTAAGTGAGGGAGGGCTGGGCAAAGTCACCTGCCCCCTTTTCCGGAGCCATGGGTCCAGTGGCCAAATCTAGATCAGGAGGACTGAAAAAGAAGTGAAATCTCTAGAAGTGCTGAGGGTGTCTGGGAAGGGAGATTGAGAGTGGTCTCATGGCTCCCTCTTGTGTTCATTTCTAGGAAGCACAGACTACAAATTTCCTGGAGTTTCTACCCCAAATCATCACACTTTGTTTTGAATTTATCACCCATCGCTTTGTGTTTAGCTATTTACAAGGATAGCAGTAATTTAGAACTAGAGAGGGAGCCCTATTCAGGTAGACATTGAGAACCAAAAATGTGAAGTGTTCTCTGTAAGACTATATAAGTAATGGGGTTAGGAGCAGGGACATTTTCAGCATATCAATAAGGCAATGAAGAAACATGGGGAATGCTAGGACTTTGGGGATCACAGGTTCATATATTTAGAGTTGAAAAAGACATTAAAAGTCACTTAATTCTACTTCTTCATTATAGAGATGAAGAAAGTGCGATCCACAGAAGTTGTGATTTGTCCAAGATCAGATAGTAATAAGTGGCCAAAGTCATCTTCAACCTCAGATCCTCTGAGAGAATGATTTATTTTTATTAACAACTATTAAATTAAGGTTGAGGCTTTCTCTTCTTTTTTTTTTATTCAGAAGCCAGAAACCTGTAGGTCGTTCAGTGTCTGAAGGATATTGTTGGTGGATGAGATTGGGGTACATCCAGGATGGGAAATTCAATCCAACTACCTTACTAAGACTAATCTATAATGAATTCAGACCCATTGTGTTCCAATCAGGCAGACATGGGTAAAGGGTAGTCTTTGCTCAGATTGCCCAAATTGGTTAGAAATAATCTTTCTTTGTCCATGAGTGACATAATAAAAGTCCCGTCCCCTTAGAATAAGTCCACCTTTCATTATAATATTCATTGTTTTCATTGATTTTTAACCAATCAGAGTTTATCATTGCCTAATCATTCAAAGATATATAAGCACCAAAAAGTCACTGACTTTGGCATTTTGAGAGGGCCACTGGCTCCTTTTATTATTACTTCCTAGCCTAATTTCCTAATTGCATTTTTTTGTCAGGGAGTCAGGGTTAGTGACTTGTTCAGAATTACACAGTTAGTGTCTAAAGTCAGATTTGCACTCAGCTCCACCTTTGTGCTGACCTCATTATTGTGTGCTCTGAAACCTGGGCAGAACATCAGCATCATACCAGGAAATGGAATCATTTTCATTTGATTTGTCTTGGTAAGATTTTGAAGGTCACTTGCCAGGATAAAATGCTAGAATTGAGATCCTTTCTTGAACTAAACTACCAAGTATTCAAACTCTACTGTAGACAGAGGTTGGCAACATTATTTGAATGGCAAATGTACACTTGCCAAAAGACTATTTTATGGAGAACTCACACAGGTTAAGAGTACAAGGTGATCAGAAAAAAGTGATATGAGGACACTGTTAAGGTCTCTCTTAAGAAATGATTGCATGATACAGGATACACTGGCTCAGGACTACCCAGCATGATGTGCCCTCATCAGAGAGGATGCTGTATTCTATGAACAAAGTAGAACTGAATTAGTTCAGAAGAAATGAGATGCACAGAGTTAGAGAATCTACTTCAAATGTTCATAGGGACTATCTGTGTCCAACCTATAACAGGGGATTGTGAGCTTGTATTGATCTGATCAGTGCCAGTCAGATACACTAACCTGACTCTAACATAGTGATGCCATTTTGGTCTTCAAGAACAAAAGATAACAACCAACTAACCAACATAATTAATACAATGATTAATTACACATAAACTATGTTTCATGAACTTTTTATACCTCACACTTTTTACTCTAATTTTGGTGCTCTTTCCACTTTGCCAATTGACAAGAGCTACCACTATTTCTCCAAGTTTCAACATAAAACAATTCCCATAAAAGGAGGCTAAAAGTTTCTTCCAAAGCATACAATTTAGGTAGTCACTTACTTTGGGTACAAGTAGGGTCTATACATAATAGACTAATGCTGATGAAATTCATCTGGACTCGGAGTCAAGAAATCTTGAGTTCAAATACCAATTTGCTACTTGATGTGTTACTTTAGACAAATCATTTAACTTCTTAGCTTCCAATGCTACTCTTGAGGCTCTTAAGGTTATAGCTTACATAGGAAGAGTTAACATGCAATGATAGTTGTTCCTCATTGAGAATTCCTTACATCATTGAAATCAGAGATTTGGTAAATAACAATAATAACAATGATGATGATGATGATGACGACCACCATCACCACATTAATGTAATAAAAAAATAAAAACAACAGAAAATTGCTTCCATGGTCAAGTAAATCATTCTGTCTGAAGACTCTTCTTATTAATCAATCAACTAACATTTATCATATTCCTACTATGTGCTAGGCATGGGGTTAAATACTTAGGGTACAAAGAGAAAAAAAATGAAATAGTCTCTGTCTTTCATGAGCTGACATTTTTTAATTGCCATGTTGTAATTGAAGCCTTGTTTTTTCATTCTGTCATTGGGGGCAAAGGAAAATGTATTTTCACTTCTTTCCAGATAGTCATTTGTTTGTTCATTCATTCAAAAAACACACCCATGAAACACCCACAGTGAGCAAAACCTTATTCTTGGTGCTATGGGGAATAAAAAGAAGAATCACAGAATCTCAGAGTTCAAAGAGAGCTTAAAGCACATTTAGTTTGATTTGTATCCAATAAAATTCCTTCTAGAATATCCTGATAAGTGGTCAACCAATCCCTGGAAAGTTTCTAGTAAGAGAGAATCAGCCCTCTCCTGAGCAGCCTATTCCATTTTGAGGTAATTTTAAATGTTAGCATTTATGGGAAAAAAACACTTTTTCTTTTCTTACATTAAGCACAAATCTGGTTTTGCTTTTTTGTTTTATTTTCTTTGCAACTCCCACATATCATTCTTAGTTATCTTTTTCCTTTAAGGCCAAACAAAACTTGACTAATCCCTTTTCCACATGACTATTTTTCTAATTCTGAGTAATGATAGGGATTACATCCCTCTTAGGTTATCTCTTCTTTGGATTAAAAATGAAATCCAATTCAAGATAAAACTGTGTTTTGTAGAATGTGTGCCAGATGCTGTCCAAGGTGCTACAGAGAAAAAACAAATGATTCCTACCCTCAAAGAACTTATATTCCACATGCCTGCTCCCTCATTCCTGTGATGTGCTCTCAAGAGCCATAAAGATCCCGGATGTTCTCTTTTGGATGATCTCCAATTTACTAATGCCCGTCTTAAACTGTGGTGACCATAATTGTCACAATATTCAAGATGAGGTCTGACCAAAGAAGAATATCATCTGTGCAGTTCTTGCCACTATCACTCTTTTAATACAGCCTAAGAATTACATAGGGTAGCACTATAGTGGATAGAGCACTGGGCTTGGAATCAGGAAAACTTAGCTTTCTGAGTTCAAATCTAGCCCTAGACATTTATTAGATGTGTAGCCCTAGGCAAGTCAGGGCTTTGTTTCCTCAACTGCAAAATGAGCTGGAGAAAGAAACATTAATATCTTTGCCAAGAAAGTTCCAAATAGGATCACAAAGAACTGGATACTGAAACAACTAACAAAAAAGAATTATATTCAATACAATAATGCTGACTTAGGTTGAGTTTGTAGTTCATCAAAATTTAAATTGTTTTTAGATTAACTGAGATTCAAATCTAGACCAAAGATATGTTTTAGAATAAAGTTCAATCCCTGTATCCAGATAGATTATATCTTGAAGTGAGATTGTTTTTTTAAAAAAAAGGTCAAATGATTACACCACAGAAGAAGTACATGTTAAATACTATGGGGATTCCATGAGAGTGAAGTTAGATTCACATCAATAAGTAAAAGTTTGTTCCATTTTGTCAGAGTTTTGAAGGAGGAGCAGAATTTTTATAGGTAAAAAGATGAAGGAAGAAGCCTTACATGCAAAGACTAGAAGAACACTTCTCAGGTATGTTGTAGGGCGATTCTGATTGAGGTAAAGGCTGTTATTGGTGGTTTGGGGAGTAATTTATGAATTTTAGACTTTGTGCTTTGACTGGAGTTAAAATTTAAAAATGGGAGAAGAAATGATATAGGTAGTAGTCTAACCATTTAATTGGGTTAGGAAAATCCCAGGTGAGGGAACCCTCTTTTCCAATACAGGTAGCAATCTTATTTAAAATTTACAGCAGGGGCACATAGTCCATATATGTCAGAGCTTGTCAGAAGTAAGATTTTCCTGGCTTGAAGGCTACCTTCCTATTCACCCACTACAACATGCTGTTTCTATTTTTAAAAAGTTAAAAACAAATACTTGTTAAAACAGACAGGATTTATTTATGAAAATATTTGTGGCAGGGAGGAACAAAGTTTAGAGATCTTATATCAATAGACTGTATCTTCTCTGCAACACGATAATTTAGCAAGCATTTGTGAGGTTCTTACCATGAGCCAGGCATTGTGCCGAGATGGTGATACAAAGAAAGGCAGCTAGATGGAGTAGCAGGATCTGGGTACAGATTCTAGTATGAACCTGGAAAAGTCACCTAATCTTTTTAGCCTCAGTTTACTCATTTGTAAAGTGGGGATAATGATAACACTTACCTCATTTGGTTAAATTCAAAGCAGCTATTACTTTGTTACTATTATTACTATAATTAGAATTATTCTTAAAGATAAAAATAATGAAAATAGAAGATGAGGTTTTCTGTTGAAGGGGATGAACATGAGAGTGGGTTTAGACCTTGGAAAGAATAAAACAGGTTAAGAATAGGAGGCAATAGAGTCAAGAAGAGATGAATGAAAGAGGTGTTTAGCATCATATTAAATTAATAATTACATTAATAAATATAAATTAATATATAAATAAATATAATTATATTATGTAATTAATTTGAGAAGGAGGATAATAGCATCAACAACAAGAAAAATCTTCCCATAGGAGGTAACACTGAAACCAAACTTTCAAGGAAACACTTTTTCTACTCCCCAGAGTCATATAGTTATTATATGGCAGTTGGCATTTTGAATCCTGGTCTACTAAGGTCTAATCTAATGTTCTCTTCATTTATTTTAAAGTATAATAATAGGAATTATGAGAATTTGAGATTTTGAAAAGGAAAGACTTCTGGGGGATGATAGGATCAGTTTTTAATAAGGGAGCTCACTATGGGTGTTCAGATTGTTGACTCTGTTGGTAGGGGATGAGTTGAAATGGGGGTCTGTGAGTCAAATCTTTGAGGGAGATGAATCAGTCAATTCTAGAGGTTAACAGTCAAGAACCTTAAGGATAGAGACAAGATGGCATTACTTTGAGTTCAGAAGCATTATCAAGAAAAGATAGGGGCAGATTAATAGTCTAGAATATGGACTATATAGAATATAGACTAGATTAATAGTCTAAAAGTAAATATGGAGTGGTACAGTGGATCTTAAGAGTGTTAGTACTGGAGGATCTCACTTCAGATTTGGTGTGTGATCTTCAGCAAGTCACTTACCCTGTTTGCCACAGTTTTTTTATAAAATGAGGCAGATAAGGAAAAAGCACATGATTCCTCTGTCTTTGCTGAAAAAATCCCAATTGGGATCATGAAGAATTGGATATGACTAAAATGACACAACAACAACAACTATGGATAATGAAAAAGATATCTTCTTAGTAAAGGGATGTGTGGAGGATAATATGGTAGAGTGTGATCGAATATAGAATGTTGGACTTGGAAGATCTGAATTTGAATTCTGCCTTTGAAACTTATCAGTTGGGTTACTCTAAGTAAGTCACTTGACCTCTTTCTTTCTCTCTTTCTCTTTCTCTCTCTCTCTTTCTTTCTTTCTTTCTTTCTTTCTTTCTTTCTTTCTTTTTTTGCTGATGCAATTGGGGTTAAAGTGACTTGCCCAGGGTCACACAGCTAGGAAGTGTTAAGTGTCTGAGATCAGATTTGAACTCAGGTCCTGTCTGACTTCAGGGCTGGTGCTCTATCCACTGCACCACCTAGCTGCTCCCACTTGACCTTTTTCAAACTCAGTTTCCCTATCTGGAAAACAGTGAAAAGAATACCTATCTTACATATGAGGTTCAAATGACATAACACACATACATCTCTGTCTAAAGTCAGTTATTAGTAAGGAGTGATGCTAGAGATGGAGAGAGGGGAAAAAGCAGCTTCTATTCGATAATGATGCCATCAGATGAGGTTAGATTTCCCTTATGCTTATGGAATGGAGGAAGGAGCTTACTTATTTCAATCAACCAATCAACTAACCACTCAACAATCAAGCATTTATTAAGCACTTCATTGTGTCCCCAACATCAGGAATATAAAGCATGACAAAGATAGTCTTTGCTCTCAAGGAACTCTCATTCCCATAAGGGAAAACCATGGAAATACCCAGGTACATGCAAACTACATACAGTTGCTAACCTTCAAAGACCTTAATCTCCAAGAACACAGCAGATGGGGTAGTTAGAGGGGCGGCCAAAGGAGGAGTAAGTCTAGGGAAACAGTAGGATTCTTCTGGATGAGGATGACAGTGCCAGAGGAGATAAGAGATGAGGGTGGGAGGAGAGGGGAGTCCAGATGGGGAATGGGTTTCCCTTTTCATTTTTGAAAATGTCTTAATTCACCAGAACAAGGCAATCTTTCAGGCCCTCAAATTAAAAACCAATTGCCCATCTGACTACTGACAAATATTTATCTCTTTCCAAACAACAGTCGAGCTCTGAAACAGACAGATGACAGCACTGTCATTTTCCTTTCTTCCATCCCTGTCTGATCTTCATTAAGAAATGCATCATGAAAATGTATATTTTTTCCACTTTTCTCCTTGTGCTTAATTGACTTACAGTTTTAAAAAGACCATTAACTGAGAGGAAAACAAAGCGGTGTCCTCAAACCCCATTAGTCTCCTTTTAGTATCCATTTAATCTTGAGTTGTATTCACAAATGCTAATTATAAACATCCTTAATTGCATGTCACGCATCATTGTGGAATAAGACTCAATTTCCTCCTCTTTGACATAATGTTTATTAAAGGAGAAAAAAAGTCAAAAGTCCCTAAATCACCGGCACAGGGAAGGCAGAATGAGTTACTGAGAATGCTATGATGTCTCCTTTCTTTTTGGCTTCTCACTCAGTTGTTTCTCAAGGTAAAAAGGGGCTGGGGAAACAGTAATTCCTCTCAAAATAACTACAGTATGGAAAATGACAGATCTTGGTGTAGAGTTCTGGATCAGTTCTGGATACAATTGGATAGAACCTATTCTCAGGGGCAATTCATTGGAGCTGGTTTGTATCGCAATAAACACCAATGACCTGAAGACATTATAAGTGTGACTTATAAAGATAGAGGAAAACCTTTGCTCTGTGATCAGAGCTTTTGTATGACCTACTTCTTTCTGGGTGCTGTTATTGATTTGGGGCAGCCTGAAACACTGGAAGGAGCCCAGGATTTAGGAAGCAAGGATCCTCTCTTTCAGTCTATGTCCTAGCACTGACTTAGAGTATGACTTTAGGCAAACCATTCTTTGACTTTCTGGAACCCTTGATCCCACCCAAGCAGGGTGAAGGAAGGAACTGCTCTGTGTTGTTTGCCATGGATGGAAAGAGATCTGACTTTCTACTTACAAGTTCCTGGCTTCCTTCAGGTCATTGCAATAATTCCACCTTCTGCAATGTCAATGGGACTGGAACCCATGTCTAACTTGCGGGTAACAAAGCTGAACAAAGCAGGCTAGAGACAGGAAAGTCAGAAACCAAAGAGAAGTTTAATTTCAAAATGAGGAAAATGGCTTCAAATCAAAGATATGTTCTGGAGCCTTGCTCCTAGTGGGGGACCTGAGGCAGTGTGGTAAGAGCTCCATATTTATACTATAGTGATGCAGTGGGCTGTCACCCTGACAATGCTGGATAAAGCAACAATGAGACAAATTTGATTTATAGCAGGGTTCATCATGGGAACATCTGTATTACCGGTGTTTATACAAGCTTAGGGACTACCTGATGCTGATGCAAAACAACTCTGGGATTTTTCAGTGACTGAGATAATCCAAAGGGTAAGCAGAAAGGATTGTGGTTCTGCCAAGCTCAGGACACAGCTTGCTTGCTGGTCCTTAACTCTGGGAAACAAGATGACTCCTAATATTTTAACAGTAAGAAGCCTTTCCTAATCCCCTGTAATACTAGTGCCCTTCCTCTGAGATTATAACCAATTTATGTTGTTTGTACAAAGTCATCAGCATGTTGTAACCTCCATTAAACTTGAGGGAAAGAATACTGATACAACAGAGACCTGATTAAAGGCTGAAATTGTTGGGGGAAGACCAAAAAAAAAAAGACTTGGAAGGTGAGAGCTTGTAAAAGAAGCCAGTCTCTCAACATAAACCTGATGCTAAGCTTGCCTCTGGAGAAAAGTTGAAGGAAGAGCTCTTTCTTTGCATGAAATTAGGTCTTCTCCCTTAGTTGAGCTGTGCTTTCTTTCTCCCATCTGAAGAGCTCATTGACTCATGTATTTGCTGGGATATATTCATGTGTATAATTTCTCTGATTTCTGATTGCTATTTGCTCAGAGAAGTGGGTTTATTTATTATTCTCCAATCATAATGATCTTTGATGTAACCAGGATTTCAGGGAAAGGGGCTAACCCGGGGGTATAAGGTTGGGATTACTCTTTCCCTTAAACATGAGGGGAAATGTTTTGTTTTGAATTCTCCCATCCAAGGCATATTTGGGTGAAGCAGATAGATCTATATCTGGTCACTATTTCCCTTTGATCCAGTCAAGGAAAGGAGTAAGAAGTTAACAAGGACTCTTGTCCTGTTTCATCCAAGATACAAATTACAACTTTCCTTGTATAGAGTTGGGTCAGATTTCAGAACATGCTGCTCGTAAACATACATATATCATTTATGGGCAGCTAGGTGTTTCAGAGGATAGAGGGACAAGGCAGGAACACTCCTCTTTATGAGTTCAAATTTCGGCTCAGGCACTCAGTAGCCGTGGGACCCTGAGCAAGTCACTTAACACTATGTGCTTCAGTTTCCTTTCTGGAAAATGACCTGGAGAAGAAAATGGCAAACTATTCCAGTATCTTTGCCAAGAAAATCCTAAATGGGAACAGGAAGAGTCAGACATGACTGAAAAACGACTGAACAACAATACAAATATATACAACTCATGTGAACACACACACCTATGTGGGCACACACATTTTATAAGATTTAGAGCAGTATCTAAAACATAGAAATCAATGCTTATTGACTGTCTTATATGCTCTGATCCTCAGTTTCCTTTTCTGTAAACTGAAGTGATTGGACCAGATAATCTGTGAATTTCTTTCTAGCTCTAATAGTTTCTAACTCCATGATAGTCTGATGGAGGTCATTGATCAATCAACAAACATTTATTATTGAGAAGTAAATCTTCATTGTATTAGAGAAAGTTGCAACGCCCCCAACCCTGACAATTATTAAGAATTTACTTTGTACCAAGCACTTTAAACTTGGAATAGAAACACAAAAATAAAGACAGATTCTGCTCTCAAGGAACACATATGAAAAAGAAGATAAGGGGGAAGATTTTGATGTGGAAAGTTGCAAGGATAGAAAATGGGGCAAAATAGGAGTGGATTGAGACATTCCAGTCAAGAGCAATGATGGTGGGTTTGATCATGATTCCTAGATCAAGAAATTGATAGAGAGGTGGGAAAAGAAGGGTTATCTTTGGTTCTTTGAGGGTTTTGGTGAGGAGAAAGAAGAGGTAAGTCAGAGAGAAGGCTTTGAAATAAGCATATCCAGGCTTTCCTGAAATAATGCTCTTAATAACTGTGATCATGATCATCTGAATTTTTCTGTATCTCAGTTCCTCATCTATACAATGAAGAGGTTGGGTTAGATGTCTTCTAAGGTCCAGTCCAACTTGAAATCAATGATCTTAATGCTTTTTCTGGAACTTATGGCCAATTTCTTCTTAGCCCAATCACTTCCTGACCTGCATAATGAAAACCTTGAGCTAGCTGACCTTTATCGCTATCTCAATTTAATATCCATTTCAGCTTCAAATCTGTGATCCTATAGTTAGAGACGTGGCATAGTGGACACAGAGCTGGACCAAGAATCAGAAATCCTCCTGAGTTCGAATCTGGCCTCAGACACTTACTATCTGTGGGACCTGGACAATCACTTAACTCTGTTTACTTTAGTTCCCCATTTGCAAAATGAGCTAGAAAAGGAAATGGCAAGCTACTCCATTAACCTTGTCAAGGGAGCCTCAAATGGGTTCATGAAGAGTTCTGGACATGACTGAAGTGACTCAACAACCCCCAAACTGGCCAAGTCAGATCAGCTGGGTTATCATGTATTCCCTCTATCCCATCAAGCCCACCCCAGACCTGAATCAGGGTATTCTTGGTGACAGCTGCTCTGATGTCATCCCTTCTTATAGTGGCTCTTTTGGAATGTTCATTTTGCTTATGGATTTATTGGGTGCACCTTGTCTGCTCCTCTTAGGAGCCTAGGCAGATCTGAACATCATTCATCATTTTGGAGTGAGCACGGCAGGCAGGGAGCTGGCAAGCTTGCTGTCTGGCAGTCGATAACAAAAGTAACCTTTTCGGCATTTTTAATTGGACCCCATTTGTCATTGGCTAGAGTCACCCTGCCCTTGCCAATGAAGCTGTTGGGGGCTGAGTGGGTTCCCTAAATTCTGAGGATGGACTATGGCTTTTCTTTTCCTATAGCTTTCAAGGTCGCTGTTTCCCACCTGGGAGACCAAGAGTGATGGAGAAAAACCATAGACAAAGCTGATCTTTATCCAGTTCTCCTGTTTGAATGACCCTGTCTATCCCAGACCATGCTAAACCCCCTGCCATTATCTATGAACTCCTCCGCTATATCATCCAACACTTTAACACCACAGGATCATAGATATCAAGTCAAAATAGTCCTTAGAAGCTACCGAGTGCAGAGCCCTTCTAGATGAAGATCCTGAGATCCAGAGAGAACTATAGATCACCCTATCATAGATTTATTCCACAGAGTGATTGAGAGATTTCATCCAGTTCCTTCATTTTCCAGATAAGGAGACTGTGACTCAGAGAGGAAATGTGATTAGTCAAAGTTACACAACTTTTAAGTATAAAAGGTTGAGATTTGGAGATAGGGCTTTAAAAGAAATCCTGGGCTTTGTCACCAATCACAATTTCTCCTGTGGCTCTTAACCATTAAGGAAACCTTCCTATAAATATTTCAGAAACGTCATGAGATCAGAAATTGAGAGCAGAGTGTGCTTCCAGGTCAAATGCTGTATTTCTGACCCTGTGTAGGTTATGATAGCTCTTACATGGTTTTGGTGCATTTTATGTATATGTGTGTATATATATATATACAGCTCCATAAAGTCCCATAAAAAGTCAGACACTATGATTATTTCTGGACTGTTACTGTTCAGTCAACAAGCATTTATTAAACTCTTACAAATGTGCCAAGTACTGTGCTAAGAATTGGCAATATACACTCCAAAAAAACCCAGACCCTGATCAAAGACATAAAAGGGGAGCTGCAAAGCAGAGATAAGTGGAGGGAAGAAGGGACTTAAATGAAAGCATGATGGCAAAGTCAAAGAACCCAACATGGGTGGTCTGGGGCCCTTTTCCAAAACGGAAGCTCCAGGAAGAAATCACTGATGGGAGTAAAGACCTCTTTGAGTGGAGTCAAGAGGTAGTTGTAGCATATATCATAAGTGTCTTGAAGTCAGTGAGCTCATGGCCCTGAATATCCCTCAGCTCCTAGCATAAGGCCAGAACATAGGATTATAGAGTAGAGCTGGAAGAGTCTTGAAAGTCATCTAATTGAACTTTTTTTGCATGAGTAAACTGAGGCACAGAGGGGTTCAATGCTTGAGATCATATGGAGCATCAGTGGTTTTGGTGGAAATTGAATCCAATTGTAGGCCAAGAGTAAAAATCATTGCTCCTGCTCAATGGACTTAAGCCAAGACATTTTTCTTGGACTAAAGGGAGAGACTGGGAATCAGGATTCAATCTAATGTAACAGATATCAATTAATCACTCACTATGTGCAAGGGACTGTACTAGGCCTAGGGATAAAAAAAAAATAAAAAAAGTAAATAGTCCCATCCCTCCTGAAGCTTGTATTTGATCAAGGCAGGTGCAATGCAAACAAGTAAGCTAATTCCTGAGGATCATCTGAGGAGGATGGAGAAAGCTCAATCAGCTCATGGAAACAGAAGGACCTGTCTGTATTACATGCTATATTAGTCAGTTATTTCTTGAAGGAAGTGGGGACAACCAAGAGGGGATTTGAGAAGGGAGTTACAGTTATCCCTTTCACATCATGGGGGGTTAAGTTTGTTGAAGGAAGTGGGGACAACCAAGAGGGGATTTGAGAAAGAAATCACAGTTATCCCTTTCACATCATGGGGGGTTAAGTTTATTGAAGGAAGTGGGGGCAACCAAGAGGGGATTTGAGAAAGAAATCACAGTTATCCCTTTCACATCATGGGGGGTTAAGTTTGTTGAAGGAAGTGGGGACAACCAAGAGGGGATTTGAGAAGGGAGTTACAGTTATGCCTTTCATGGGGGGTTAAGTTTATTGAAGGAAGTGGGGGCAACCAAGAGGGGATTTGAGAAAGAAATCACAGTTATCCCTTTCACATCATGGGGGTTAAGTTTGTTGAAGGAAGTGGGGGCATCCAAGAGGGGATTTGAGAAAGAAATCACAGTTATCCCTTTCACATCATGGGGGGTTAAGTTTGTTGAAGGAAGTGGGGGCATCCAAGAGGGGATTTGAGAAAGAAATCACAGTTATCCCTTTCACATCATGGGGGGTTAAGTTTGTTGAAGGAAGTGGGGGCATCCAAGAGGGGATTTGAAAAAGAAATCACAGTTATCCCTTTCACATCATGGGGGGTTAAGTTTATTGAAGGAAGTGGGGGCAACCAAGAGGGGATTTGAGAAAAAAATCACAGTTATCCCTTTCACACCATGGGGGGTTAAGTGCGTGGGGTTCCTAAGATGTGGACAAACCACATAAAGTTTTTTGGTCCTTTCTTTGTTCCAGAGAAGTCTGATTTTTTTTTCTTTTTCTGTCATGGTGTGTTTACAATATCTTATTGTAAAATCTGGGTTAAGTATTTGGTCATAGGCCAATGTAAAATAAAAATATATTTTTTCTATGCTTGCTGGTCTTCTACAGCAAATGCAAAACTCCCTCAAAATCCCACTTACTTTCTCATTGTGACCTGCAACATATACTGATATAATGGGAAAAGCCATGCTATGGAAAGGTTAATTGTATTTGACTTTATAAAATAACATGCAAAGACCTGGAGGTAGGAAACGGTCTGGAGAGTTCAGGAATAGCAGGGAGATCAATTTGAACAAAACAGAAAGTACAGGGGAGTGATGCACAGTCCTCAACACAGACGGTGAAGGGTTGTAAATGTCAAGTTCAGGAGTCTGTATTTATCTAGAGGCTGTTGAGCCCTGAGAATTCCGAGCTGGAGAGTGACATGGTGAGCCCTGCTCCTTAGGGAAATTCTACTGGCAACTGCTTAGTGGATGGATCAGAAATGGAGTGGCAGGAAGCAGACAGGTCAATTAAGAGGCCATTAGAATAGTTTAGGCGGATTAACAAAAAGTGAAATGTCACTCACGACCTTGCTTCTCTCCCTGCTTCATAATTTTGCTCATCCCTTATGCAAACACAGACATATATCATGGGAAGAAAGGTAGGAAGGAAAAAGAGAGAAAAGAAAAGAGGTAGAGGAAGGAAAGAGTAAAAGAGGAATGGAAGAGGGATAAAGAGGAGGAAAGAAAAAGGGAGGAAAGGAGAAAGGAAGGAAGGAATAAAGGAGAATGGGAGGAGGGATTGAAGAAGGAAGGGAGAAAAGAAGAAAGGAAAAAGGAAGAAGGTAAAGAAGAAAAGAAGGAAGGAATGGAAGAAGGAAGGGAGTGAATGAGATGAGGTGAGTTCTCTCAAGAGAGTTATGAAAGTCAAGCAAAGCTTCATCTACTTCCGAGTTGGAGTAGGCCTGAAGGTCCTTGAGCACTGACTCAAGGGCATACCCAAGTCCCCTTCCTGCTATCCTTCCATGATGACATCATTTTCTTGCTACTTCAATCAAATATGGGCAACTGTGTTCTTATCGGCCAAGTTCAATTTCTTGGGTAGTTCCCACATTTAGAATGTAAGCCAATGAGGATGATGGCCAGTGGTGGGGGAGTGGTTGTGTTAGGGACTATTTAAAGTGTAAAACCTGTCCCAAAAGGTCCCCCTTCCTTTCGATTGCTTGCTTGATGGGAGGGACTCCCACTTCTCGCAAGAATGTACAATAAATTTTTGCTTTGCTCCTAAAGATCTCTCCAGCTTTTTACTAAATGATGACCACTTACCACACAAGAAGGAGAAAGGAAGGAAAAGAAGAAGGAAGGAAAGAAAGGAGAGATGAAGGAAGAAAGGAAAAAAGAGAGAAAGGAGTAGAAGATAGGAGGGAAGAAGGAAAGGAGATAGGTGAGGAAGGGGAAAGAAGAAAGAAGGAAGGGATAAAAATAAGAATGGGAACAAGAAAGTATAGAAGGAAAGGTTGAAATGAGAGTATAAGGAAGGAGAGGGAGTGAAATATAAAAATGTGACACCAAGAAAGTGAGCCCATCACCCTGAGGTCTCAGACTGTTTCATGCTATTCCCATGATGCTTTGAGTTCCCAAGGCATTTTCTAAATATAACTTTTTTCTTTCCATAAAAACATAAATAAAATGCCTCCCAATTTCCTTGAAGGTAAGTAAACTAACTGAGTTGGTTGTGATATCATTTGTCTTCATAGTTTCCCTTTCTCAAGCCTTATCCTGGGCAGAGATTTATTGCCCATATACCGTGTTTTACTGTTATTGGACCTGGGGAGATGGGGACCCAATCCATCATTTCAGAGGCAGATAGAGAAGTGTTTCTGAGGAGTGTAGGGAGCTCGGGAGGCTGGGAATCAGGGATTACAGAATGCCTCCTCTTTTCCCCTTGCTCTCAGGGAGGAATCTCTAGATAAGATAATTCATAAAAGCCTTAAATCTCTCTATGAATACAAACCATCCTGACAACCATAATCATCATCATCCTCCTCATCCCCATTGCCTTTCTTATCCAAACCTCTCTCTGAAGAGTGCCTGATAAATTCATTGGTGTCATTCATTCATTCCCACATATGAATTACTGGCTGTTGGCTTGCAATAAATTATTGATGGCTACAGGTACCCCACCCCGTTTACATTTTTTATCAGTGAATAAAGCCTTCATTTAAAGGGACAACTCCAATATAATTTTGGAACTCATTGAGTTGGCTTGGGAAAGCTTCTTCCTTCTCTTTCCACAAAGACATCACCTAGGCATCTGCTTACTCTGCTTTTGTAGGAAGCTAACTTCATTTAGTAACATCCATTAGTTAATATTTGTAAACTGCTATTTCTCATTTGAACCTCATTGCAATTCTTTGAAGTAGGTGCTATCATTATTTCCATTTTATAGATGAGGAAACTGAGGCAGACAGGTTAAATTATCTTCCTGAGGTAACATAGCTAGTGAGCAATTACAATAGGATTTGAACTCAGGTCTTGATTTTAAGCCCAGAGCTCTATCCACTTGGCCACTTAATGGTTCTGGAGACAAGCCGATCATTTAAGTTGAGATCTGGCCTCCAAGACAAGCAAATTTCAAAGCAGACTCTGGTTCTGAGACTACAAAGAGCTCTCTAAGCTGCAAAGGGGTTTCTTTTTTCACTCAGAAGATGATTGCTTTAGTGCTGGAAGGGACTCCTTAGGCCCTTTAGTTCAGCTTTTTCACTGTGCTCCTGGTAAAGGACCTGTCCAGAAGAGGGGCTATTTGCCTTGCTAAATAACACCCAGTGAGAGCCAGGATTTTAATCTGGGTCATCTGAAAACAGACCCAGAATTTTTTCTTCTATGCTTTGCTGTCGATGAATTCAAATTTTCTTAAACATATTTTATATCTAATGCTTTGTGCTGGACGTTGGGGAGAAATGAAGTTCCTCATAAAATTTAGCATAATAATAAACACATGACAAAAGATGCAGAAGAGAGGACTGGTCTAAAAAAATCCAAAAATAAACTCACCCTTGGTTTAGTCCCTTATCCTTGTTGGGTCTCTAAGATGATGGAAGAAGTGATGGCACTGGTAGATATCATGGAAGTCCTTCCTTCTTTCCTTCCTTCCTTCCTTCCTTCCTTCCTTCCTTCCTTCCTTCCTTCCTTCCTTCCTTCCTTCCTTCCTTCCTTCCTTCCTTCTTTCCTCCCTCCCTTCCTTCCTTTCTTCCTCCTTCCCTTCCCTTTCTTCCTCCCTCCCTCCCTTCCTTCCTTCCTTCCTTCCTTCCTTCCTTCTTTCCTTCCTCCCTCCCTTCCTCCCTCCCTCCCTTCCTTCCTTCCTTCCTCCCTCTCTTCTTTCCTTCCTTCCTTCTTCCTTCCTTCCTTCCTTCCTTCCTTCCTTCCTTCCTTCCTTCCTTCCTTCCTTCCTTCCTTCCTTCCTTCCTTCCTTCTTTCCTTCCTTCCTGTCTTTCTGCTGAGGCAATTGGGGTTAAGTGATTTGCCCAGTGTCACACAGCTAGAAAGCATTAAGTGTCTGGGGTCAAATTTGAACTCAGGTTCTCCTTATTTCAAGGCTGGTGCTCTATCATTGAGCCACCTAGCTGCTCCCATGTCATTTCTTTATTGGGAATTATTGACATTGATAAAATCTGAGTCATAAGCATATCATGACCCTTACTTTTACTTGTAATGAAAGGTTTTACACACACACATACACACACAATTCTGGGGTTGAAATGGGGCAAGGTGCAGATGGGAGATAGATTTAAGAGAGGGCTTTAGGAAGAATCTAGAACTGTGAGGGAATAATCACAATCAAAACAAATTTCTGTTATCTAAGATGGAGGGTAGGTTGAGAGGCAATTAAAGGGAAGAGATAAAATCCAGAAACTCAGGTCTGGGCTGGGTGAAGAGAGAGTGCAAATTTTTCCAATGAGCCATTGCTAGATTGTTGCCTTCTTTCTTTCCTTTTCTACTTTCTTTCTCTCCTTTGTCTTTCATTCTCACTCTTCCTTCTGATGAGGTTAGATGAACGATTCCTAGTTCAAAATATAAAAGTACCAAATTCATAACAGTCCCTGTCCTTGCCAAAGGGACATTTATTTAGGTGAAGAGATTACAAAGTAAAGAAGTGAAAAAGGCACCAGGATTGGTAAATATGAAATAGATTGAGGAGTTAGTTATAGTAAGGAGAAAGAAGCCATTAAAGGGAATATGCTATGAGGAGCAGAGAGTACCTCAGAGCAGGATTAGTCCTGAAAATGATCTTCATAATATACACATCTTTCATAGGGGAATTAAAACCTTGGGGATTTCTCAGAGGAGGAGGGGAAGTATTAGGGCAGAATTTGGTAGCTCAGGGGGAGGGATTAAGGAAGAGGCAGGTGGAATCCACCTGACTGTCAAAGTCCCAGAGTGTCTAAAGATAGTCTAATCAAGATCTCAAAGGTTGTTTAAAGATGCTCTGAGATTGGAGATATAGACAATGGATGCCAAATAATAGGCAGATGGGCTTCTTCCCGATAAGGAAAGAAAGTAAGTTCATTTCAAAGTCCACATCACTTTTCTTCTCTTCCTCTCTCTCCCCCTCCCTCTTTCTCTTCCTCCCTTCTTTCTTTCCTTTCTTCTTTCTTCTCTTCCTCCTTCTCTTCCTTCCTTTTTTCTTTCTTTCCTCCCTCTTTCTTTCCTTCCTTCCCTCCCTCCCTCCCTATTTCCTTCCATTCTTCCTTCCTTTCTTTTTTCCTTCCTTCCTTCTTTCTTTTCTCTCTCCTTCCCTCTCTTCCCTGCTTCCTTCCTCTCTCCCTCTGTCTTTCCCTTTTTCACGTCCTCCTTCCCTCCCTCCCTTCCTGTCTTCCTTCTTTTCTCTCTCCCTCTCTCCTCTTCCTTCTTTCCTTCCCTCCTTTCTTCCTTCCTTCCTTTTTTATTTATTCTTTTCCTCCCACCCTCCTTCTCCCCCTTCTCCATCTTTTTCTTGTAAAGGGACAAAGATGAAGAATAAAAAAAGAAACATAATAATAGATGATAGATTAAGCCCCACTTAATATTCACATGAATGTGAAAAGGATAAATTTACATCTAAAACAAGTATGATGGCAGAATGGATTAGAAAGCAGAATCCAATGATAAGTTTCATTTTGTTTATATGAAAAACTGAAAACCTGCAGATTCACACTGATAAGATGGGGAACAAGAGGAGAATATATAATTTAAAAAGAGTCTCATGATCTTAGGCAAGAGAATAGTAAAAATATACATGATTTCAATAAATAAACAGGTATGTGGAATAGAGAGAGAAGGTGAAGAACTTACAGGAATGTATGAATTCTTTTTCTGTATTTTATTTTCATTATTTCTGTGTTTCCCCTATGACTTGTATAATATGTGAAGGCCTATATTTACTTGAGCCTTGGCCAGCTAGAAACCTATTTACTTAACCTGAGCTGATGACATTTATCAGTATTTGACATTTATTGATATTTAGTTTATTAGCTTGACCACTGTCTGTTTAATTATCTGAAGCCTGAAGGCCTGATTTTCTATTTCCTAGAAATCAGGTGATTTTGGGGAAACAGAAACCTTCTATTCCAATTTTTCCGGATAGCAACAACCAATTAGATGCCTCCCCCTCCCCTTCTCAATGCTCTCTTACTTGTGATGTTATCTCTTGTATAAAAGCTGTGTATCTTTACTACTTCTTTAACCCTCCTATGGCTCATCCTCCCTTGGGAGGTTTAATAAACAACCTTTCTGCTTTCTATTTTGAGTGATCTCTGAGTAGTCATTTTGGGTAAGGGTCTTCTATAGCCTCCACACAGGGAATTATATTATGCCTAAAGGCATATAAACATGTATTAATAACAATACTATAATAAATATGGACTGGCATTAAAAGTTGATTAAACATGGAGAGAAATAAACAGTGAAAGAATATTTGTTGGGAACCTTAATCTGTACCTTTCAGAATTAATAAATCTAACAGAAAGTGAATGAGAAAGAAGCTAATAATCTGAATATAATTTTAGAAAAGATAGATATAATAGATTTCTCACAGTTTTGAAGTGGAATTGTAAAAAATTTACATACTGAGTTTTGAATAGCAGCTTTACACAAATGATCCTTTAGTAGGATTATTCTAGTATATAAAATGTAGCACAATTTTTTAAACATTAAAGCACTTTATGTTAACTTCTACTATTAACATCAATCGATAATATTTATTAATCACCTACTACCTACCAAGCACTATGCTAGGTGTTAAAAACACAATGACAAAAACATGATAAATATTGCTATCAGAGAATTTACATTCTGGTAGGGGAATATAACAAGTAGGTGAAGAAATATCCAACAGACTTAACTTAATAATAGATCAAATGACAAATATTTAATAAGAACAAAATGAGTCCCGAAGTACAAATGAGTGTCATCCCTCATAGACTCATGTTTTAGTGGGGAAGGAAAATTTTCTCCAGAAAATTGTTTTAAAGTGAGGATGTATTTCAGCTTCAATGACATTTGTTTCACATTGCAACTGGAAAAACCTTTTCTGCCTCAGTTATTACAGTTCCTCATTCTGACTCTTCACTACTGCCACAGTTTTCTCTACCACAGGTCTACTACCTCCTATTTACTACTGCTGTTCCACTTCCTTTTGACAACTGTTATCCAATGGTAATTTTCACTGTTTCCTGCTTCCAGGGGTGGAGTTCATCACCATTTGTTATCATCACTATTGCTTCAGAGAAGTGTCACCAGTTTTGTAGAATAAGATCTTCGGAGCCAAGTGTATCAGGGCTAGTCAACAATTTCCCCTCAAACTGTTACGTTTCTCACAATTCTGCAAAGTTGATGTGCAAAAGGGATACTCAGAGTACTTTCCCCCCTCCAATCCCTTTCAAAATAATGTTCCTAGCCTTATTCCTAGTTGAGCAAGGATCAATGAATTTTTTCATTTTCTTCCCAATTCAGTGTACATGCAATGTATTCATTCATCAAAATATGCATTCAACACATAGACTCTCACTTAGAGATTTAGCATTTCCTGTTAGTGCTGAGGCTGGGAAAAAGACATACTGCCCTTTTGTAGGTGGCCTTTCAATCCCCATCATGATAGTTGATAGTCTATGTTCAGCCATGAAAATTTCCATGAAGGTTTGAAAAGTTTCAAGAAGGCACTGTAAACACTAGAGAGGAAGCAACAAAGTTTTAAAAACAAATTCATTTCATTGAAGAAATGTCTTTTTCCTGTTTCCACAAAGTTATAACAAGATACCGTCCTTTTCTCCAATCAAGGAGAATAAAACACAAGCTGAAATGTTTCAATTCCTTAAGGTGAACAGTCTTTCCCTAATTGAAAATATAAGCCATCTGGGACTAGAGATAGCCATTTATACTTGTTTCAGGTAAATTAAGTTATTCAAGTTGACTTTTGGTCAACTTGATATTGAGTCTTTTTGAACATAGATAATCTGGTCCTCTGGTGACAGACATAAAGGTCATTATCAGACTATTATTCAAAACTTTTCTAACTCAGTAAAACCCCAAAGACCTAGATCTTCATCAGTATTGCCTTGGTGAAATGATGCCATCTGAATACATTAAGGAGATATCAGATCAGGACTTTAGTGATGAGAAGGCAAGAGATAGTCACAATCTCTACTAGGGAGAAGCATCTCACTTAGGTGAGATCAGAACTCTGTCACGGTGTTGAAGTTGGGTTCCTCTCCCACTTCATCAAAATAAGGATTTAAGCCAAATATAACCATTGGGTTGAATCTGCTAGATCATGATCAATCAATCAGTAAACACTTATTAAACATTTATGATTTATTAGACACCATATTAAGCTCTAGGTATGAAAAGAAAAACAAGAACCTGGTCTCTTTCCTCAAGGAGCTCACATTTAAATGTCAAAAAGGCAGCAGATACATCCAAAGGTATAAAGATTCTCTAATTAATGCATTATGAAATTATAAAACAGAAACATATGAGAGGAAAGATCACTACTTAATAGGGAGAATCAGTAAAAACAATTCCTGTTTGGCTCCCCTCCTTTGGACTACAGTAGAGGCTCCTTCTTTTTCTTGTTTGGCATCCCATTTTTTTGGAGGGTGGGACTTGTGATTTGAATAGTGAAGGGAACTCCTAATGAAGAAATGTTTTTCTTTCCCTGAAGCAGACTGGTAACTAGTTTGTAACTTAGGGTCTTAAAGGTATTCGGGGTCCCTGAGATGTTAAGTGACTTGCCCATAATCACACAACTAGCTAGTAGGTATCGGGGCAGGACTTGAACACAGGTTTTTCTGACTTTATTATAGTTTGTCATCTGTATTGATGATATTTGGAATCTCTATAGAATTATCTCAGAAGAACTTGAGAAAAGAGAACATGGAAAGTTGCTGATAACCAAGTCCCATGATGGATAGCTATGTTCCATACAGATAGTGACACTAGACAACATTAGAGTTCCGAATGTAATTTCCAAGGTTGATATATCAAAGAAGCTTGACCTGGAGGCTAATACACATTGATAATGGAGTTTTGAATCTGGGGATGTTGTATTTTATTTTTCTGTGCCTGGCTAAATGATTTAATCATCTCTCTTCTAACTTTGTCACTGTACTTGCCCATTTTTGCTGCAGGCTAAAATCTTTCCCTCTTTGGGTCCTTACCAGTTGATAACTCTGGGGTTTTGCCTGACACTCTCAGCTCTTCTGCAGTCCTTCCATTCCGTCTTTATTAAAGTTATTCATGGCTCACAGTGAGATGGAACAGCATTATTCTTAAAAGACCAGGTTTATTTTGCTCAATTCTTTCTCCAATTGAGCAGTGGATGTTAAGTACCGTGTTATTATTAATTATTAATATAACATATTGGATGGCCCATAAATATGTACAAAGTACTTTTCTCCCAACCCTGTGAAGCTCATGGTAGGAGCATCTGGAGTTGAAGAGAAACTCTGAGACTGAGAGAAGGCAAGTAGGTTGCCCATGGTTGCAGAATTAGCATGAAGCAGAATGAGTCCTAAGTGATAAGGTCCTGAATGGTGTGTTGGGCAGAGAAAAGCTGAAAAGTTGCTCCCTGAAGCAAACAGGGAGAAGGCACTGAGAGAATTCAGTTTAGCTCCATGGTTCCACCCTCTGGGATGGTCATTCAGTCAGAAATCCAAGTTATGTCAAACTCCTGAGAGCCATCCTCTGTAGGAGTCTTGGACAGTCTCATCTTGCCATGTCCTGACAGAAATCCCAGTCATGTTCTTGAGTTTAAAATTTCCCTCTAAAATCTAGTTGTGACCTTGCCATACTCACTGCTCCCCTTTGGGTCAGTTCACTACTGTACTCTCCTTCATGGTGTCTTTCCATTTACCCCACCCCATTCCTAATGGCACATGTTCTCTCCCAATCCCACCATATCTTATGGTGTATCCTCCTTACAATTAGCTGTTTTGGTGCTAAGTCCTCTTTGGGATTAGCTTGCCAGCTAAAATCTTGCCATATGATAGATCTCAGAAAAACCTGGAAAGACTTACATGATCTGAATTAAATGAGCATTAAATGAGCAGAACCAGGAGAACACTGTATAGCGTGCTAGCAAAATTATGCAGTAATCAACTATGATGACTTAGCTTTTCTCACCAATACAATGATCCAACCACAAAAGACTATTAATAAACAGAGAAAGAGATGATGAAGTCTGAATGTAGATTGAAGCATTCTATTTTCATTTATTTTGTGTGTTTTTTTCCTTTTATTCTATTTTTTCTCTCACAACATGACTAATACAGAAATATATTTCACATGAGTACATAGGTAATCTAAATCAAATTGCTTATCACCTTGGGTTTAGATACAAGTTGGTCTGAATGGTCTCTGAGGTCCCTTCCAATTGGAATATTAAGATTATATTGTGAGAATAGTGGGGGGAGTCTATACTCCTATCCCAAAGAGGGAAGAAAAGGAGGAAGAAGATTTGGAGCTCAAAATTTTACAAAAAAATTGGAGTTGAAAATTATCTTTACCCATAATTGCAAAAATAAAATATTTTAAGAGAAGTTTTCTTAGGCCAGAAAAATTATCTTTCTATGTGAAACTTGAGTGAGATGGATGATGAAGGGATGATGACAGCTATTTTCCTGAGTCAAATTGTATGGCAGTCTTTAGAGAGCGGCAGCCAGAATCAGGAAGACTTAGGACCAAATCTAGCTTTAGACACTTACTAGCTTTGTGACCTTAGGTCAGCCAATTAACTTTTTCCTGTCTCAATTTCCTCATGTATAAAAGAGGGTAATAAAACATATCTATTTTATATATATATATATATGTATATATATATATATACACACACACACACATACACACACATATGTGTGTATATACACACACACATATACATCCCAGGGATTTTTTGACATATAAAAAGTAAAACAATATTTTCCAAATACTTTTCAAATCTTCAAATGTTGTTATCAATGTTGTTGTTTTTGTTGTTGTTAGTCATGTATTTAATGATGGGCTGTCAAGTATAAAAAGATTTAGATTTGTTCTGTTTGGCTCCACAGAATTTTAAGTAACTGGCAGATGGTCTAAAAAAGAAAACTGAGGCTTAGGGTTGGAAATGCTTCCTAAAAGCCAGAAATATCTCAAATTGGGATGGGCCACTTTGGGGGTGACAATGGCTTCCTCTTCAGTACAAATCTTTATTGAATATGACTGCTTAGCAGGTATGTTATGAAGGTGATTCTGGTATAGGTACAAGGTGGTCTGTATGGTCTCTGAGATCCCTTCCAACTGGAATACTGAGATTCTGTTGTGAGAATAGTCGGGGGAGTCTACACTCCCATCTCAAGTAATCACAGCCTTCCATTGTCAAAGTATAAACATTATATGACCCTCCTTTGGGGAGAAGGTCAGGGTAGAGTGGTGGCAAGAATATTGGACTTTAGGTTGAGAGACTGGGCTTTGAATTTCACCTTTAGTGTTTTCTGGGGACGCCACTCCCTTCACTTTTTTGAACCAGTTTCATCCTTTTGATATTGGTGACAATACCTACACTGCACTGCCTATATCAAAGAGTGACTTGAGCCAAGTACTTTGGGAACCATAAAGTGCTATAGAAATAGAAGTACTTATAATTTTTCACCTCTGACCCATTTTGTACCATGAGATCTCAGGCTGGGAGTGCATTCATCCCCATCCTTCCCTTCACTTATTTCTGTCTTGACTTTTTGACTCTGTGGCCTGAAACATTCTACTCAATCCCATTAAAATAATTAACTTTCTTATTTTAATGTCTGACAAATATGGAAGAAACATATTAAGCATTTACTCTGTGTAAACATTTTGCTAAGCACTAGAGACAGAAATTTAAAAACAAAGCCAACCCCTGCTCTCCAAGAGCTCACTTTCTAATGAGAGAGACATCACATATGGAGGGTTACAGGTACAAGTCAGATGAAAGGCCCCATGATCTGCAAACAGATGGTAATGGATCTTCTTCAATGTGATTTCCACTGATAAAACCATCACAGTTTCTCATGCTGAACCATTTGGCAGCACCAAGGAGGTTGGTATTGAGAATTTTCTTCTCTTCTCTTTGGGAGCTGGAGCTGGAGCAGTCACCAAAGCAGTTGACAGGTGGAATCTCCATGGGGGTTGCTTCCTAAGAGGAAGGAGTCAACTGAAAGCAGAACTGGTGGGGAAAGTGGCTTTGATATCACAGGTGTAAGCAATTCCCCCACTATTGCAAATTACAGTTCTTCATTGCCATCATGATTCATATCTATCTTTTCCCATTAAGGATGTATGCAATATATCAAAAATTTTCTTCTACCTTTCATAATATTTGTTAATTCCAGCCTGACTCTGGAGGTGATAATTTCTTTGAAAAAATTTAAAAATATATTTGCTCTATTTTGAACTTAAGAAATAAAACAAACATTTCCATAACATAGTAGAATATTTTTTTTAACAAATGATGATTATACAAGAAACTACAAATTTGCTTTCCTTTTAAGTATATAATAAAGTTATTATGTAATTTTCTTTTTTCTTCCCTCTACCCCCCCGCCCTCACCCTGGATGGCTATCATTAGAACAAATATAGATATATATATGTATTACCATTCTATATAAACTCCTATTTTTTTGTTCTTTTTCTGGACGCAGATATCATCTTCCTTCGAATGTCCTTCATAGTTAGTTATTAAAAATAATTTATTTGCTTAAACTTGTTATTAAAACAATATTGTTACTGTATACAATGTTCTTTTGGTTCTATGCATTTTGCTATTCAGTATTTTGTACAAGTCTATATTTTTCTAAGATCATTAGTAGTTTGAAAAAAATATTGGGGATGTGTTGCATATGATGGGGTGATTCTAAAAAAACAAAGTTGTATAGGAAGATATAAAAAGGAAAAATTATTTCATAAAAATAGGACATAAAGGAAGAACTAAAACAAAGGAAGTAAGGCCGAACAGTTCTGGGACCTTATTCCCATCATATAGGAGTTAAAGAGGAAATAGCACATACATCTAAAAGTGTATCAAAGTAATCTAAAGTTATAAAGAAATGAGTATGGGGGGACAAGATAAGGGAGGGACTTTTAGAAGGGTGTGTGACCATTTATTTTCAAATAACTTCTATTTGGAAGGTTAAACAGGTTAGGACAGAACCAATTCCCTGGAAGAAAAATGGAGGGATTTATGGGTAGATGATAATATAGTATTGAATTGGTCTATCAAGAGGTCAAGATTCAAAGGGTGGGTGATCAGGGGTCTTGATGTAGGAAAGTGCTGGGGGTGTAGGGATTGGAGGTCATGGTAAAGATGAATAATGTCTTTATTCTTAGGAGTAAGGTATAAGAAAAGATAAAATGATCGAATCTTATTTTTAGATAAAGGAAATTGAGTTCTTAGTTATACAGGTGGAACACTTATGAGTGATGACAATATAAAAATGTAATCATCTGTGTGTGAAGATAGCTAAGGTGGAGCAAAGGTCAAGGTGATTAAGAAAATTGAGCAACCTGGAGGTTAGAACACTTGAGGGAATATAAATATGTATGTTAAGAATCCTAAGATAAGGGTAGAAGGGCATATTATTGTCTAAACATTAAACCTATTGACAAAGAAGGAAGAATATCTTAAGAACTGGTAGATGATGACTGAAAGGATCTCACTTGGAAATCTAATAAAAGAGAGATGGGGAACCTTTCTGCCAAGGTCCATTTGGATATTAAAATATCATTAGGGGACCATAAAAAAATACTGGCTTAAAAACTCAAGTAGAGGGAGATTGTTGTGCTTAGCTATCAGCTCATCATCACCTATGGTTTCCTTGGCAGGGCTTGACCAAGGATTTCATGGATCTCATGGCTCACAGGCCAGCCATTTCTCACTCCTGTAATAGAGTATACTTCAAAGTAGGAGAGATTGCCCAATGATTGCTTTGGAGGATGAAAGTGGTAATTGGGATCAAAGAGCATTCTGGTCCCCCTTAGTACCCCAAAGACCAGTATGTTGGATAGGGTATGAGAAAAAGTACACTCAATAATGGAAAGGATGGCCAAGGATAATGTACCTTCAAGAGTAACCCTGATATCTCTGTGTTCCTAGAGATCAAAGGAGAAGAGGAGGTCTAAAGCAAAGAAATGCATGTTAATTATGGAGAGACACATGTTATTATGGCTCCAGAGGTCCAGAAGACCGAACTGAAGGAGCAGGCAAATTTGAAGTGGAATATTGAAAGGAAAGGACTGAGATAGATGGAGATGAGAGAATGGGCAGCAAGGATTGGGGAGACACTCTCCCCTTAGATTATCAGATATTCAGGATCATTGGAATTGGGAAAGTAAGATTACTAAACAAGGGCTGACACGAGATAAGCACAATTCTCCCTATTTCACGGAAACTCCGTTTGGTCAAGTAATTTAGCCACAGTCATCCAACTCTGAGTCAGGTTTCAAACTGAGGCTTTTTTGACTCCAAGTAGAGCACCGTTTCCCCACAGGAGACTGCAGCCATCCTGACTCCTTTGAAAATATCAGCTGCCATAAGCTAGCACATCCTTTGTTCTCAAGAGCAACAGCTCCATTGTTTTGGGGAGATCTGGATAAAAAAGGACAGTGTGGTCCCAAAAAAAAAATAATCTAGACTTTATATCAGGACACCATGGCTCTGCCCCTTTCCACTTCAACCTTGGACATTTTATATAACTTTATAGTGCCTTTATTTCTTAATATTTAAAATGGAGGCAAGAGTACTAGTCCTGACTATCATGTAGAGTTTTTATGAGGAAAAATGCTTTGCAAAGTGCAAGGCTTTTATAAAGTCAGCTTCCCATGTATTACACACATATACACACATGTACACACCCATACATGTCAAATGCCATACATTCAGGCAGGTAAGGATTGACCTCAGAATGCTCGTCCCCTAAGTCTAGCACTTTAGCTCTCTTTTTTTTTTTCAGTCACTCAGTGAAAAATCATTTACGAAACACTTGTTATATACTAATTATATTATCATATATTATATATATTATATATCATATAATAACTACATTGTTATTATATCAAGCAGTTGTCACTTTATAAGATGCAAAGGGGGCCAGCCAGCCCCTGAGGGTGTAAGATAATGCTTTGATATCTCGAGCTCCACAAATGTCTGTGTATCAGATTTTATCAGCTTCTACCTCCTTGATTTCATTCAATTCTCATCATGATCCCATGAGGTAGATCCAGGCAGGAATTATCACCCCATTTTGCAGACTGATGATGAAATGGAGATTCAGTAAGGACAGGTGACTGCCTCAGTATTCCACAGCTCAGGAATCATTTAGCTAGGAAGGATCACGGAGCTCTACTGCTAGTCTGCTTCTCTTTTCACTTGAACAGGTCAGAGCATTTCAATGATGGGAGGTGGAGGAGTGGGTAGTAAGGAGAATGGAGATCAGGGTATCAGAAACTTCTGGGTCAGACTTAAGTATGGGGGCAGGAGCCAAGATGGGGAACAACAAAGAAAAGAATAAGATCAAAAACTGCTAAACTATTAAATTATATTTCTATGCTCCATGTACTTTTCTCTTGAAAGGAAAACTATGGGATAAAAATGAACAAGTCACCTTCCCCTTTATTTTCCCCATTTGTGAAAGGTAGTAATGACTGAAATGTCTACATCAGAAGGTTGTCATGAGGTCAACTACTTAGAGCTTCATGGTACAATGGAAAGAGGGCTGGCTTGGGAGTCGGAGATTGTGGGTTCAAAGATTAACTATTACTTCCTGTGACAATGAAAGCAAGTCACAAGCTCTCAAAACTTGAGTAATTTGTAAAATGAAGGGGTTGGGCTAGATGAACTCTATTGTCACTTCTAACTCTAAATCCATGATCTGTGACTAGATGACCTTTTACATCCCTTCCAGTTTAATTTTTAAATGGCTTTATAAATTCTAATTATTATTATTATTTCTTATAATAATGATAATAATAATGATGTTAATAAATTATGTTCTCCCATTAAAATAACTAAACTTGCCTGCATAACACACACACACACACACACACACACACACACACACACACACACACACAGAGACATCTCTTAAATTTATAGAGAAAACTTACAATCCAACTTCCGACTCTTGGGGGAAAAATACTTAGAGCAATTTATGTTGGCTTTCAAAAATTAATTAGATCAACAAACCATGCTGTAAATAACTTTGTGTGAGATGACATTTCAACTCTGCATGAAGCTTAGAGAAGGTAACTAGCCAGTCACCTGCTGAAAATTCCATTAGCGAGAGGCAAACAAGATGAACTGCAAATTAATGAATCCGTCAACAGCTTAAAACATATTCCCAATTTCTCCAGAGCTAGTGAATAATTACACGGGTCAAATATCAACTTCATTTTAGAGCTCAAGCTGAAGTGGCTGGAGGTTCAAGGAATTTTTCTTTATTGATCAGCCTGACTCAGAGAGGAGGCAGTAAGTATGGGACAAGATTTAAAAGCATCTTGATCCAGAAATCAGGACACGGGAGGGTCTGCTCTTGACTGAGATTTACTTCTGACGTGACACTGGACAAGTTATCTCCATTCTCAGGTCTCAAATTTGGTGTTGTTGGAGAACCTCAGTTTGAGTCACAAGATCATACATGTAGAAATGGAAGGGACCTCAGAGGCTGTTTAGAATCCCCCCATTGTATTTTTGCATAGTTACATGGTCCAGTACATTTAATACTGGGCCCAGAGTCAGGAATATTTATCTTCTTGAGTTCAAATCTGGTCTCAGACATGTAATAGTTGAAAGTGACTTAATTTAAGTCATGTAATCCTGTTTGTCTCAGTTTCCTAATTTGTAAAATGAACTGGAGAATGATAGGGTAAAGTGTTCTAGTATCTTTGCCAGAAAAACTCCAAATGGAGTCACAAAGAGTCAGACATGACTGAAGCAGCTGAATAATAAGTGTAAATTCTCAGGGACCTAGGCAGCTTTTTAAGACTATAATTTGTACATAAGTTGCTGATCTTCCTCTGTGAAGTTTCCAAATGGAGAGCTGTTAAGGAAATCACAGATCTGGCTCCAGAAGGAATGTGTATAGGAAATCTCTGCAAAATGATCTATAAGTAGTCTTCTTCTTCTTCTTCTTCTTCTTCTTCTTCTTCTTCTTCTCTTCTTCTTCTTCTTCTCTTCTTCTTCTTCTTCTTCTTCTTCTTCTTCTTCTTCTTCTCTTCTTCTTCTTCTTCTTCTTCTTCTTTCTTCTTCTTCTTCTTCTTCTTCTTCTTCTTCTTCTTCTTCTTCTTCTCTTCTTCTTCTTCCTTCTTCTTCTTCTTCTTCTTCTTCTTCTTCTTCTTCCTTCTTCTTCTTCTTCTTCTCTTCTTCTTCTTCTTCTTCTTCTTCTTCTTCTTCTTCCTCTTCTTCTTCTTCCTTCTTCTTCTTTCTTTTTCTTCTTTCTTTTTCTTCTTCTTCTTCTTCTTCTTCGCTGAGGCAATTGGGGTTAAGTGACTTGCCCAGGGTCACACAGCTAAAAAGTATTACATGTCTGAGGTCTGATTTGAACTCAGGTCCTCCTGACTTCAGGGCCAGTGCTCTATTCACTGTACCATCTAGCTTTTCCCCTTCTTTTTTAATAATAGCTTTTTATTTTCAAAATTCATGCAAAGATAGTTTTCAACATTCACCCTTGCAAAACTTGTGTTCCACATTCTTCTCCCTCACTTTTCCCACCCTTCTCCCCTAGACAGCAAGTAAACCAATATATTCTTCTAAACATATTTCCACATTTATCATGCTGGACAAGAAAAATTAGATCAAAAAGGAAAAAAAAATTGAGAGAGGGAAAAAAAGAACAGCCAGCAAAGAATAGCAAAAAAGGTGAAGAGAATGCTATGTTATGATCCACTCTCCTTGCAGAGGTGGGGCTGTGGTGTGTGCCAGAAAAAGCCAATGGACTGGAAGTCCTGGCTCTCCTGTGAACCAGGCTATGTGACCTGGGCTGGGCTATTTACTGATAAATTTTGACTGAGGCTCTGAGATTTAGAATAATTTACATAGACATGGCACTTGGGGTTTTATAAAATGAAATGCTCACACCAGCTTTGTAAAATAGGCACTCTAATTGGTGTTCTCTTTCTTTCATAGATGAAGAAACTGAGAGTCAGAGGAGCTGTGTACAGAATGTGGTCATACCATGACTTAGTGTAAGAGCCAGAATCTAAACCAGATCTCCTGGTTTCAAGTCTAGCTTTCTTTGTACTATAACACACAGTCTTTTGATGTTTTACTATCACACACACATATATGATTATGTATGTCTATATAGATATATCTATATATACAAACATATATATGTAGATTATATCTATATATCTATATATACACATACATATATGCATATGCACACATAAATACAATTATAGTAGATGAGTAGTATGCTATACATTTGGATAGTATGTATAGCATATTACACTATACATAGAGAGTATAGTACTGTAGTACTCCATATGTACATAGATAGTATAGTACTCTATACTATACATAGTATAGTATAAATTAAGAAGGCACACAATACTCATCTGCAAATCAATATACGTTTATATGAATTTATATATTAGGGTAATTGTGATAGTAATGGTGATGGCTATGAAAATGATATTATTTTAGTAGCAATCCAGAATAAATGCAGCCTTTTGAATTGAATGAGTTATTATTCTTATGCTATAGAACTGGGTAACCTTATGGCATAGAGAGAGCAAAAAAAGGAGGGTCAAATGAGTTCTTGGCTCATTGAATTCCCCCCTGCCTACATCAGATCACATTTCTAGTTTTGTGTTTCTTTCTAGGAATCACATTATAGGAAGGACATTGATGGGAAGGGGAGCATGCAGAAGAGAACAACGAACATGTTGAATGATCTAAAATTCATGGCAGAAAGGAGAAGTTCAAATGAGTTTAGATGATTAGGATGAAGGCAAGAATCCTTGTGGAGGCTAGGCTCTCTGTCTACACACATTTAAAGGGCTGACATGTAGAGGACAGATGCTACTTGTTCTGTTTCATCTGAGGGCATAGAACTAAGAGAAACAGCTGGAATTTGAAAGACGGAGTGATGTAAGGGGAAAAAAATTGGAGTTAAGCAAGAGAGGAATGAAGCATCTTGGGAGATAGTAGGTTCCTTCTTCTTGGAGGCTGGCTTGCTTTTCTCTCATATCTTGTATGTTGGGGTGCTCTGCCCTTCCTTTCCTTTCACTGAACCTTATATTGAAGTTATTGAATCTAAAACCTTTCTAAAATTACATTAAGAGAGGTTTTTAGATAAAGGCTGGCTGACCTCTTTTGGGGTACATTGTGTGTGGGTAGAATTAGATGGGCTCTGCAGTCTCTTCTGACTTAGTGTGTTATTTTATAATTCTGTGATGCAGAAAGCAGCAAAAAGAAATGGGAATCTTGTGAATATGTGATGAGTGTTTTATAGTGAGTTGCCAAGAAATTGCAAAAGGAGTAGGAGATAATATCCAAGTAGAGATGGAATTTCAGTGCCATGGAAAAAGGCACCGAGAACTATATGAAGAAGGAACTGCTGGTTCAGCCCCATCGGGACGTAGTCCAGAAATAAATCAGCATCACAAATGTTAAAGAAGTAGCTTTCAGGAAGCAGAAAAGATATGAATCCTGTATTCAGAAGACCTGAGTTCAAATACTCCCTCATACCTCATATCTCTTTAATTCTCCCTTCATTTTCCTCTTTCCTGATAAACTCCTAGAATTATGCTTTGTGCTTCTGCATCCATAAAATCTACTCACTCCTCAGTTCCTTTGCAATCTGACATCTGACCCAGCACTTAGCAAAGTCCCTGGCACATAGTAGTTGCTTAAGACAGGTTTATTGATTGACCACAGCACTAAATAGAAATGGCTCTCTGTAAGGCTGTTTATGATGTACATTTAATATCTCCCTCCATTGACCTTTTCTCAAGTTTTATCGTCCTTCACCTTCCTGTAGATTTTGTTATTATTGCCTTGCTTTGGATTCTGTCTCCTGTCTTGAGTTCTATGATACCGTTCTCTCTTCATTTCTCTTCCTTGCTGTCAGACCATTCTGCCTCTGTTTTCCTTGTAACACTATCATCCATCTCCTTTCTACATGAATGGACATATCTCAAGACTACTCCTGTAGCCCCATCTACAGCATTACAGTTATTTAAGTGATCTAGAGTGTCTCCCTTGCAGTAATACTCAGCTTTTTCGTAGCAATATCCTTGTAGATTTGCTATAGGAGCAGGAATCAGAGTTAACAAAGAAGTAAATCTGAGAATTATCCAATGAAGAGGAATGGGTTAGTCATATACCCACTGCCAACTATCACCAATTCATGCAAGAAACTCCAAAGTGACATACATCATTGTAGGGACTAGAAAAATATTGTGGGGGTAACATTGATATATTATCAACATTAAAATATCTGGAAGAAGGTTCATGGCATATAGGCTGAGAAAAAGATTTCTTTCTTTCTTAATTAATAATCAATTATTTAATTAGGATCAGGATTTTTTCAGAAGCCTATAGGCTGTTCAGTCTCTGGAGGACATTGTTGATACATGAGATAGATCAAATCCCTGGGGTTCAAGAATTCACCCAAGTAGAAATACTTATAAAGAATTTCATCTAAGGTGATTTCTGGCCACTGTGTTATACTCAGGAAGATTTTTTTTGGGGGGGATCCTTTCTCTTGATTATATGAAACTGGGGGTGGTCTGGGAGCACGAGTAATCAGAGTTTTTTCCCCCTGGACGCTCATTAAAATAAGCCCACACCTCATTATAATATTCATTCTCTCACTTTTTGTTAACCAAGTGTTTTCCAAGAACATCGAGTGGTTCCATGATGGGTCTTTAGCATTTAAGAGTGTCACTGACTCCTTTTATTAATTATTCCCTATACATAAAGGGTAGCTAGGTGCTTCAGTGGCTAGAGCTCTGACCTGGAAGTCATGAGGACCTGAATTCAGTTACCTGCTGGACATTTCTCTCTGGATGTTCTATAGGCATTTCAAGTATAACATGTCCAAAATAGAATTCGCCATATTTTCCCCAAAATTCTTCTTTCAAATTTTTTAATGTTTCTTTTGAATGTATCACACTCCATTTAATCAGCCCTACTTGTAACTCTAGTGTCATCCTCACCTTTTCCTTCTCCTTCATCCCTTATGTCCAATTATATTTAGGTCTTGTTAGTTTTATGTCTACAGCATCTCTCCTTTTAATTATTAAATGGGTATGTGATCTCATGTCAAATATCACAAATCTCTCACCATCGTTCCAATTATACATATATCCTTCATTCATTTCCTAATCACTTTTCACCTTGGCGATACCAGTAGCCACATCCCCTGATAACTAACTATCCCATGAATCAACTTAACCATTTTTAAGACACTTCAGACCAAAATACTTTTTCCTGGCTACCAATCTCCTGCATACTTATCTCCCTGAATTAGAATATGATCTTCTTGAGGACAAGGACAATCTCTATTCTATTTGTATTCCAACCACGTCATGTAGTTCCTATCACATAGAAGTGCTCAAATTTTCTCATTTCCATTAATTTCCTAATTAATTACACTCACTTTTGAATTGGCCATCTTTCCCCCAGGCTCTCACTTCTTTAAATAATCCTCCATATAGCTATCAAAGTAGTATTTCTAAAAAAAATATAGATCAGACATAAACAGATCTTCTTTCCTTTCTTTGGCCCATTAGGATGTTTTATTTGCTTCTGAGCTTATCTACACTGTTGTGGACATCTTCCCTCTAACTTGTTTTTGCAAATATCATTTATATTTTGTATCTACTTATATGTGTATATTCCCCTCCTGTCCCTATTCCTAGTTTCCTGACTTCAAAGCCATGTTATTACCCTGGAAATTCCCTCGGCATCCCTCCTCCTCCTTCTGGAACACTCAATCACCTGTGCTGTGGTCTTCCCCACAAAAAGTCCGTACATTTTTCCCGTTGAAAATTTTATTCTAGAGGCTTTATTTTGCAGATTTCCAGGCTGGTCTCTATTCCCTTCCTGGCCCTGTTCCTGGCTATTAGGATTCAAGACTGTGCTCTCTCTCACTTTCCAGTACCCTTTTTTCATGTTTTTGTTAGCACATACTTCCACAAAAGTACCCGGTCATTCTCTGTCATGTCTTTGATCAAATAGAAAATCCTCAATCTGGAATTTAAAACCTTTGCAATCTGAGTCCCACTCGGTCTTTCCAGACATTTGAAATCTTATTCTCCTTCCTTTACTCTACACGACCAGGAAAGGCTTCCTGGCAGAGGAGGTCTGCCACTGGAACAGTCTGTGAATTCAGACAACCAATTCACAATGGAATGGGGAAGCAAACATCCAGGGATCCCACATACTGTGCTCTCTGCTCAAGCACAATTTCTCACAGACAGATCTGAATGCCATTAACTCCCCCACTGTTTACCTCTCCGAAGCTGAATGTCACAGAAGCCTTGATGTGTAGGCCCCACATGCCAGTAAAGAGAATGAGGTATGATTAATTGGCTTTTCATCGTTAGGAAATTAAATTTCAGAAAAAAAATTCTTCAAGAATATTCTGGGTGAGAGAACTGCTAGAGAGGGGGGGGGTCGGAGGATTCCCTGTCATCAATGGGGGGAAGCTGATGGGGAAGCTCACGATGTTCTGGTTCAGCAGAATTCAACTTTAAATGTACTTACTGAACAGCATGATACTGCAGCTAAAACTGTTAGTGAAATCTCAGCCTGCCTTAAAAGAGACCTCATGTCCAGAAGGAGCGAGAGGACAGATATCGGATCCTCTGATATCTAGAGAAAAAACTCAGACACTTTAGGCTAACTTCTTCATTTCACAGATAAGGAAACTGAGGCAGGGGACAGGAGGAAGGTGCTGAGTGAAGGAAGGTCAAATCTTCCCCAGCCCTGCTGGAACTTGGGCGTTTTGGGTTTTTTTTTTGAATAGGAGACATTTCATTTCCCAAAATATGTATCCACAATACATGATAATCGCATCGATATTGGCATAGCATTGGGCAAGTTAGAAAACATGGAAAGCACTTTAAAGAATAGGAGGTATCTTCTCTCATTTGATCTTCCACACAGTTCTCGGAGCTACATAAGTATTATAATGAGGAAGGGAATACACATTTATTGAGCATCTACTATGTACCAGGCACTATGCTAAACTCTACACACGTGTTTTCTCACCTCGTCTCACCTGAAAGGCTCATAGAAGAACTTTCAGAAACCATTTTGTCCAGTTTCATCTTTTTTTCCAGATGGGACACCTTGGTTGAAGGACTAGATCCAGGTCAGACAAGCAGTGAGGGTCACTGTGGGCTTATGACTTCAGAACCAGAGTTTTTCTCCAGGCTACTTTCTTGTCAAATCACATCTGAAGGCTTATTTTCAGTTCTGGGAAACCCATTTTCAGAAAGAAAAGAATAAAGTGGAGAGCATTTTCAGGAATAACTAAGATAATGCCTTCTGAGCATCAGCTGGCAGGGGTGACATGGCCCAGTGGAGGACCTACTGCACTTGGAGTCAGGGAGATTCAGGTTCAGATTCTGTAGCAGACAATGACAAGCTGTGGGATCCTGAGGAAGGCACATTTCTCTTCTGGCTTTTAATGTTTTAAATCTGTAAACTGAGAGAGCTAGACTTAATGGACTCTAATGTTCCTCCCGGGTCTAGATCTATGGTTCAATGAAAGACTTGGGATGGTTGAGCCTGAAAGCCAGGTGGGAGATGATTTCAGGTGTGGGAAGGGAGATCACATCCAAAAATGGATCCCATTGGTTCTGCTTAGTCTAGGGGCAGAGCAGCATTGGAACAATGGGAGAATGTTTGAGAGGGAAATCAGCTTAATTAAGGAAACACTCCCCAACTATTCAGTCTATTCTGAAGGACAATGTTGGGTTTCACCAGATTTGGGTTACCTTATACTAGTAGCTTGAAAGAGAAGACCAATGGCTTTGTATCTCCCATTAGACTATAAATTCCTCGAGAGCAGGAATGGACTTTCTTGGATTCCATATCACTCAGTATGTTGCTACCTACCTACCTACCTATCTTACCTACCTATCTACCTACTTATCTACCCTACTGACCTACCTACCTATCCACCTACCTACTGATCTATCCACCTCTCTACTTATTTACTTATCCATCCACCTACCTACCTACCTACCTACCTACCTACCTACCTATCTACTTATCTACCTACCTACCTGCCTATCTATCTACTTACCTATCTACCCTACCTACCTACCTACCTATCCATCTACCTACCTACCTATCCACCTACCTACCTATCTCTCCACCTACCTACCTACCTGCCTACCTGCCTACCTACTTACCTACCTATCTACCTATCTACCTACCTATCTACCTACCGACTTATCTACCTATCTACCTACCTACCTATCTACCCTACCTACCTACCTACCTATCCACCTACCTACCATCTGTCCACCTACCTACCTACCTACCTACCTATCCACCTACCTACCTATCTATCCACCTATCTACCTATCCATCCACCTACCTACCTACCTACCTATCTATCTACCTACCTATCTACCTTACTTATCTACCTATCTATCTATCTATCCACCTACCTACCTACCTATCTACCCTACCTACCTACCTACCTACCTATCCACCTACCTACCTATCTATCCACCTATCTACCTATCCATCCACATACCTACCTACCTACCTATCTATCTACCTTACCTACCTACCTACCTACCTATCCACCTACCTACCTATGTACCTATCCCTCTACCTACCTACCTACCTACCTCTCTATCTACCTACCTACCTACCTACCTACCTGCCTAAATACCTCCTTCCCTCCCTCCCTCCCTATCTATCTATCTATCTATCTATCTATCTATCTATCTATCTATCTTCTATCTTTAGAGCAGCCAGTTGGTAAAGTGGATAGAGTACTAGAACTGGAGTCAGAAAATCTCATCTTCCTGAGTTCAAATCTGGACTCAGACGCTACCAAGCTGTGTGACCCTGGGCAAGTCAATTAGCACTATTTGCCTCAGTTTCTTCATGTGTAAAATGGCTGGAAAATGAAATGTCAGTGTCTTCCTGTATTTTTTTCCCCAAGAAACCCCCCCCCAGTAACTTCAAGATGAGTCAGGCATGACTGAAGTACAATGGATATATCTTCTACCATCTTGTGGTCCCTTCAGTAGGTAGAGGTGTTCAGGGGGCTTCTGTGTCCATCTAGGGGATTCTAGATCCTAGACTAATGCAGAGTTTAGGTGCGAAGATAATTAGCTAGATTAGAACTCTGAGATTCTTTCCATTGCAATGAGTATCTCATCTCCCTTCTGTTGCTCTATTTTTATCACCACATTCTCTCTCTTCAACAAGTACAAAAAAGGTCTATCCCAGACATTTACATCCCTTTCTGCCCAAATGTCTAGAAAAGGGGTGATGCAGATATTTTTGGAAGCCCTGGAAGCATTCCAATGGTTTCCCCAGCTTGTCACACAAATGACATCTAGATGCTCTTACCTCTGTCCTCTTCCTCCTCTGGGGTTAATCATAAACAAGAGGAGCATAGTAAAGATGATATGTTTCAGATGAGTGTTAGTGACAAACACAAGCTTTGAGGAACTCAGCTGAGACTGGATCATGGATGTGAACACAAACATGTATTACTCTCCTTAAATTGAGCATATATTCAATCTAATTTTTTTTCTCCCTTCGGCACACTCTGGTTAGACCACCTGAAACATGATTTAGATATTCTTTGCAATGTAAATATGAGGGCCAGCTAGCTTATGACTGCAGCAATGTATCTCTTAATACTTAACTTTTAAACGTTATAATTGTGCCCCAATAATGTAGATTAGATATATATATATATATATATATATATAGTATTTAGGATTTTCATAATTCTTAGTGCAAAGATTTCTTGAATTTGAATACCAAAGGTTGATATTTTTAGAAAATGAAAATGGCCACATAAAAAGAAATTATGGTTGATGGGTATTTTCCTCTTTTCCCTAATATTAGGTTCCTAAGTATTGTAAGGAGTTTTTTTCCCTTGAGTGAAAAATCCCACTTTAAAGTCCAAGCTTACATTGACGCATAAAAATCTCAAGGGAAATTAATCAATGGCCCTGTTGTTTTTCTCTACTTAATATTAAGGCTATTCCCTTGACTTTACTCAAGTAATTAACATATATGAAAACTCTGTTGGGATGCTTGAGTATATATAGCTTATTTTCTTGCATATCTATACAATTTTTCTCCTTTGTGGTTGAATGAAAAAAAGCATTTATTAAGCACATTTTATGTTCCGAGCAAAATAGTTGGGATAAAAATACAAAAACAAAAGTCTCTTTGTCCAAGGAGTCTATATAGCTATATAACAGGAAAAATGTACACACAAAAGAGTGGGGGTCAAAGAAGGCCACTTTGGTCTGGAATTCTATAGGGACATTAAGTTGGGTTATAGTGCAGTAGACTGACACGCCTTAACCAGAAAAAAATTTGAGAGTAGTTTAGGTCATGGGTCATGACTCCCCACTAGAACTGGAGAATTGAACAGAGTGGGGCACACAGACAATGGCTAGAATTATCTTTTATGCAAGAAGTAAAGATTATGATATAAAGTTGGAAGGATAACTCCTATAACTGATCCATCAGTGTGTGTATAATAAATATACACGTACACATCTTTAACTATTTATTTATTCATTCATTCATTTATCTATCTCTCTATCTATTTGTTTGCTGAGGCAATTGGGGTTAAGTGACTTGCTCAGGGTCACACAGTTAGGAAGTGTTAAGTGTCTGAGACCAGATTTGAACTCAGGTCCTCCTGACTTCAAGGTTGGTGCTCTATCCACTGCACCACTTAGCTGCCCCCTGTGCACATCTTTATAGCACCATATGTTCACCTATATGTACATAGATACATATATCAAATTTCTGACATATATATGCATACATACATATACACCTATACATTATTCACATGTGTGAATATGCTGATATTGGTATTTATGTGCATGTGTTACAAACCCTACAAAAGAGCAAAAAGTTAGCCTCAGAATTAAACAGTAGAAAAGGATAATAGACTGGACAGAGTTTTGAATGATTCCCAAGTTTTTCCATTGAATAAAAAAGACATCTTTTAAGCAAAAATGGCTTACTGAACATGAGATATGACTGTAAGTCATAGAGTAGCCATACCCCAAATATTAAGGCACAGGTCTCAGAGAAGACAATGTAGAGACACAAGCCAGGCCTGAGGAGGATACCAAATATTATCAAGGAAAATTATGCAAGAAGAACAGTGAATACCATCAAAGAAACGTGTGATTGGAAGAGGAGATGGGTAAAAAAAAATACAATTAAAGAATTCTTGATTGGTAATGTATATATTATATCCTTGACCTATTCATGTTAAGAGACCCAGAAAAAAAACTCCAAAACATTGGATATGCTCTAACATGCTAAGAGTTATTTAACATGCATGGCCTTTTTTAGGTGTTTTTCTCTTACTATTGTGTGTAGATATGACTGAGCCACTTCTAGGAGACCAAGAGCTCTCAGAGCCCTTATTTCCCTCGAAACATTGACACAGTCCTTTATTGCTTGGCAGCTGGGGCACTAAGTGTTTTCAAGAAGAGATCGGAACACTGGTCATGCATAATACAGCTTTAACCTTAGTAGCTTTTGGGTAGAATGATGGATCTGGCGTCAGCAAACTATGAGTTTAAATTTTGTTTCTGACACACAACTGCTAAGTAACCCTACCCAAATGTTTTTTTAATATATATATATCTATATATATATATATATATCTTTCTTTTCCTCAATTACATGTAAAACAATTTTAACATTTGTTTTTAAAACGTTGAGTTTCATATTCTCTCCCTTCTTTTCTACCCCCTGAATTGAGAAGACACATGTGAAGTTCTGCAAAATATTTGCATAAAAGTCATATTGTGAAAGAAAACAAATTACCCCTACCCCCAAAAAAAGAACCTTTTTTGGAAAAATAAAGTTTAAAAAAGTATGCTTCAATTTATATTCAGACACAATCAGTTCTTTTTGTGGGTACGTATAGCACTTTTTAATCAGAAGTCCTTCTGAATAGTCTTGGTTCATTGTTTTGCTGAGAATAGCAAAGTCGTTCACAGCTGCTCATCCTACAATATTGCTATTACTTTGTACACAGTAAATTTCACTTTGCTTGAACTCACTGAGGTCTTTCCAGATTTGTCTGAGAACATCCAGCTCATCATTTCTTATAGAATAATATTTCATCATAAGCACACACTATAATTTATTCAGCCATTCCCCAGTTGATGGGATTTTCCTTAATTTTCAATTCTTTGTCTTGAGAAAAGAGTTGCTATACATATTTATTGTACATATGGGCCTTTTTACTTTTTAAAAATCTCTTTTTGGTATTCATGCCTAGTAGTGGTATAGTTAGGTCAAAGGATATGAAAGATTTTATAGCCCTTTGACATAGATCATCTATTTTGATCATTTATCAACTGGGAAATGGCTCTTATTTATTTTTTAAAATAAATTTGACTCAGTTCCCCTTTCATTTTAGAAATGAGGCCTTTATCAAAGAAAATTGCTTCAAAATTCTTTTCACAATTATTATTACTAACTGTATCTCCTCCCTCTTTATTATATTTTCTTTCCCCTTTAACCCTATCCCTCCTTAAAAATGTTTTGCTCCTGATCACCTCCTTCCCCACTATGCTCTCTTTTCTCTTTCTTCCCCTTATCATATCCCTTTTCTCTCCTACTTTATGGCAGGGTAAGATAGATTTCTGTATTGAATGTCTATATTATTGCCTCTTTGAACCAGTTCTGTTGAAAGTAAGCTTTATTCACTCCCCCTACCTTACCCTTCTTCTCCTTCACTGTAAAAGCTTTTCGTTGCTGCTTTTATGGCAGATAATTTATGCCATTCCATCTCTCCCTTTACTTTTCCCCAGTATATTCCTTTTTCACCCTTTAATTTTATTAAGATATTATACCTTAATTTTCAGCTCACACCTGTGCCCTCTGTCTATATAAACTCTCAACTGCCATAATAATGAGAAAGTTTTTATGAGTTATAAATACAATCTCTCATGTAGGAATGCAAACAGAAAAATCTTAAATTCTTTATTATTTCTCTTTCCTGATTATCTCCTTAGGCTTCTCCTGAATCCTGGATTTGAAAATCAACTTTTCTTTTCAGCTTTGTTCTTTTCATCATGAATGCATGAAAATCCTCTGTTTCACTGAATAACCACCTTTTCCCCTGAAGGATTTATACTCAGTTTTGCTGGGTACACGAGTCTTGGTTGTAATCCTAGCTCCTTTGTTTTTCAGAATATCATAATTCAAGCCCTCCAATCCTTTAATGTAGAAGCTGCTAAATCTTGTGTTATCCTGACTGTGGCCTCACTATCCTTGAATGATGTTTTTTGGACACTTACAATATTTGATCTTTGACCTGGGAGTTTCATAATTTGGCTATAATATTTCTGAGAGTTTTCATTTTTGGACCTCTTTCAGGAAGTGATCAGTGGATTATTTCAATGTCTATTTCCCCCTGCTGGTTCTAAAATATCAGGATGGTTTTCATGGATAATTTCTTGCAAAATGATGTCTAGGATTTTTTTTTAATCATGGCATTCATGGAGACCAATAATTTTTAAATTCTCTCTCCTGGATATCTTTTTCAGGTCAGTTATTTTTCCAATGAGATATTTCACAATGTTTTCTACTTTATCATCCTTTTGGTTTAGTTTCATTGTTTCTTGATTTTTCATGTAGTCATTTCTTCCATTTACTCAATTATAATTTTTAAGGAATTATTTTCCTCAGTAACCTTTTGTACTTCTTTTCCCATTGACCAGTTTTGCTTTTTAAGGTATTCTTCTCATTACCTTTCTGTATTTGCTTTTGCATCACTCTCATTTATCTTCCCACTTTTTCATCTACCTCTCTTACTTGATTTTCAAAATCTCTTTTGAGCTCTTCTATGCACCGAGATCAAATCTTATCTTTTTGGAGGCTTTGAATGTAGGAACTTTGACTTTGTTAATGTTCTTCTGAGTGTGTGTTTTGATCTTCTTGTCACATAGTAACTTTCTATGATCAGAATTTTTTCTGTTGTTTGCTCATTTTTCCAGCCTATTACTCTGCTTTTAATTATTTGTTAAAATGGAGCTCTGTTTTGATAGTAGAGAGTGTAATTATTTAAGTTTCAAGGGTTTTATGCATCTGTTTTCAAAGATCCTTCTAGGGACCAGTAAGTTTTCAGTTCTACCAAGGTTACAATCTAAGGAGAAATGTGTCTGAGTGGCGAAAATTACTCTTTTCTGCCCCGGAACTGTAAGGAGGGTCCCTGCTTCACTGTGGCTGTAAATTGTAGAGTGTTAAAGCAAAAGAATCATTTCTCAGCACAAGTATATTGACCTCCATCTGACCACTTGGAGCCCCTTGCCACCTATGGTCTGAGACCTCTAGAAGCTGCCTCCTGCTGCTTCTACCTGCTGCTACCATCTACCACTGCTGGCAGCTGCCATACAGCTACTGTAGTCACTATAGCTGATTTCCCAAGACTCTCTCACCTTACTTTGACAAACCTTTCCTGCCAATCTTCCAAGATGTTTTTGGTGTCTCTGGAGTGACAGTTTTGGAAACTTTCAGTATTCCTGATGATTCAGAGACCCAAAAGCTCATTCCTGTGCTGATGCAGCCTGAACTGGACTGCACGGAACTCCCATTCTGGTGACACAGAACTTTCATGCTAACCTTCTCATCTGTCTTTGGTGGGAAAATTGTTACACTCCATCTTTTCGTGGGTTCTGATGCCCTAAACTTTGTTTAGAGTTAAGGGATTTGAAGAGGTTTGGGGGAGAGTTTGGTGAATCCCTGCCTTTAACTTGTTATCTTGACTCTACCTTCCCCCCACATGCAAATATTTCTCTCTCTCTCTCTTTCTCTTTCTTTTTCTCTCTCTTTCTTTCTTTCTTGCTGTCTTTCTTCTTTCTTTCTTTCTTTCTTTCTTTCTTTCTTTCTTTCTTTCTTTCTTTCTTCTATGGCAATTGAGGTTAAGTAATTTGCCCAGTGTCATCCAGATAGGAAATATTAAGTGCTTGAGACCAGATTTGAACTCAGGTATTCCTAACTTAAGGGCTGGTGCTCTATCCACTGCCACCTAGTTGCTCCCCACATACAAGTATATTAACCAATTTCATCCTCAGTTTCTGAATCTGGGAAGTGAAGATAATAATATTACCTTTATGACAAGGCTGTAGTGGAGATCAAATGAGTTAAAATCTTTAAGCACTATAAAAGTACTATTTATTCTAATGATAAATAATGCTAATGTTTTACAAGTGAACTCAATCTCTTTCCTTAAGCCTAGAGAATATTGCTCATTCATTGGTGACCATCTTTGTCTCAGACCATAACACTCTGCACCTCACAGTGACCCATTTTCCCTACGCTAATGTCAGGTCATAGTGCCTTGTACTTAGTAAGTGCTCAATACATGATTGTTGAATGAATGAATGAATGAATGAAACATAGCTCAGCTTCTATGTTCTTTATGAAGCTTTCTAGTTTTCCTAGATTTCTTTTATTTTTCAAGTCTTCTGAAAGTGTTTTGGGTTTTTACCTTGCCTCTATCATCTTCTATTGTGTATATTTATTTGCATGCAACTGCTATCTTTCTCATTAGATTGTAAGCACCTTAAGGAAAAGAAACTATGTTTTTATTCAGCTTTGTAATATCAATATATGAACTACCCTGCTGAGGGAATCTTTATGACTTATGAGAATATTCTGACCTCCACCTTGATCTAATCTCTTTTGAGATTTTCACACAAATTCTTATCCATCCTAGCCATAGCTACCACTACCATATACATAGGACTTTAAAGTTTGGCAAATAGTCTATTTAAATTATTTCATTTGATCATTACAATGACATGAGGTTAAAAACTATAGTTATTATTTTACCCACTTTTCAGTTGAAGAAACTGAAGTGTCAGAGGAATTAAGTGATTTGTTTATGATCCTGTAACTAATAATTGTTGAACCCAGGAGAAGAATCTGAGTTTCTCCTGACTTCAAGTCCATCGTTTTATTTTTCCCTTTTTCCCTTCTTTTCTTTTTTTCATTTAGTGCCATGCTTAATTCCTCCTTGGATATTTGATCTCATCACTAGCAAGGGAGGGAAGAGCACAAGATCATAGATAAAAAAACTAAGAGTGATATTATGGGCTGTGTTGTCCAACATCTTGATATTTGAGAAAATCATGAAAGGTTAAGTGACTTATCCTGAGTCACACAGATAACACATATTTTGAATCCAAGTCACCAGGCCTTACTACCTCTCATGATATATTAAAAGCTAATTTGGCCACAGTTTTCACAGACAGAATCTATATTTGCTACAGTACTTGGCCCAGTGTACTGTCCATGGTCTCCTGCTGTCCACTCATAGATAGTGCTGAAAGCCAGGCATGGGGATTCACACCTGACATTTTAATACTCTGCTGGTATTGTAAACTCATAAACTCTAACTCTAACCCTAACCCTAACCCTAACCCTAACCCATGGTGCATATCACAACTCACATATGTTCCCATCCTGTTTTTTTTTCTGAACTCTACTGCTAACAGGTAGCAAAAGAATCTCAGAGGCCAGTGAGTTCAAGACACTTATTTTGTAGATGAGGGCTTTGAGGCCAAGAGAGGAAAAGTAACTTGGCCAAAGTCATATAGGAAGAAAACCTCAAAGGAGATCAAGATTTGTATCCAGGTCCTTTGATTGTACTTCATCTTCTTCTTGACTACCATTTCCCATTCCTTCACATATTGCCCTTTATACTGATTCTCAATTGGTCTTTAGAATTTTGATATTTCCTGATTTGAGACCATAAAGCATCATGGTACAATACTGTTAAAATGTCAGACTTTTCTTTCAAGGGAAAATGAAGGTTTATCAAAAGACCTAATTTTTTTTTCCTTCAAAGGTAATCTGTCCTATTCTATCTCTCTCTCTTCAATCTAGGTCCATGCTGATCAACCATATGCAGGACCTATCCAAAGAAATGTATTTGTTGGTTCTCCTGTAACCAGACAATCACTACTCATCACCTGTTAGAAATCTCTTCCATAGGTCGTTAAGCTGAATGCTTTCAAAGTTATTAGTGATTTTATTGTTATATCATATTCTTGCCCAAATATACCTCTTATACCTCTTCTTCTTCTTCGTCTTCTTCTTCTTCTTCTTCTTCTTCTTCTTCTTCTTCTTCTTCTTCTTCTTCTTCTTTTTTCTTCTTTCATCATCATCTTCTTCTTTTCTTTTTCTTTCATCATCATCATCTTCTTTTCTTCTTTCATCATCATCTTCTTCTCCTCCTCCTCTTCTTCCTCCTCCTTTTCCTCCTCCTTCTTCTCCTCCTCCTCTTCCTCCTCCTCCTCCTCCTTCTCCTTCTCCTTCTTCCCAATCATCCTTCCATTGCATCATTAAAAAGTGAAAAAAAAATTAATCACAACTGACCAACACATTGCAAGTCTGTCAGTATGTGCAAGTGTGTCAGTTGCACATACTGTGCAACATTTTACCCACAGAGTTTGTCATGTCTTCTGTAAAGGGAGAGACTTTCTTTGATATACTATGGGACCAAGCCTGGCCAATATAATTATAGTTACCATTTTTTCTTGTTTATATTTATATTTTTGGAATTCTATTTTGCTTCTTCCTTTGATCTAATCAGGACATATGAATCTCCCTATGATTTTCTGATTTTTTAAAATAGTCACCATCTCTTAGAAAGTAGTGAATTTTCTGTATAATTATATATAAAATTTGTTTAGCTAAACCTTCAAAACAATAAAAATATTATTGATAATAATAATAATAATTAATTCTTATACAGTTTTTATATGAGCAGTTAGTTGGCACATGGATAAAGCACTGACTCTATAGTCAGGAAAATTTTAGTTCAAATCCAGCAAGAGATAAATTATTTTATATCTGCTTCAGCTTGCTCATCTGAAAAATGGAGGAAATAATAGTATCTAATTTTTAGGGTTGTGAGAAAAGGGAAAAAATTTGTAAAACTTTACAACTCTTAAAAGCTTTACAATTTCTAGCTCTTTTATTTTTATTGATACTGTTATTGTTATTGTCACTTTTGTTAGTAACTGACGGTTTTGCAAAGTGATATTGCCTCTTTTGGCTATTCAATTTATTGATTTAACCAATCAATAGGCATCTTCTGAGTTTCTAATTCTTTGCCTCTAAAAAAAAGTGCTGCTGTGAGAATTTCTGAATTCATAGGATTCTCTGTCTTTAAAATATATACCCAGATGGGGCATCACTGGATAAAAAGGTATAATTATTTTTTGCAATATCTAGGAATATAATTGAATATACCTGGACCATGGAGAGCGAACTGGACTTGAAATTAGGAAGAATTAAATTCAAATATTGTCTCAGATGCTGTCTAGTTGTATAACCCTATGTGAGGCAGCTAAACTGTCTGTACCATAGTTTCCTCATGTGTAAAACGAAAGGATAAGTAGAAGTGAGATGGTGCAGTGGATAGAGCACCAACTCTGGAGTCAGGAGGACCTGAGTTCAATTCCAGTCTCAGACACTTACTAGCTTTGTGACTAAGGGCAAATCACTTAATAAAAATGGCTACTTTCTCCCACCTCAGATGAAAGGATTGGACAAGGTAGCCTCAAAATTCCCTTCCAGAGCTAAATCTTTGTTTCTATGATCATCCCAGACTGTTTTTTAGAATGATTGAAACAATTCACAACTCCACCAACAGCTCATAAGATCATAAGATCCTTTCAGCACTGTTTCCAATTTTTATCATCTTTGCCAATTTGCTCTGTGTGAGTTCAAATGTCAGTGCTATTTTGATTTTTACTTCTCATTTTATTAATGATTTGGGACCATCATTCATATGGTTGTTAGTGATTTGAACTTCTTTTAATAATTTTTCATATTCTCTGACTATATATCCATTTTGGAATGGATATATACTTTTTATCTCTTAGGAATTTGCATTACTTTTCATGCACTATGGATGTAGAGGCAACTGGGTGCTCAGTGGATAGAGTCTTGAGCCTGGAATTAGGAAGACCTGAATTTAACTGCAGCCTTCGGTAATTTCTAGAGGTGTGATCCTATGTAAGTCATTTAATCTCAGATTGTCTGACAAAATGTACATTCTCAATGCATTCACAGAAGAAGGAAATGGTAACCACTCTAGTACATTTGCCAGAAAAACCCCAAATGGGGCCCTTGAAGGTCAACCATGACTGAAATTACTGAACAATGATATATTTTGGACATAAGATATTTATCAAAAATTTTAGATGACAGCTTTTTAAAAATAAAACTTCTTTTTTTTTCTCAGCTATGTTAATTTTGTTTGTGCAAAAGCTTTTCATTTTCATGCAATCAAAACATTCCATTTTAGCTTTGATCACTTATGTGATTTAGAATATCCCCCCCCACTGTTGTAAAAGGACCTGATCTCATTCTTTTTTAATCCTTTTTAAAAAATGTTGTTACTTTTTTATATCCAGGCAATGCATCTATAGGGAGCTTAATAAGATTTGTGTTTTTATGATCTCAGTCTAAAATTTGTTTCTGCTACTTTCTAATTTTGCAAGCAAACTGGGGTATCTCCTTTTGGTCTTATTTAAATTTATTTCCTTATTTTTGATTGTTTAAGATCTTTATTTTATATTCTGTTAATTTAGATACTTTATAATTTGGTACGTAATCATCCATTTCTATTAAGTTCTCAGTTGTGCTTACCACATAATTGTTCATTGTAGGCGTTGATGATTCCTTTTTATTTCTTTCCTGCCATATTCATTTTTAATTTTTGGTAATTTTGTTTTCTTCTCTTTTTTTGATAAGATTAACTAAAGACATTGATTTTTTTCATCTTTTAAAAATCAGCTGTCAGTTTTGTTTATTATTTCTAAAGGCTTTTTATTTTCCTCATCTATTTTAGGCTTTGTACTTTTGAATGAGATTTTTGTCCTAGCGTCTTTACAATTGCTCTTGGGGGATTTAAAGACTTACTCAGATGAACAAGACCAGACAACAATGATAAAAGCAAAAAGTCTTTATTATCTTTGTATTTTATCCTGTACATCAAAAGGTACTTGACCCTCTTGAGAATGGGGCAAGCATACAGGTGGGATTCCAGAGAAATAATGAAAGTGGATATCCGAGATCCTGGCTTTGTTATGATGATCTTCATGTCCATTAAAAGAAGGAAGGAGACAGGAGTTCAAGCTAACAGATGCTTTCTTGTCCTGGAACTCAGGTAATGACAGACTCTAGGTTACCTCACTTCTTTTGCACAGAACTCCTCTTCCAACAGTATCAGGCCATCCTTGGTACAGGAGATTCGATATTGAATAAGTTGAGAAAGAGTCTCTTTCTAATACATCTTGTTGGTTTTCCATCACTGATGTTACAAGCAGGGAAATATCATCAACAATGTTCCATCAGAAATAGAATTTTCTAGTTAGAAGTTTCCAGGAATAGAAGGTTTCAGATTTGGTGGATCCCAGCAAAGGGTCAAGAAGAAATATATCAGATCAGAGCACATTGTATGAATAGGCTGCTTTCACTCCCAGCCCAACAAGGATTTTTTTTAAATTTAGTTTTAAAACATTTATATTTAAAGCTTTGAGTTTCAAATTCTTTTCCTTCTTCCCCTCTCTCCTCCTTTGATGGTAAGAAATCAGATATAGCTTGCACATGTATAATTATATAAGACATTTTCATATTCCATTTTGTATAAGAAGACTCCAATAAAAAGAAAAAAACAAAGAAAAAGTGAAAAATAGAATGCTTCAGTCTGTAATCAATCAATCAACATCAGTTTTTTTTTTCTCTATAGGTGGATAGTATGGTTCTTCATTAGTACTTTGGAATTGTCTGGGATCATTGAATAGCTAAATCATTTGCTGAATGACTTTTGCTTTGTTGAACAATATTGTTCTTATTGGGTATAACATCTCTTGGTTCTGCTCACTTCACTATGCATCAGTTCATGCTAGTCCTTGCAAATTTTTTGTGAAATCTTCCTGCATGTTATTTCTTACTATCATGTGCCATGGCTGGTTTAGTTGTTTTGCAATTGATGGGCATGCCTTTGATTTCCAATTCTCAACCACCACAAAAAGAGCTGCTATAAATATTTTGATACAAATGTATACTCTCTCCGTTTTGGGATGTCTTTGGGGTATAGATATACCAACAGTATTGCTGGATCAAAGGGTAATAGTTCTAAATTGCCCTCCAGAATGGTAGGATCAGTTCCTAACTCCATCAACAATGCATTAATGCCCCAATTTTCCCACATCCCCCTCTACAGCCACCATTTTCCTTTTTTATCATGTTAATCAATGATAGTGTGAATTGGGGTCTCGGAGTTGATTTAATTTCCATTTCTCTGATCAACAGTGATTTAGAGCACTTTTTCATATGATTACAGACAGCTTTGATTTCTTTGCTGGAAAACTGCCTATTTATATCCTTTGACCATTTATCAATTGGAGAATGACTTGTATTTTTATAAATTTGACTCAGTTTTCCATATATTTGAAAAGGGAGCTCTTTATTAGAGATACTTGTAAAAAATTCCCTCCATTTTTCTGCTTTCCTTATAATTTTGTATGCATTGGTTTTCTGACAGGGATTTTTAAAATCCTCCATATTCTGGAACTTAATGCATACTTGCATCAATTATCACTGTGTTCTTTATCCATAGCAGAATCTGAAAGACATTCAAACTATAGGGACCATTTGGTCCTTCTGTTTGATATCCTCCACTGTGGTGGCAAATTCCTCCCAGAGTGTGTTTTTATTTTATTTCATTCCTTTAATATTTTCCCCCAGTTATATTCAAAAAACTATTTTACATTTGCTTTTAAGATTTTTAAGTTCTAGGTTCTCTCCCTTATCCCCACCTGCAATGGCAGATAAATTGCAACATTTCACTTCTCTCTTTCCCTTTCTCTCAGTATATTTCTCTCACCCCTTAATTTCATCATTTAAAAAATATATATTATCCATTCATATTCAACTTACATGCATGCCCTCTGTGTATATAGACTCTTAACTGCCATAATTATGAGAATGTTTTAATAAATTACAAATATCATCCTCCTGTCCTATAAACAGATAAATCTTATTAAGTTTCTTATGATATCACTTTCCTGATATCCATGTGCTTCTCTAGAATACTGTATTTGAAAATCAAACTTTCTATTCAGCTCTTGTCTTTTCATCATGAATTCTTGAAAATTCTCAATTTCCTTGAATGACCATCCTTTCCTCTGAAGGATTATACTCAGTTTTGCTGGGTACGCATGATTTTTGGTTGTAATCCTCCCTCCTTTGCTCTCTGGAATAGCATATTCTAAGCCCTCTAATTCTTTACTGTGAAAATTGCTAAATCTTGTGTTTTTCTGACTGTAGTTCCACAATGCTTGAATTTCTTTCTGGATGCTTGCAATATTTGGTGCTTGACCTGGCAGTTCTGGAATTTGATTATAATATTCCTAGGAGTTTTCATTTTGTGATCTCTTTTAGGAAGTAATTGGTAGATTCTTTTAATTTCTATTTTACCCTCTGGTTCTAGAATATCGTGATAGTTTTCCTTGATAATTTCTTGAAAGATGTTGCCCAGGCTCTTAAGTAGACCAATGATTTTAATCTAATATCTCCTAGATCTATTTTTCTATATAAGTCGTTTTTCCAATAAACTATTTTACATTTTTTCAAAGTTTTTCCTTTTTTTGGTTTTGTTTTGTTGTTTCTTGATTTCTCATAAAATCATTAACTTCTACTTGCTTAAATCTCTTTAGGCATATTTTTCTTCATGCGCTTTTGTAGCTCCTTTCCTAATTGGCCAATTTTGCTTTTTAAGGCATTCTTCTCCTCATTAGCTTTTTGAATTTTGACAAATTCAATTCTTTGCCCAATTTTTTCTATATCCTTCTTAGTTGACTATCAAAGTCCCATTTGAGCTCTTCCATGGCCTGACCCCAAATCTTATTTTTCTTTGAGGATTTGAATGTATGAGCTTTGACTTTGTTATCATCTTCTGAGTATATATTTTGATTTTCCTGGTCACCATAATAACTTTTGATGGTTAGAAACCTTTTTGTTGTTTGCTCATTTTCCTAGCCTATTATGTTGCTTTTAACACTTTATTTACAGGGTGAAAAGTGCATTGTCCCAAGCTTTAGGGGTTTTTGCATATGTTTTCAGAGATCCTTCTAGGATAATGATCACAGTCCTCTTTTCTGTCCTGGAGCTGTTAGGAGTGTTCCCACCCCATTGTAGCAGTAAAATTAGTGTGCTGGCTGGGGCTAATCTGACCAGGGCTGCAGTGATACTCTATATGCCCAACACTCCTCCTGGTGCCACAGACCCTCCCTGCTGACCTTCCAAATCCTCCCTGAGCTCCCCAGGCTGAGTGCTCCAGAAGCCACCACCCAGGGTTGGGGCCTAGCCACTGCTATATCCTGTTCTGGGATTGCTTGCTGGGCTCTCACTTGATTCCACAGACCTTTACTGCTGATCTTTTAAGTTGTCTTTGACTGGAAAATGTTCTACTCCATCCTTTGGGAGTGTTCTGATGCTCTCAAATTTATTTACAATCACTATTTAAAAGAATCTGGAGTGATTTGGGGAAGAGGTCAGGCAAGTTCCTGTCTTGACTCTACCATTTTGGTTCTGCCTTTCCCCAGAGTGGGAGTTTTTAATGTTATATTTTATCTGATATTTATAGGATTGAATCAGATAGAATAAACTGTCTTTGTCATTGCATCTTTCAAGGACTTGAATAATTTTACAAAATGCAAGAATTACCTTGTGGAAAGAAAACTTTAAGGTAGTATTTGACTCTGCCAATCAAATTCTTTTGTTATACTAATCACAGTACAAGACCAGTAACATCATGTATATATGCTCTGAATCTTTCAATCAATTGTGTGATTTTTATAAAGACAGATAAAAATTTCTCTGTTATTTCTTCTGAAAATGCTTTAAGAATTGCTGCATCTTTTCCTTTCCCACTTTTATCAAGGATGTCCTCAAAATGCACATAAATCTTTGCATAGCAACACTGTGGAGATGAAAAAGTTAGCTTGCTGATATTTTCTCAATTGCTTTAAAGTATTTTATGGATATCTTTTGTTTTCATATTAATAATTCTCTCCCCCATGCTAAGTTAATTTTTCCTGGCTATAAAGAAAAACACTTAAACAAAGACATCTGGTACAGAGAATTTGTCTGAAAAATATACACGCTATTTTCTTCAAGTAGTCCCCCACTTTTTTTGCAATAAGGGAGTAGAACTATGTTTCATTTTCTCTCCTCTGGGAAGTTTATTGTTTTTTTTTCCATTACTCAGACTCAACTTCCTTTCAATGTTCTTTTAATTAACATCTTTTAGATATTTAGACAATTGCTCTTTTGCTTCTAATTTTACTCGGTTTCAGTTATAACATATTTCCCATATGTTTTGAATTGCTTATATACTGATTACCTTGCAATTCTATTACATATGTATAGGTCATGGTTCATTTAACCATTTCCCAGTAGATGGGTACCATGCTTTTTTCTTCTTTTTTTCCTAATAAACAAGTACTGCTATAAATATTTGGTAAATATCAGGATTTTTTCCTGTCTTTAATTTCTTTGTGAGAGTTGTCAAATAGTGGAATTTCTAGGTCAAAGTTTATTTTCTGTTAATTCCCATGGTAGATTCCCACCATATTTTTTTCTTCTATTACATTATGATCTCTGGTTTGGGGACTTCTTCATTTTAAATTGGTTCCTTCATCTTAAAATATAATTCCAAATTTAAATCCAGAATAGTTGGACCACTTCAGAGGTCCATTAACAATGCATTGGTTGCACCTGCCTTCTCAATATCCTCCATGATTACTTGTTCCTACATTTTCCCCCAATTATGCCAATTTAAAGATGAAATATAACCTAGTTTCTTCATTTTAAAATGTAATACCAAATTTAAATCCAGAATAGTTGGACCACTTCACAGATCCATCAACAGTGCATTGGTTGCTCTTCCTTCTCCTCCTCCTTCTCAATCTCCTCCATGATTACTTGTTCCTACATTTCCCCCAATTATGCCAATTTTTAAGATGAAATATAATAATAGACTTAATTTCTATCTTCTTTGTATCAGTGATTAGGAGCATACTTTAATATTGTCATAGATTTTGTCAATGATCCTTTAGAAGACTATTCTTATCTTTTGAACATTTGTCTTTTGAGGGAAATGACTTGGTGGTATGTTTTTGTTAATTTCCTCTGTATTTGAACACATATTTTTGTTAGTGATATTTGATGCAAAACCTCCCCACTTTACCTTTACTCTCCATGACTGTGATCCTCCTTGTTTCATTTTTCCCTTACCTTGATTTCCTTAAGATAATTTCTTCCTTATGTTTATTTTCTGTTAATTCCCATAGTAGATTCATTTCTTCATGGTTCCCACCATATTTTTTTCTTCTATTACATTATGAGCTCTGGTTTTGGGACTTCTTCTATTTTGTCATTGGTGGCTCCAGAGATCATGGAAGAGTCCAATTTCAACTTTTCATTTATCTTCCTCTTACTTGTACATAGTACAGATGTACAAACATATACTGTATTGCAGCTATATTGAACCCTATGTTATTCAGTTCCAATGTTTGCCTATTTTTCTTTTCCACTGTGCCACCTAGCCGCCCCTTGCCTATTTTCTTAAAGGAGGAAATTAAATCTCAGGGAAAGTCAAGAATTAATCCAAGATCAAAATAGATGTTAGCATAGAATAACTCAGATCTTACTGTCTATTATCCTTTTCATCTGATCTTGCTGTTTCTTGATTTCTCACTTAAGTTTTTTTTTTTGCCTTTCACAAAATCCACATTTATTTGTGGTAGTGCCTGGAATATGGCACCACTATTCCAGGAGTCAATAGGATTCCTGTTCAGGTAAGTAATAGACCAGATGATTTTCTGGCATGCATTCTGTCTTGAAATTCTGTAACAGTCTAAATTTACAGATTAGTCTAGATTTAAGCAGATCTTAATGCAAGCCCTGTTTGTAGTGGCTAGAAACTGGAAAATGAATGGATGCCCATCAATTGGAGAATGGCTGGGTAAATTGTGGTATATGAATGTTATGGAATATTATTGTTCTGTAAGAAATGACCAGCAGGATGAATACAGAGAGGACTGGCGAGATTTACATAAACTGATGCTAAGTGAAATGAGCAGAACCAGGAGATCATTATACACTTCGACAACGATATTGTATGAGGACGTATTCTGATGGAAGTGGATTTCTTTGACAAAGAGACCTGAGTTTCAATTGATAAATGACGGACAAAAGCAGCTACACCCAAAGAAAGAACACTGGGAAACGAATGTAAACTATCTGCATTTTTGTTTTTCTTCCCGGATTATTTATACCTTCTGAATCCAATTCTCCCTACGCAACAAGAGAACTGTTCGGTTCTGCAAACATATATTGTATCTAGGATATACTGCAACATATCCAACATATAAAGGACTGCTTGCCATCTAGGGGAGGGGGTGGAGGGAGGGAGGGGAAAAAAAATCGGAACAGAAACGAGTGTCAATATAATGTAATTATTAAATAAAAAATTAAAAAAAAAGAAAAAAAAAGATCTTAATGCAAACTAAAGTGAGATCTACTTAATAAAATGCTCAAAGATTTACTTAAATTCCCTTATTGATATCCTCCACCACTGCTTCATAGCCCTCGGGTAGGGACAGAGTAAAGCAGGAACAGAGTAAAACTTTTTGTTGTTAAACTCAGTAAAAACAAAAAAAAATAGGAAGATTGAAATCAGTCCAATCTCATCTAATCCTATTCAAAAAGTATTTATTAAGTGTCTGTTATAAAGAAGACAAAGTATTAGGTTCTTGAAATACACAAACAAAATGAAAATCAATTTATGTCCTAAAGGTCAGATATCTAAAAGGGTACAACACTTTCATAGATGCCATAAGTACATGCATGATAATGTATATTCAGTGCCAATCAACAATACAGAATAGGTGATTAATAAATGCTGGTTGATTAATTCATTATTAGTTTGAAGAAAGAAAATACTGACTGGGACAATTAATTATAGGTTTTCCATTGGAATGGCCCAATGGGTTAATCCATGATGTAAACTCAGTGATCTAAGTGGTAGAAGTGAGGAGGGAATAGATTCCATTGTTTGGGAATTGTATTTATAAAGTATATGGAATGCCCACCAAAGAGGGGGAATAGAATGTAGTCCAGTTTACCCAGAATATAAAATAGATAATAATATTGGAAATAGTATAGAAATTGAATGTGAAGGGTTTTAAATGCTAAGTTTAGTGATTTGCATTTTATCCTAAAGGAAAACAGGGAGCCACTGAAATTCATCGAGCTGTGGATAAGCATACTTTGACTTGTTTAGGATTTCATTTTAGAATTATTTTTACCTTTAGGGTTATCATACCATTAGTTATGAATCAGATGGAGTAGAAAGGGAAAGAGTGAAAACATAGTTACTAATCAGGAGGCTGTTATGATATTCCAGGAAAGGGTGGATGAAGTCCTGGATAGCTGTCATAGAAATAGAGAGAATAGTGGTAGGTTGGAGGGAAATAAGAGTCAGAATCGATAAGAATTGTGAAGTAGCTGGGGAACAAAACTATCTTGAAGAAAGATAGAGTCATTATACTTGGTGACTCAAGAGTTAACCATAACCAGCCCATGCTGGATATAATTGAGAGAAAACCTAAGTCCCAAATTAAGGGACAAGCAAAGAGAAAATTCACAGTAATGGTTCCAACTGAGGGAAGTTATAATGAGATCTGTTAAGATGACAGCATTATGAAGGTGAGACATTAGCAGCTCCTGAGATGCTAGCCAAAGGCCTCTTTTTATGGTTGCTATGGCTATTGCTCCTTATTTTGATGTACCTCCTCTTAGATTTAACAATAAACAAGTACTTATTTTTACTTACTGTGTGCCAGGCACTGTGTTGGATGTTAGGGACAAAAAGACAAAATGAGGTATCCATATTCTCTCTGCCTTCAAGGACCTTATTTCCTATTGAGGCCTAATATCTCTTTCTTTTCTTAGGATTCTCAGAATTTCAAAATTAAATCATTAGAAAATCCAATCCAAAGGAAGTGTAGCTAATATTGGTTGCCTCCATATCCCACACTATAATTTAATTCATCCCCCTGCAGGTCTCTTTCCAACTCATGCTTTTACAAGATTTGAAGTCAGAAGAGATCTCGAGGGCCATCAATTCCAACCGTCTTATTTTAGAGGTGAAATAATTGAGAGAACTCAAGTGACTTGACCAAGGTCACACCGGTACCAAAGAGCAAAATGACAGTTTGAACTCAGTTCCCCTAATCACAAAACCACTAGTTTTCCCTCAGCAACCAGATGGTCTATTATTTGTCCAGCTAAAGAACAGATCTAAAGCTTTCCCCAAAGCCATCTCCAAATTAAATGGTTGACAGATTCTTTTCTTTGGACAGGAGCAATTTCCTGTGTTCTAATAGCTTACAGGGAGTGGGAAATGAGATCTGGGTATTTTGGAAACTTACCATTTCACCTGGCGATGAATAAAAGATGAATGGAATTTTAGTCCTGTTGTTTACACATGATGTGTTTTCTTCTTTCAAATGGGCTTGAGTTAACCTTGGCCTTGGAGTAGGTCCAGGGGCTCCCCCAAAGGGCTAAAGCCAGGTTAGATAGCCAGGCAAAAACTGCAAAATGAATATTTCAAAGTGAGGTTAGAATAATTGGCCACATTCCCAGGTGCTGAAACTGGCAAACTGGGACCAGGGGAGTGGACTGGGCACGAGCTTAATCGGGAGAGTTGAGTCAAGAATCAAAAAAACACTTTATAGAACCAAGAAGGCCCTAAGATGTGAGGTATGAGGGAAATATAGTAGCCTAAATAGCAAGATAGGGACATGTGCAGAGCCAATGTCAGAAAACTTAAAAAGTTAGGCTGGGAAGGTGTCAGCCATATGCTAAGTGAAACAATGAGGATTTTACAGAATGTCAAAGTAGGATCGTTTATCAGTAGTCATTCAGTTTAGCCTATATCTGAAATGGGAATCCCTCTCTAATATCCCTGACAGATGGTCCCACAGCCTGAATATTTACAGTGATGAGAAGCTCACTGTCTTATATTTTGCTGTGGGAGAACTCTGTTAAAATGATTTTCCATAAATTAAGTAGAAATTTGCTTCTCTGTCCCATCAGAGGCTAGATATCAAGGGCTTCCTTTTCTCAAGATAAGATCTAGAGCTAAAAGTTGTTCATTTGGTCCCATACACCATACTATCCTATTTTCTTGGCAAAGATACTGCTGGGGTTTGCCATTTCCTTCACCAGCTCCTTTTGCGGATGAGGAAACAAAGACAAACAGGGTAAAGTGACTTGCCAAGTCACATAGTGAGTGGCCAAATTTGAACTCAGGCTTTCCTGACTCGAGGCCCAGAGCTTTATTCATTGAGCCACCTAGTTGATTACCAATTACTTAGCTCAAGTGCTTATAATTTACTATAAGAAGTATGATTATATCTACACAGCAATGATAATTAAACTAATGAAAGCTGATGAGCTGACCATGTGACATAGAATATATCAAAAAGAGAAACACTGAGCATTGAGGCATGTCTTTGATTAGTGGAGAAAACATGAATTACAAACTGTCAAAGGACATTGAGGAGCAATCAGATTATAATGAGAAAACCTGCAGGAGAGATCTAGAAAGGAAATAATAAGGTTAAAAAGGATAAGAATGTGAAGGAAAGAGAAAAGGAAGGAAGGAAGGAAAGAAGGAAGGAAGGAAGGAAGGAAGGAAGGAAGGAAGGAAGGAAGGAAGGAAGGAAGGAACGAAAGAAGGAAGGAAGGAAGGAAGGAAGGAAGGAAGGAAGGAAGGAAGGAAGGAAAGAAGGAAGGAAAGAAGGAAGGAAGGAAGGAAGGAAGGAAGGAAGGAAGGAAGGGAGAAAGGAAGGAAGGAAGGAAGGAAGGAAGGAAGGTAGTAGGGAAGTATAGAGGGAAGGAAGAATAAGGAGTTTGAAACTAACACCCACAAAAATCTGAACTAGGTAATTCATTAGGAAAAAATGAGCCTTAAAGAAAGAGATTGCTTATTGAAAGTTAAAAGAGAAAGTAACAATAAGGATCAAACAGTATTCTGACTTTCCTTCCATGGCTAAATGAATTGATAAGTGTGAAAAAAAGTGCAGTGCTGTAAAGGGTGATGAGAGAAGTGGATTCATCAAGAGGAAACCAGAGAGGACTATTCTGGAATCAGTTTTAACTGACTTGAAATTATTAAATTTTCAGTGTGAATTTATGTACACTGGAAATCAGAAACTGTAAAAAATTAGAACTTGATTTATTGTTTTGTTTTGTCTAAGCTTAATAAAGGGTAAATCAATTCATACTAAACTTAAAAGTATATAGGTAATCATCCCTCTACTCCCAAATTGGTTGTTAAATATTTATCAGAATACCCCTAGAATCCAGGTCTCCATGAGTCCCAGAAGATGAAAGGAATGAGACAATAAGAAATTTAAGATGAAAGTAAGTTTGCCAGTAAGGCATATTTGAAGGGGTGGGAAGATATTTTATATATTTTTTCACATAGATTATAAACTTCTTGAGGGAAATTTCCTCCCTGCTCATACTCTTCCTCCTTTTTCTCCTTTTCTTTTTCTTCATCTTCTCTTTCTTTCTTTCTTTCTTTCTTTCTTTCTTTCTTTCTTTCTTTCTTTCTTTCTTTCTTTCTTTCTTTCTTTCTTTCTTCCTTCCTTCCTTCCTTCCTTCCTTCCTTCCTTCCTTCCTTTCTTTCTTTCTTTCTTTCTTTCTTTCTTTCTTTCTTTCTTTCTTTCTTTCTTTCTTTCTTTCTTTCTCCATCTGCTTCTTCTCTTCCTCCTTCTCCTTCTCCTCTTCTTTTTCTTTTTCTTTCTCTTTTCCACTTTCCACAAGACTAGTTAGGAAACTGTTAAATGCTTGACTAAAATAGAAATAAATGATATCTAGAATCTACCTGATCTACCAATCAAGTAACCCTCACAACAAAAGTAAGAGGCTGAGGGAAGATTTGAACCAACATTCAGGTTCTTTTCATTGCATCTACTCTGGCTTTTCTGTCTCCATGAGAGTGAGCTTCTCTGCTCAGAGCCGCTGAAGCAGATGCCATGTATTGCTTCTACTGAAAATGAGATCTTTTTGGGTTTGTGGATTTTTTTCTAGACAAAAGAAGGTTGCCCTTCAGAAGCTAACCTTCTTTTCCCAGTATTTGCCAAGCTTAGATCCTCTGCCTTCTGGGAGAAAAAAGTTTTCTGTCTTCTAAAGCCAGGGTAATGGCAAGCACACAGATGGGTTTAAGAAAAATCCCTGTATAAATAAAGTTCTCTTTCCCAGCTTCACTAGAGGATTCATTAAAGAGGCTCTATTTATGCAAACCTTAGCCTAGATATTGGCCCCTTAGTGAGATCTGAGCATGCATTTTGTAACTACTTTGTTCTTCCTCTAACTACCAATAAAGATGGTGGGTAAACATGGGTCCTATTTCTTCTTGATGTTCCCATTTCCCCAAAACCGGATCACACATCTATCCTTAGAGGAAGTTAGTTTGTCAGAATCAGCCACCTAAATTGGGACTTGAACTAGTATTTTGTTTATTGAAGCTTTTTATTTTCAAAACATATGCAAGGATAATTTTTCACCCAATTCCCCTCCTTTCCACCACCCTCTCCCCTAGATGGCAAGTAATCCAATATATCTTAAACTTGGTAAAATATATGTAAATCCATTATAGGCATATTTTTATAGTTTTCTTGTTGCACAAGAAAAATCAGATCAAAAAGGAAAAAAAGATGAGAAAGAAAATCAAATGCAAGCAAGCAAGAACAAAAGAAGAGGAAATGCTATGTTGTGGTCCACATTCAGTTCCCACAATCCCCAATCTGGCTCTCTTCAACATAAGATCATTGGAACCAGCCTGAATCATCTCATTGTTCAGAAGAGCCACATCCATCAGAATTGATCATCATATAATCTTCTTGTTGCCATGTACAATGATCTCCTGGTTCTGCTCATTTTACTCAGCATCAGTTCACATAAGTCTCTCTAGGCTTTTCTGAAATCATCCTGTTGGTCATTTCTTATAGAACAATAATATTTTATCACCTTCATACACCATAACTTATTCAGCCATTCTCCACCTGATGGGCAGCCACTCAATTTCCAGTTTCTAGCCACTACAACAAGGGCTGCCACAAACATTTTTGTACATATGGGTCCCCTTTTCCTCTTTTAGAGACCCAGTAGAAACGTTGCTGGATCAAAGTTTGATAATCTTTTGAGCATAATTCCAAATTGTTCTCCAGAATGATTGGATCACTTGAACTCACATTTTGGAAGAGGTTTCCATTTAAATACAATGAACCAGATGCCTTTTGACTCAACTTCCAAATAAACCAACCTGTCTCAAAGATACTCAGAACTAGAAGGAAATGGGCAGGCTTTGGAATTATTGTCATAAATCACCTGGTCAACCAATTGAGGAGAAAAAATGTGGCCAATTAATAGTGATCCTGAGCCCACAAACAACTGGGTTTAAGTTTTATCTCTGATCCATAGTGACTATGTGACCCTGGATGAGCCATTAGCCTTTGTGACCCAACCAACTCTTTGAAGACTAATTTAGAGGACAGGTATTAATTAGTATTAGTAAAGGGAATTTTCTCACTGGAGATTGATTAGGCTAATGAAATTACAGGTCTTATACCAGTGATAATGAACATAAGAGTCCTGTGTTCTTAAGACATCATGAAGCCCAATACACATTTTAGAAATGAGGAAGTAATTGGCCAAGAGTCACACAGCAAGGAAGCATATGAAGCAAGATTCACACCCAAGTTTCTTGAAGCAAAGGGCAGTTTGCTATCTCTAAATCATGCTCTCTCTGATAATAATGATGTTGAATATAATAAGATTTGTTATCACAAGTAACACAGAGAACTTTCAATTTTGCATACATTTTATCTTTCAAATCTCACAATCCTACAAGATTAAGTGCTACAGGGATGCTTCCAATAGATCTGAGATTTCATCAGTTTAAATATTTCCTTCCATCATGAACATCATAACTCATTTCTGTCTGTCCATTTTGATCACATGTGCTGCATAATGAGAGAGCCATCCCCTATTGTTCTTGATGGAAGAATTGGAAAGCTTTGTACCTTCATTTAAAGATCATATAGACCTTAGGAGAGCAATAGGGCTTCCATCTGTTTTCCCTCACCTTCACCATATCTTTTTCTAATTTCCTTTCCACTGGTTCTCTTTATCTTCTCCTTATCTTCTATATGTTACATTACCCTTACATCTTCCTCCTTATCTCTCTTGTCATCTAAAGGCTACAAATCTCAGATTCTTCAGAGACTCTTCAACTTCATCCCATTTTGCAAATCAGGAAATTGAGGCTCAGAGAAATTCAATGAGCTATTCATGTCTAATGAGTTCCTAAATGTGTGAGGTGAAATCCAGGTTCGTGTCTCCCATCTCCCCCTTTCTAGCTGCGTCACTTTGGGCAAGCACATTGCCTTCTGAAACTCAAGGTCTTCATCTAGTAAGTAGGAATAATAATGCTGGCACCAAAGACTTTCCACACACCAGCCCATAGCTCTTGGGAGGAGAGTCATATGATATAAGCAATTATTAACATAATTTTCTACTTTTACAAATGATAAACAGACCTAGGTAGGAGGAAATGGCTCATCCAAGGTCATAAATTAAATGACAGACCTAGACCTACAATCCAGGTCTCCTATTCCCAAATAAAAGGTTCCTCTATTAAATATTTAATGTCTATTCATGCTGTGTCCAAGTAGAATGCATTAATGGGCTAAGGAACAGAACACAAGGAATAGAACATCAAGTTCCCGATTTCAAGGAACTTCTGATTCAGTGGGTTAAGGGCAGAGGATTAGGGGTAATGCCTATTCGTGGACCATGAAGGTGACTTCTTATATTGTAGGTTGTATCATGGATGCTTCAAGTAGCAATTTCTTCTTGGAATCATGTTTTAAAATGCATAAAATTAAGTAGGATTCAAAGGAAATGGAAATAGTCATCAAATATATATATTTTAAAAATCACAAACCCTAGGTTAAGAACTAGTGCCTTATGTACTATATAGAACAAACTCAAGGTCTCTGAAAAATCATTCTTTACTCTCAGAATACCACCTACCTTTTCCCCTACTGATGACTGTAATTGATGATTAAATATCTATTCTTTTGTCTTCAAATTTTATTTTCTTACTCATATGTGTGTGTATATACATAAATAAGTACATATTTATGTATGTGTATATACATACTGACATATATATGTATATATGTGTAAATATAAAATTCACATACATATACACATGTGGAAGGGATAAAACTTTAAGTTAGGATCATTCATTTGTACCTTCTCAGAAGAAAAGAAAAAGACAAAGTCTGATCTAGTAACTGTCAGGGAAGAATACTGTAATGTTAAAACAGGAAGCTTGAAAGACTAATAATGGCTCATTTGCACAGTGCTTGAAAGCATTTTCCTCAAGACAACTTCAGCATTAGTTACAAGATTATTCCTATTTTACACATGAAGGAAAAAAGGCCAAGAGGCAGAAAGTGACCGACTGATAAACACAAAATTGGCAAATATTCATTTCCAAATTCAAGCCGTGTTTTTCTAACACCAAGTCCAGTCATATCCATTACAGCACATTGCCATCCACAAATTGTCCTGAGTGGTTCAGTAGGGAGAAGTCTGTAGAATAATAGTTATCATTTCTTTTTGGAGGCCCTGGACCTGAGATTTCCTGGGTGTAGAGCACTCCATCCATCCATCAATTCAGAATTATAATTTAGTCTGAGAAAATTGCCCAGGGCTTTGAATTATAGTTTGTTCTGAAAACAAATCTTGAACTAGGTCTTCCTGATTACTAAGTAGACTCTACCCACTCTATTGTATTTGTTTTATAGCACAATATGTTGTCTCACTTGGTCCTCAGCAATATACTAAGAATAAGGATTATTATCTTCTCTTTTTATATGAAGAAGCATGAATACAGAGAAAATAAATGACTTGTCCAAGGTCATTCAGAACAATGTTTCCAAAGAGTGGTAGAAGCAGAATAAGAAGAAATTTAACCATTTAAGTCATAGGTTGCACAATCATGTTCATTTCATTCATCCAGCATGATGGCTTTGAAAAATTGGCTGTCCCATTTTTTGGCTTTTGCTTCTTCCCCACATAGATAATTTCTATGAAACTTCTTTTCCACTGAGATTATCATTTCTACATTTTTCTTATTGAAATGTACTCTGGAACTCATGCTCTGATAGGTAACGTTTTATCTTACTTCCTGATCATCTCCATAGTATGCCTCTAGCTGTTTCCCTTTGAGTTCACCTTTATGTATGGCTTTCCCTTGCATCATCATCATCATCATCACCACCACCATCACCACACCACCATCCATCATCATCATCTAACTAACATTTTTATAGTATCTACCATGTTCCAAGTACCATGAAAAATTCTCTACAAATATTAGAAAATAAAGTTCTTGAGGGCAGAACCCATCTAGGTTAGTTTTCTTTATATGACTATTAAGTCTTAATAAATGCTCTCTCTTACTCTCTCAATTAGGGCAGCTAAGTAGTGCAATGGGTAGAGTGCTGGGGATGGAGTCAGAAAAACCTGAGTTCAAATCAAGCTCAGATATTCACAGGCTGTGTGACCCTGAGCAAGTTCCTTAACCCTGTTTGCCTCCTCTGAAAAATGAGTTAGAGAGGGAAATGACAAACAATCTAGTATCTTTGCCAAGAAAACTCCAAAATGGGTCACAGAGAGTTGGACAGGACGTGAACAACCCCACAACAACAACCTTGAATGCTGTCAGTATGCCAAAGATTTTATAGTAGTGGATATGACACTGGAAAAGGAGTAATAGTGGATAGAGCACTGGGTCTGGAGTCAGGAAGATCTGAGTTCAAACTCAGCCTAAGGTACTTACTAGCAGAATGACATGGAACAAGTCACTTAACCTTTGTTTGCCTAAATTCACTGGAGAAGGAAATGTCAAACCATTCCAGGATCTTTGCCAAGAATAGCCCATGGACAGTATTTGTGCTATGGTCCACTGGGTCACAAAGAATTGGAAATGATTGAACGTCTAAAGAATAAATGTAAATGTTTCATTTATTGATTCACTGTTCATTCATTGATTCATTTTTTTTTGCCCATTCATTCATTCATTCATTGATTTATTCACATATTCATTTCTTCATTCATTTTTTACCCATTTATTCTTTTTTTTTAAACTTTTAACAATTTATTTGACTTTATTTTAAATTTATGGAATAAAACAAGCATTTCCATAACCTAGCATTAAAAAAAGGTGATTGCACAAGAAACTACAAATCTATTATGTACAACTTGCTATTCCTTTTAAAAAATATAATAAAGTTATGATGTATTTTTTTCTTTTTCCTCTCCTCTAACCCTACAGATGGTTATGATTGGACACAAATGTATGTATACATACATATATGTACATATGTATATATACATATGTAAGTAAAAGCATTTTATATATATTTCTATTTATCAGTTCTTTTTCTTTTTCTGGATATAGGTAATATCTTCCTTCATATGTCCTTTGTAGCTGATTGAGTATTCATAATAGTAAAAATAATGCATTTGCTCAAAGTTATTCTTAAAATAATATTACTATTACTATACACAATGTTCTCTTGGTTTTGTTCCTTTCACTCTTCATTATTTTATGCAAACCGATCCATGTTTTTCTAAGATCACTGAGCTCATCATTTCTTAGAGCACAGAAGTATTCCATCATAATCATATACAAGAACTTGTTCATCCATTCCTTGAAATTGCATTTCTATAATTTCCAGTTCTTTGTCACAACAGAGAAATGCTATAAATATTTTAGCATATGTAGGGTCTTTTCCTTTTGCCCTAATTATTTTTGGAAATAGACCTAGAAGTGGTATTCATTCACTTATTTTTAAACTCCTTCTTTCCTCCCTTCTTCTCTCTGTCCTTCCCTCCTTCCTTCCTTTCTCTCTTGTTTTCCTCCCTCCCTTCTTCCCTTCCTCCCTCCCTCCCTTCCTTCTTTCTCTCCTTTCACAGACATTACCTTTTCTATGAAATAGGGCTTTTGTAGAAGCCTGAAAGGAAGCCTTTGTCAAGACACTCAGAGAAATGGTACTGTTAAAAGAAAATGTCAGACCTTTTCTTGCTTGGCTGGCTTAGCCATTCTGGGGACTGCTTTCATAGGACAATATACAGACTGGGAGCTGGTTAGAACCCATAATACTCTTGGTAGAACCAGGGAAAAACAGATAACCTTATGTGGATCTATCGGACATATCTACAGGAGGTTGCTGGGCCAGCTTCTATTTCCAGAAGTCAGCTATTTATCACCATCACCCTTCTGTCCCATGACATTTATTTGGCTTCTTCCTACCTCATAAAACCTAAAAATCAGTTTCCAATCACCAAATCGGTGGGCCCTGGAGTAAATCCAGCTTGACTACTTGAGGACTTAGGGTAAGGAATGACAAAAGGAAAGAATAAAATAAAAGATATCTTGTTACCTACACCCAGTTTTAGTTTTGATCAGTATTTTTCCCACCTGGATTGTATCTTCTTTATCTCCTAATAGGATTTGAATCTTTGAGATTATTTAATTTTATACTCTCATTTTGCTAATGAGTAAACTGAGTCCCAAAAAGGAGAAATGACTTGTCTAAAATCACAAGAAAGTAAATAGCAAAGAAGTAACTTTGATTTGGACTTTCTTATTTCCAGTCCCTGATAAGCTAGCATCAGATGCTCATCAATTTTGAGCTGGAAATGACCATAGAGGCCATTAAGAACAATCTCTTCATATAACAGATGTAGACCTCCAGGCTTTGACAGATTAAGTGATTACCCAGGGACACACAGCTAAAAAGTGTTTTAGGTGGGATTTGAATATTTTATTTCCAATATCCTGACTGGTAACACAGTGCTCTATCTCTACATCTCCTTCAATTCTGAAATTTTGTAATACAACCCCCAAATATCCCAGAGCATCCAGGTCAAATCCCTTTCCCAAAATGTAAACTCCTTGAAGGTAGAAACTTTCTTGCTTTTGTCTTTGTATCCCCAGGACTTAGTTCTTCACCCAAACAATGCTTGTTGATTAAGCAATTGATTTTAATATCATCTGGGGAGATCCCCAAAGTTCCTGCTTAGAACTTTTAAAATTCTGCTCTCACAGTGAGGGAGAGCTTGGCCATAAGAAGGAGAGATCAATTTAGATTATCTCTACCTACTTGGTTTCTAATCCTCCCTTCTTCCTCAGTTCGTTCTGTTCTTCTCACCTGCTACTCAAATTGGTCTTCCGATCCATCTTTTGACAATGGAGACTTAAGACAATCCCAATTTCTTTGCTTATGGCTGGATCCACACCCAATTTTCATGAAATACTTACTTTCCTGAAGTCATTGGATATCAGACTAATGCATTATTTTCCATGAGATTCTCTGACTCCTAACTTCTGAGTCAGGAAAGAGGGAGTATCTAGTCTTCCACATTGGGCTCTCTACCACTATCTCCAACTGTTTCTATGATTCTCGATTCTCTGGTCTCATTCATCCGATCAACCATTTAGCATTTATGAAGTATTTGTAGTGAAGGAGACACTGTCTTGGTATAGGTGAGACAAAGACCAATGTGACAGTAGCCACAAATCTCTAGCCAGAGAATAATACAATGCAGGCACATCTAAGTGTATTAAAGATTGTTCCTTTGTAGGGAAAAGGAACAAAAACTGGGGGATCAAGGAAAGTCTTGTGTAGAGAGTGGGGATTGAGCTAAACCTTAACGAAAACTAGGGATTCTTAAAAATTCAAGCTGAGGAAGAAGAACATTTCAGGCAAGAGCAACAGAATTGCTGGTAGCCTAGCACCCTTTGGGATTCTTCAAGATCTTAAGTATTCATGATCACATCATGGTGTTTGCTCCATTCACTAACACAGCTTTTGATCTTTTTTCTCTGAAAGTAACTGCCGTCCAAAGAAATCATGTCCTGTAACTCACACACTCATGATTCTTTTTCAAGTTAGCTTAGCTAATCCTCAGACAAAAAAGCCCACAATCCTTTGCTGAGTTTATACCCAAAGCCTTCCCGATCTAGTGGGACTTCCCAAAGCCTTTCTTTAATACAAAGAAATTTGTTTAGTCTTTCAAGTCGAGTCTAAGTCTTAGTGATTTTTTTTTTTTTTGGCAAAGATACTTGGAATAGTTGGCCCATTTTGTTCTCCAGATCATTTTACAGAGGAGGGAACAGAGGCAAAGTTAGGTGATTTGACCAGAGTGCCAGAGTTCATAAATGAGTCTGAGGCCAGATTTGAACTCAGGAAGCTCAATCTTCCCAATTCCAAGGACGGTGCTCTATCCACTGAGCCACATTGCTGCCTGGGAACAAAACTGGCTGGCATTTATATAGTACTTTACAATGTACAAAATGCTTTATAAATATGATCTCGTTTGACCAATTCAATAACTCTGGCAAGGAGGTACTATGGTTATTTAACTTTATAGATGAGGATTAAGATGAAGTGATTAAGTGATGTTCAGGGTCACACTCTACACCATATAAACACTCTGAGGCTGCACTCAGGGCTTCCAAGTTCAGGACACACTGTCTCTCTGAGAATGTAAAGCCATTTCCGTGCCCTAATGAAATGAAGTTCCTGAGCGGAAGTAGGAAAACAGTAGCCAGACTTCCAAGGCCAGACCCCTCTTTCCCCCTCCGCTGCCCTTGACCGTACTATTGTCTGGCTCTCGGGCCATTTGTCGCGTCCTTCGTCACTGACTTCTCACCTCTCCCGCCTCCCGCTCTTGGGACTTGGTGATTCATCGGCTTTTTCTGGCTCCCTGTTCTTTTCCTTGTCCCAGATTGCCACTGTGGCCTGGAGCTGACAGCAAGGGTCCGTCCTCCTCCTTCCCTCTCTGTCTCCCCATGATGTCTTTCTCTAGGCTCCGTGTGCCTGCTGTTGACTGGCTGGCAGTGAGCGTGGTTCTACCAGCTCGCTTGTCACACTCCTCGGAAGCTCCTGGCAGGTGATCTTTAAAGGGAAAAAGTAACAACAACAAATCAGATCCTTGTGACTTTCAAAACTGCTAATTAAACAAAACATGTTCGCGCCTGCATTTTAACAAACACGATACATCATTACTTAGCATCCCGACGATGGCGGCTGGAAGCACCAGCGGCCCCCATCCACCGGCCCATCTGCCTCGCCCGTACAGCCCACATGCGATGGCACCTCTCCTGCCAACAGAGGCAGTTGAGGCAAACTGGGAGAGGGGAGTGTGCTCAGGGCCTAGGAGAGAAAATCTCCTCCAATCCCTGGCTCTTCGCAACTTGCTGTGGAAAGGGCCCATAAAACAGCTGGTGCCTGCTCTCTGCCAGCCTTCTGGGGAGCCATCCAGCTCCAACCGCACTGCCCTCTGTAGCTCGGAGAAGGGCTAATTGGAATTCAAAATAAACACTGGGTTTCTCTCTCCCCCATATTTATCAGCCTACCGTGCAGCTGCCAAAGCTCCAGAGATGTGGGTGCCCATGAAACTTATCTCTCCCACAGCAGGCGTGGATCCTATCATTCTGCTAAATAAGGTCAGCCCCCAGCAAGCGGGTAATGTCGGCAGTATCTGCCCTTGAGTTCTCGGGCTTTCACTCATCCACCGGCTCAATCAACAAGTAGTAAGTTACTACTCTGATGGTGCTGGGTTAATCAATATAAAGATTCAAATAAATTCTAGTTATGGAAGTTCCTATTTCTTCACCAAACATTTATTAATCACCAGCTGTGTGCATGGGGATACAGATACAATGACAAAAATTTATTGTGAGCCTACTCTGGGTCAGCTAAGTGACACAATGAGCCAGTCAGAAGGACTCATCTTTATGAGTTCGAATCTGGTCTCAGATACTTAGTAGCTGTGTGACTCTGGGCAAGTTACTTAATCCTATTTGTTTTCAGTTTCCTCACTGATAAAATGAGTTGGAGAAGGAAATGGCAAAGCATTCCTAGATCTTTGCCAAGAAAACCCCAAATCAGGTCAAAAAGATTGGACAAGACTGAAAAACCAAAATGCAACTATTGTGCTCCTTATTGCACATTCAACTACAAAACAGATAGTTCTTGCCCTCAGTGAGCTCATATTCACTGTATGGATACAACATATAGAGAGACAAATAAATAGGTAATGTATACAAATTAAGTATAAATATATATAGAGAAGGCAATAAAATGAGAGTGAGAACTTTTCAAGAGAGTTTTCTTGTCGAAGGAAATTCTTGATTTGAGCTTTGAAGGGAGTTAAGGCATTTTGAAGAGTTAGAGACGGAGGGCATTCCAGGCAGAGGCCTGGGGAGAGTCCTTCACAAAAGACTTTTTTGTGAAGTAGGGGGAGAATGTTCTCAATATGCAGCTGCCAAGAGACTATTTTGGCTGCATTGTGAATTGAGAAATGAGATGGAGACCAACAATGAAGGGTTTTAAATTCTGGACAGAAAAAAGTGTGTGGGGGGAGTCAATGAGATTTCTTGAGCCTGGGAATGAGATGTTCTTTCCTTGCCTTTCTTTAACTTCATAATTTGCCCTCCCTGACAGTTGGGTGTAGGGGAAAGAATATTGGTGAGAAGTTCTAGTGTTGTATCCTGCTCCATCACCTACTAATTTTGTATTCTTAGACAAAGGCTGTTCCCCATTCTGGGGCTTAATATTCTCCTCTCAAAAATAAAAGAATTAAATTATGATCTTTTAAGATCATAGATGTGGAACTAAAAGGAAATTATGAATAAATAAAAGGTCTAAAAATGATAGTGTTGTGTCTGAATACAGATTAAAGCATTCTGCCTCTCTTTTTAAACTTTATTTTTCTTAATTTTTTTCATTAGGGTGAGAGATCTGTGTTTTTTTCTTTCACAACATGACTTTTATGGAAATGTTTTGCATAACTTCACATGTGGTTCTTGATTGGGATGGGAATAAGAGAGAGAACTTAGAACTCACACATTTTAAAAACAAATATAAAAAAGTTGTTTTCAATGTAACTGGGGCAACATTTAATTAATTAATTAGAAAATTAATTTGAAAAAAGTGTGACTTGCTGAAAGTGACACAGTCATGAAGCAAAATTTGAATTCATGTCTTCTGACTCAAGATCCAACATGATTTCCACTATAGGGATCCCAACTCAGAGTCTTTTAGTCTAATCCTGTGTGAACCCTTTGGATATCCCAGAATTTTAAGGCTCTTGACCCCATTCTCCCCCTCCACATCCCATACATCAAATAAATTTGATTTCAGGAATAGAGGCCATCTCAAAGGCATGGTGATGATGGTGGTTGTTATAGCAAAGATTTATGTAGGCTTTAAGATTTGCAGAGCTCTAATCTTTCCTGTAATTCATATCCTAGTATCAAAGGAAGCCATAGTGCTTCCTTGACTCAAGGGAATTTACCTTTTAAAGATGATTTCCCCTACTGTGAAATGAAAATTTTGGTTCCCTGATAAAGGAATCGCAGACACAGCCAGCGGGGGACGGAGACATTTGAGGAAACAAGGGATTGACAGAAGCTGGGCGATTTCACCATTTTTGACAGTCCCCGGGGTTTCTAATACCTGAAATTATTAGAAAGATACCTGAGAGCTTCTGGGCAGCTTATCTGAATAGAAGGGGAAAGAGGTAGTCAGATGGGGATTGCTCTCTATGTGAGAAGTCACCCAGTGGCGGGGAGAGTCATTATGCAGACAACTATCGGTTATGAAAATTGCTTTCAGTGTGTACATGTCTGAGCCTAATTGTGGGTGTGTTTATGTGATTCAGAGATACAGAGCAGGAAGACAGTGGAGAGGGTGTGTGTGTGTGAGAGATGGGGAGGCGGGGAGGGAGAGAGAGAAAGGATAGGAGGGAGAGGGAGAGATGGAGGGAAAAAGACAGAGAGAGAGAGAGAGAGACAGAGAGAGAGAGAGAGAGAGAGAGAGAGTGAGAAAGAGAGAGAGAGACAGAGAGAGAGAGAGAGAGAGAGAGAGAGAGAGAGAGAGAGAGAGAGAGAGAGAGAGAAGATGGGAAGAGAGAAGAGAATGGAGAACCCTTGCTGGACAAGTGCATGGAGGAAAATTGGGATTCACATTAATAAAGGTTAGTTCATCTGTTTTCCAGTTGCATCTTACCCTTTCTGACTCCAATTGGGGATTTCTTGGTAAAGATACTGGAGTGATTTACCATTTCATTGTACAGATGAGGGAATCGAGGCAAAGGAGGATGAAGTGACTTGCCCAAGATCCCTCAGCCAGTAAGTTTCTGAGGCTGGATTCGAATTCAGGAAGATGATCCTTCTTGAGTCCAGGCCTGGTGCTCTAGGCATTATGGTGCCACCTAGCTGCTGTAATAACAATTATAATTTTGCTGTACTTGCTTTATTTCCTTCTTGCCAGAGCCCTCATTGCCAGGAATATCAGACCGGAATTATACTTGTCACAATTTGGGGACCCACAAGAAAACATCTCCCCTGTGAGAGCGCATTTCTTAATGTGATGCAGTGGGAAGACCTCTATCTAGAGCGAGGGCCAGGGGAAAGGGAGGGAGAAAATTTTGGAACACAAGGATTTACAAGGGTGAGTGTTGAGAACTATCTTTGCATGTATTTTCAAAATAAACTATTTAAAAAACCCACTGGTGGGAAGGTTGGGCACTTTCCTAATCAATGCTTAGCAGTGGTAGCCAAGGTGCTAAATGGCTTCGAATTTCAGAATTGCAAGGGATGCCTGTTCCAGCACACACCCAAATCAAAGTTCTCCTGGCAGCACCCTCAACACAAGGTCTTTAAGCTTTTGTTTGAAAACCACTTATGAAGGAAGCCCCTACCAACAAGTCATCCCATTCCACACAAAGGAAGCATAAGTTGGTAAGAAGTTTTTTTTAATAAACTTTATACCAAGTGCTTGTAATTTCATAATCCAGAAACCAAGAAGAACAAGTGATTCTCAATGTATCGTCCAGAGAAGCCTGAGAGTCTCTGAAATCTTTTCAGGGGGTCTACAAATCCAAAATTAGTTTTTGTCTCTAATATGGTAAATATTTACAAATATAGCCCATGTAAGCTAAAACTCTTTGGACAGCTCCTCAATCATTTTTCTTTGTGAGGCATTTGGGGTTGTGATTTGCCCAGTTTTAAGTGTCTGGGGATGGATTTGAACTCAGATCCTCTGGACTCATGCTCTATCCACCATGCCATCTAGTGGCCCCAATAATTTTTAATAGTATAAAGACACTGAGAATGAAGGTTCAAAACCCAATGTGTTCATGATGACAGTTGTACAAATTCTTGAAGAAGGCTCTCCCATCTTCCAAAGGTTATTTTCCAGTCTCAGCAGTCCCCATTTTTTCAGATGACATAACCCTTATTTCTTTCACTACCTTGGTTGCCTTTTTTCATCTTTCCATCTTGCTTATGTCTTTGTAGAAGCAAAATATGGTGGAAGAAATGAGTTTTTTGGGAGTCAGACGACTTAGGTTCAAATATTGGTTCAGTCACTGACTACTGATATAACTTTGGACAAATGACTTACCCTTTCTAGTCCTTAGTTTCTTAATCTGAAAAACCAGGGTTTATATTAAGTGACAGCCAGGTGGTGCAGTAGATAAAAGCACTAGATTTGGAAGCCAGGAGGATTCATCTTCATGAATTCAAATCTGAACTCAGACACTAGCTGTGTGATCCTCCACAAGCCATCAATCCTGTTTTCCTCAGTTTTCTCATCTGTAAAATGAGCTGGAGAAAAAAAAAAACTGCATCCCTTTTTTAGGATCTCTTTGGGATACAGACCTAGTAGAGATATTAATGGAGAAAAGGGTATGCACAGTTTCATAGCCCTTTGGTGATAGTTTCAAATTTCTTCCCAGAAGGTTTGGATCAGTTCATAACTCCACCAACAATGTATTAGTGTTCCACTTTTCCCACACCCCCTCCAACATTTATCATTATCTTTTCCTGTCATCTTAACTAATCTGAGAAGTGTGTATCCATCAGTGTTTTTATGGGGGATAAGATTGTTTCAATATTATTTTGTACCAATTGCCATTTGGACAGTGACTAGCACATTTTCTGTTTGTTTTCAAATCTGAAGTCAGATATTAAGTATTTTTGGGATCCTGGCAAATCATTTGCTCTTTATCTGTCTCAGTTTCTTCAATTGTAAAATAAGGGTAATAATGGTAATTATAAGAATCAAATAAGATGATAATTATATAATACTTATGTTGCTGGGGCACTTAATAAGTGTTTGTACCTTTTCTTCTCTCTTGAATCATACAGAAATTATTTATTGTGGTAGACCTTCAAGCTGGGAAGCTAAGTAGAACAGTGAATGAAATATTGGTCTTGGGACCAAGAAGGTCTGATTTCACATTTGACCTCAGACATTTACTGGTTGTATTATCATGGTCAAGTCATTTAATTTCTCTATGACTCAGTTTCTTCATTGCTCAAATGAAAGGGAATTGGAATTTTTCACCTGAAATCTCATTGCCATGTAGATTGACTCATTTTCTAACCCTTTACATTGTTCAACTCTCCAAGTTGTCTTTCCCCTCTGATTTGGAGGTCAATAAATGCCACCCCAGGACTTCCATTATGGAAACCTTACAGTTTTGAGAACTCCTGTCTCCATTTTCCATTGGCAATTCTACTATTACAAAACTCCACAGAATATCACAGCCTCTTATTGGGCATCTCCTGATCCTGAACCTCTCTCCCTCCAGCCCTACAACACTTGTTTTTCAGCTTCCTTTTTTATGTTGTCTTAACCAATTAAAGTCTAAACTCTTTGAGAGCAGGGACTATATATTTTTCCTTATTTGTATTCTCAGTGTTTAGCATATGTAGGTACTTAATAAATGTTTATTGAATCAAATTGGATTGGTTGGATTGAAATCAATTCCACACAAAAATTTCAGGCTACAGTTGGTAAGTGGTTAACAACTGATTTTTTTGGGTGGTGGAGGTAAGTACATAGGATACCTGTTTCTATTTAATATGCAATATAAACATTTTCTTCATCACTTTCTTAAGTCTAGAAATCAACAAAACATTAACCAAAAGTTCTAGTCTGCATATGCTTATCTATCCATCTATCTAGATGTGTATATATGTATATATATATATATATACATACATATATGTGTATGTATATATATACATATATACACATCCATACACACACATAAATATATAGATAAATAGAAAGAAAGAAAGAGTTGGTAGATAGATAGGATAGATAGATACATTGATAGAAAAAAGAAAGAAAAGAAAAAAGAAAGAGAGAAAGATAGAGAAAGAGAGAAAGAGAAAGAAAGAGAATGAAAGAAAGAAAGAAGGAAAAGAAAGAAAGAAAGAAAGGAAAGAAAGAAAGAAGAATGGAGAGAGAGAGAGAGAGAGACAGAGAGAGAGAGAGACAGACAGAGAGAGAGAGAGAGAGAAGAGAGAGAGAGAGAGAGAGAGAGAGAGAGAGAGAGAGAGAGAGAGAGAGAGAGAGAGAGAGAGAGAGAGAGAGAGAGAGAGAAGTACACATTTGCAGATTTGGGAGATGTCAGTGATTGCCATGAAAATTTAACAATTGGCTCTTCAAACTGGTTCAAACTGGCTTCAGCATATCCCTGATTAGGAGGTTCTAGGAATCCAGGTTTGGATAGTTTATGGTAAATGAGATTAGGTGTATGTGGGCAATAAATACCTTAAAACTAAGAACTGCCAACACATTCTGCAGCAAACTGACCTAAAATCAATACTTTCCATGTCCTGGAAGTCATCACATTTGGTGGAAATTCTAAATCATCTATGTAAAAACAAAACAAATCAAAAACAAAAACAACAAACCTAGCCCTGCTTTGACAAGATACATCAGAAGTAAACTATGGTACCAACTGACACATTCTACCCTAAAGGATGACATTGAAATGTGGAACTATGAGCTACTTTTGGGGTTTTGTTCTTCATCCTCCAGGCTCCCCTGGCTGACCAGTCCTACAAGCACTGGTGGGGAAATGGAGCGAGCCACTCAACTCAGGATCATGGTATTCACTCTACCCTAGAACTATAGCAGGCATATCAATAGCATAATTTATTTGCATGATGACCCTCAATTAAATCTTACAAATAGTTATTGAATATTTTGCACAAGAAGTTGGGGATCAAAATTTTAAAAAACAGGAAAAAAAAACACCTGTCCTTGAGGAATTTAAACTCTACTGAGCAGAACAAACATATGCCCAAATAAATATATATAAATGAATTTTGAAAGGGAGAGAGCACTAACCACTGGGGGATTTGAAAAGTGAACTGGGATTTTCCTGAGCCTGAAACTCGTTTCTTTTGTTGATTTTTTGTTAGTGCTGCCTGCTGCCCACGATGTATGGAGGTGCTCCAAGGCTTTGTGCTGGTATTTCTTTTTACTCACTAGACATCTTTTTGTTAGCTGCTTTGATGCTTAGACCACAAATCATGCCCTGGAAAAACCCTTTTCAAATCCTGAAATCTCATCTTGGAGTCATTGCCCTGACTGCCTAACAGAGATTGCCATGTGTAACTTAGCTCTGGCTCGGATACCTTTTACTTCCCAGACCTTTTCTGTCCCTACCTCTATGCTCATACCCTGCCTGCCCTCTCCCCTTCTAGCTATGGAACAATAATGAAATCTGTACTGCCATAGCTCCAATAAAATGAAGTGTTCCTTCATTTATCATTGTGACTTTCCAAACAACAATGACTAAAACAATACTTTCTTTGGCCTCCATTTCCCTAGGCAGGTAGATGTTTCAGTGGACAGGGTGCTAAAGGCCTCAGTTTAAATACAACCACAGACACTTACTAGCTGGGTGACCCTGGGCATAAGATCCTTGTGCCTCAATTACCTCATCTGTAAAAATGAGCTGGAGGAGCATATGGTAAATCACTCCCAAATGGGGTCATGAAGAGTCAAACATGGCTGAAATGACCAAACAAAAACTCCCTAAATGTATTATATTCATTTATTAGAATATAAATTCCTTGAGAAAAAGCAATAACTTTGTTTTTATATTTAATACTTAGCACAATGCTTGAGACATATGGCTTAACTCTTCATACTTACTGCCCAGATTCAACCCGTTTCTAAATTTTCTGATTTCTACCTTAACACTATCACTTGTGCCCACTGGCTTCTCTGCCATCACCTTACCCAAGCCCCTAGCACGTGGTGCCTTCATTACTGCAATAGCTTGCTGGTGGATCTTCTTACCTTGTCTCTATCCACTATAGTGCGTTCTCTTGTGAAAATGATCTTCCTAAAGCAAAAATCTCACTGTGTCACCCACCCATGATATTCATTATATTGCAATTTTCTATTCTATAGAATAGAAATAAAATAGAAATAAAAATTTTCTATTTCATTCTATTCTATACACAAAATCCTTTGTTTAGCTTTTATATCTCTCTATTAATTGTTCCCTTTCTTCTTAGTCTTTTTTTAATCATAACTTTTTACTTTTCAAAATACATGAAGAGATAGTTTTCAACATTCACTCTTGCAAAACCTTGTGTTTCAAATTTTTCTCCCTCCTTCTCCCCCTCTGCCTTCTCCTAGACAGCAAGCAATGTGATATAGGCTAAACGTGTACAATTCTTCTAAACAGATTTCCATATTTATCATGTTGCTCAAGTCAGCTCAAAAATAAAAAACACAAGGTAGTAAACAACAAAGGTGAAAATGCTATGTTGTGATCCATATTCAGTCCCCACAGTTCTCTCTCTGGATGCAGGGCTCTCTCTATCACAAGTCTATTAGAATTGGTTCGAATCACTTCATTGTTGAAGAGCCAAGTCCATCATAATTGATCATTGCATAATCTTGTTCTCATGTACAATGTTCTCTTGATTCTACTCAGCATCAGTTCATGTAAATCTCTCCAGGCTTTTCTGAAATCATTCTGTTGATCATTTCTTATGGAAAAATATTATTCCATAACATTCATATCCCATAACTTATTCAGCCATTCTCCAAATGATGGGCATCCACTCAGTTTCCAGTTCCTTCTACAACAAAAATTGCACATGTGGACCCTTTGCCCTTTTTTATGATCTCTTTGGGATACAGACCCCAACTGCTCTACCTAGTTTTCTAATACTTTACATTTCCCACCCGCATGATCCAATGACACTGGCCTTCTTGCTTGAACACATCTCTCACCTGACTACAAGTGTTTTCACACAGTTGTTTGCATGCTGTCTTCCTCATTAGAAAACTAGTTCTTTAAGAAGAGAGATTTTTTTTTGCCCCTCTCTTTGTCTTTCCAGTGTTTAGCTTAGCACCCAGTACCTGGATATTTGTTGTTATTGTTCACTCATTCAGTAGTGTCTGAATCCTTGTGACCCCGTGGATGATACTGTCTGTGAGTTTTCTTGGCAAGATACTAGAGTGGTTTGCCATTTTCTTCTCTAATAGACTAAGGCAAATAAAAATTAATTTGACTTGCCCAAAGTCATTTAGTGTCTAAGGACAAATTTGAACTCAGTTATTTCTTGACTTCAAGTCCAGTGGTCCATCCACTAACTACCTTTGCCTGACATAGAGTAGATGCTTATTAAATACTCGCTAACCAAATCAAACAATCAGTAAATATTTATTAAGCTTCAACGATGTGTTTGCCACTGTAGTAATTGTTTTGGGAACTCAAGTACTATGAAAGATGCAACTTCTATTCTCAGTCTCGAGGAAATTATGTCTTAATGGGGAATACATTGAAGAAAGATGGGTATGAGTATCCCAAATTCATCACATGTATACTTAGATACACAGACACCTTTGTATATACCTAAATGTGTGTATAAATATGTATATACATAAGGAATATAAAGATCTTTAATACAGATACAATGTACAAAGTATCTAACTTCATGGTAGTTTGTATGGATTATAAAAGGCTTCATTAGGATGGAAATACTTTAGTTATATGTGGAAGGAAGAGAGAGATTCTTTGAGACCAGTGTAAGAACTTAATAACTGTCTTTTTTGTTTATTAATTCATTCAATTCTCTCTTCGTATTCTTTTGATGATTTCATCATTATTTATATGCTGATGACTCTCTCTCTGTCTCTCTCTTTTTTGGATGAAGCAATTGGGGCTAAGTGATTAGTGACACATAGGAATGTCAAGTGTCTGAGGCCAGATTTGAACTCAGTTCCTTCTGACTCCAATGACACTGCTCTATCCACTGTACCATCTAGCTGCCCTGTGCTGATGACTCTCAGCTTTAGTGTTACTTCTGAGCTACACTTGACCATTGAATACTTTCTATATATTTAAAATGGCTAAGAACCTCCAACTAACTAGCATTTCTCCTGCCCCCATAAAACAATTTGCTTCTCTTATGTGTTGTATATGTTGTTCCTCCCTTTCATAATATATATGTTCACCTGCCCTCCACAGGGGAGGGAGTTTTTCATTTGTGTCTTTGTATTTCTAGTTAATACTTGGCATATAGTAGGTACTTTCTAAGTAGTTGATCAGTGACTGAATCAATGAGCTTATTCTTGAGGGCAACAAGGAATTTCAAAGATGTAGAAATGATGAGTTTGTATTTTATTCTTAGAAGAAAAAATTACCATAAGACAGTGTCATGGTCAGATTTATGACTTAGAATCAAATTGGTAGCTGTTAGGAGACTGGATAGATAAGGGAGGAAGGTAGAAGCTGGGAGACCAATTAGGAGATTGTTGTAATAGTCCAGGGAAGAGTTGATGAAAGCCGGACCTGACAACAGGAATAATGGTGTTGATAACTGAGTTATTTAACATTTTCTATGAGGAACATTGTAACAAAGAGAGTCTGTTGTAAGGAAACTACTATATGTCTCAGATGAAAAACTGTTCAAGACCAGACATTTTGATGCACAGTTGGTGAACTGATTGAGTTCAGGAGTTCAAAGTTATAGTAAGACTAAAGCCAATTGGAGTCCACTCTAATTCTGGCAGCAAAATGCTGATGATCTCCCAGTATTGGGGGCCACCAGGCTGCCCAACAAGAGACAAACAAACCCAGGTCAGAAATGGACCAGGTCCAGGTTTCCATGTCAGTCAGTGGGATAGGACAAATAAATGGCTATTGCACTTTCATTGTGGGTAAGACAAATCCTGTCTTGGAAAAAAAAAAAACAAAATCATGAAAATATTCTTGGTAAATTCTGTTCTATAATATTTTAAAATTAAAGTTATAAAGAAACCTTAGGTAGGGGAATACAGACAAGAAAGCTACCACCTATTGGATGTGATTTCAAGGACTTCAGGAAAGTCACAGGCATATAGAATCCATCTCAGAATTACAAAAGAGACAAAATTTTAAAATAATGATGGATAAAAGACTGTCATAGCTTTTACCAGTAGAAAATTTTAGAGCTGGAAAGGGTTTTTGAGATGATGTAGTGAAATCCCTTCAGTTTATCTTGTCTATTTTTTCAGGTTTTATTAGTGCCTTTTGCTTTTTCACAATGTTAATTCTGAGTATACTCCATTCCCCTTCCCTACACAATGAGCCTTTCTTCATAAAAGAGAAAGAGACAATAACAATTCAACACGTAGATGATATAATGGATAGAGCACTTTAAGGCAAGAAGTTCTTTGTAAAATTTATAATGTTAAATAAATTTTAACTATTAGCAAAACCAATCAACATATATCTGATAGAATAGAATATGTTCTATATCCATATCCTGCTTCCCCAAACTTCTTTGAGGCCATCTTTAAACATTATCAAAACACCTTAGTTGTAATTTGTTTCTAATTGTTGTTTATAAAGTATATTGTGTTCTTGGTTCTGTTTACTTTATTCTGGATCAGTTACTCTAAGTCTTCCCATACTTCTCTGAACTCCTCAAACCCATTATAGTTTCTTACTCTGGTGAGTAAAATTCCATTGTAACCATGAATCATAATTTGTTATCTTTCCATCTTTTTTCAATAAATGAGTACTGACTATTCCATTTATTTGCTATCATGAAAATGTTGCTATAACTGTTTTGGGGGGATATGATCCTTTCTTTTATGTTTTTGGTGTCCTTTGAGATCTATTATATCCCTACACAGAGTACCATATCTGGTATACAATAGACATTTAACAAATGCTTTTTAATTTGTTTCCTGATGGTAGGGACATGTGCTCAGCAATGAGAACTTTGAATTGAAGGGAAATCACTTATTTTTCTCTTTTTTCCTTTCTTTCTCTGCTTAAGGAGTAAGGCATGGTGGGTAGTGATCTGGTCTTCAAATTAAGAATGCCAAAATTCAGGTACTGGCTATTGCTTTTGGTAAGTTACACTATGTTATTGTAGGCTATTTTTAAGACTAAGACTTTCATAAATGGTGTGAGCCTATATTGTTGAGGAAGTTCCTTTATACAAGACACTCCTTTTGTCAGGGAAAAAATAATAGTTCTGATTGTTATTCCTTACTCCTTTTATTAAAAAAAAAAAATTGAGGCAAGTGGGTTCGTGCCAGCCTGCTGGTCAACCTCCACCCCACGTGGAAAAAATATTTTTTTTCTTTTCATTAGGAAGGAGTGCTGGTATAATTTTCAAAGTTTGGGTCAATTCATAATTTCTTTTACAAATGATGAAATTGGGGTCAAGAGAGAAGTGAAGTAATCCAGTGTCACACTGTTTTGGGGGAGGTTGGGTAAGTTTCTGCTTTTACTCCCCATATTGGCCGCTCTTCCCATTTCCTAGTTCTGTAGGAACCCAAAGTTCTTTCTCTTTTTATGGTATCTTCATGTTAAGTTTTCAGGATCTGGTCCTCTCTACATCCTAACTCTCAATTTCCATACATGATACTCCTTGAAACTGCTCTCTCTCTCTAAGGCATTTGCTTCCCTTTTTCTTTCTCTCTGATTTTTGTGATTCTGCTCCTGACTAGATGCAGTGTTTTCTATTGAACAAATATTTTTGATATTATGGTCAAATGGAGGAATGTCCCCTCCTCACTCATCTTGTCCTCTGCCATAGTCATAGAGGTCCCCTTCATATTGGTCTCCAACTTTTGAACTTAAGTTCATCCAGCACCCAGATATTTAAAATCACTACAGATATGGCAAACCAGTTTGCATATCCAACTAAGTCGTTCCATTTTTGACCCAATGAGAGAGAATCAGCAATTCACATAAGTGTAAGAGTTTCTATGATTAGAGCATTTTAGTTTTATGTGAGGAGGTGAGGAATCACACATTCCCTACTTCATATCAGGCTATAGTCAATCATATGATTGATGGTTGATAGATAACAGAAAATCCTTTCCTTTTCACCTGATCCTAGAATTAAAATAGAATAATCTGAGTTTAAGCTCCAAAGTTGCCCTTTACTTCTTGTGTGTTCTTATTAGTAAGTCCTTAAACTTATCAATCCTTGGTTATCTGCAAAATGAGCAGTTTGGACTGAGTGGTTTCAGACTCTGAAAACATAATGATCTGATGATCATTATTGTGCTATTGTGAAGAATAAAATTGTGTTGGCTGATTGTTCGATTACTTCATTAATCTTTGCTATAACACATGGGGCTAACTATCACATACAAACAATACCCAAATACCATGGACAGCAGAATTTTCTGGTATTGAAGCTATTTGCATCTAATAAACCAAATGAAAAATTTCCTCTGTTGTTTTTTCATACATATTAGTCAGGAGAGTTGGCAACATATAATGGAAAGAGTTCTAGATCTAGATTCATGAAATGTGGGTTCAAATCGTGCCTGTGATCCATAATAAATATTTGATTGCCAAGCCATTTTCCCTCTCAGCCAAAGTTGCCTATCTTTTATGTCTAAGACTACATGGCTATGGATGTCATCGTTCATCTGAATTGCTCTTTCCAAAAGTACTGATGATTTTTAATGGCAAAAATCAAATGGCTTCTTCAATATTGTCATCTCTCTGGAACCTCTCAATAGCATTTAATACCAATTTTGACTACTTTTCCCCACTCATCTTTCTGGGTTTTTATAATGCTGTTCTCTCTGTTTAACTCTTACATATTTGACTTCCACTCTGTCTCCTTTATTGCCATGTCATGCTCATTGACTGTGCATTTCCCTCAAGATTCTGTTCTTGACTCTCTTTTCTTATCTCTCTAGACTTCTTCTCCACAGTCTCAGCTCCAGTGGATCTGATTATTATCTGTAACTATGATTCCCATGTCTATACACCCACCCTTAGTTTATCTTCTGAGCTCCAATTCTGCATCAACAAGTGCCTAGTGGAAAATTCAAAATAGATGTCCTATAGGCAGCTATGTTATGATTCATCAATCCAAAATAGAACTCATTATCTCCTGCTCATGCTCCTTCCCTTCCCCCTTTTCTCTTCCCTTATTGCTAGTTAGGGGACCAACATCCTTTCCATATTTCAGGTTCATTAGTGCCTTATTGCATTAGCCTTCTGACTCAAGTGAGAGGTGATTAAAACTTGAATTGGGAGGAGCGGTGGTTGTGTAAGTGAATGGAATAGATCATATCCAAAAAAATTTATGAGGGTATAAATGACAAGATTTGAAAATGATTTTTATAGGTAGAGTGAGTAAGTATGAGGAGTCAAAGAGTTCACCAAAATTGCAAATCTGAAATATGGAAAGGACTCAAGCCCCTCTTCATTCTAATCTAAGCTTCATATAGTTGCCAAATTTCCTAAACTATATGTCTAATGATATCATTCATCTTCTCTCAATAAACTTCAGTTATTTCTTTCTATTTCTTGGATCAAAACTAAAGTCTTTTATTTTCCATTTAAGATTCTCACAATCTGGTACCTTCCTATTTTTCTGGTCTCCTCAGACTTTATTATTTCTCCACTCTCTGAAGTTCAGCAATATCAGCCTCTTGTCATCCCTTGCATACAACACATCACTTCTTACTCTATGCCATTGTACTAGCTATCCTCCATTTCTGGAATACTCATCTTCCTTGTATCCTTTTGACATTCCTGTTTTTTTTTTGAAGACTCATCTCAGATCTCACTTTTATATAAGACCCTCACCATCTCCCAACTTTTCATCCTATAAGGCTATTATTCTTTACTTTGTACCAATTTATATATATATATATATTCGCTCCCCAAGTCATATGTAAGCTCCTTGAAGATTTTTTGGTTAGTTTTTGCTTTTGTTTGCATTCTTAGCACTCAGTAGCTCATGCTACAAAATACATGTTTAATAAATAATTGGGCAACTGAGTACGACAATGGATAGAATGCTGAGCCTGGAGTCAGGAAGACTCATCTTCTTCAGTTTAAATCTAACTTCCTAGCTGTGTGACTGTGGACAAGTTATTTAACCCTATTAGGGTTGACTCATCAGTAAAATGACTGGAGAAGGAAATGGGTATGTACTCCATTATTTTGGCTAAGAAAACTCAATGGGGTCATGAAGAATTGGACATGACTGACAAATACTTGCTAATTGATTATCACCTGGAAGCAATAATAATTTGGAGGGGAGTATGGGTTATTCAAAGAGGAATAGCATGTATTATGTATTATGTGGATTTCTGAGACATTTTCAGGGCTGTCATCCATTTTTGGTGTCTAACTGACACTTGACTCTCAACTATGGTTCCAAAAAGCTGTAGCATATAGAGCAAGCATATTTTGGTAAATTATCTTGGTAGATAGGTTAAAATAAGTTGAAGGTAACCAATGAGCTTTAAACCTGTTGATGAATTGGAGCATGGGTGTTGTCCACCCCAAATGTGTGAATGAGCAGATAAGAACAATTTGTCGCAACAGCCATGAGGCAGCTGAAACCGAAGCTGGTGTTCCTAAGTTTTTACAGCTTAGTCAGGCATTAAATACACACAGGTCATGCACTTCATCCTGTTCATCACCAGTTGTCTTATCTTTTATCCAATGACACAGTGGACTTTGATGACTCTGAAAGAGTGAGGCTGATGACTTTGTACAACTGCCTCAATTAAATCCAATTTATATATAAGCTAAGCTATAACCTGTGATGTCATTGGTAATCTTTAAAAATAAATAATCACTCCTACCACCACAGCCAATAACAATACTTGCTATACCAGGATGTTCATGAGGATCAGATGAAATAGTTTAGATAAAGCTCTTTACAAATCTCTAATGAACTAGGTGGGACAGAGAGTAAGAGTATTGGAATCAGAAAGGTCAGACCTAGCTCTATCTCAGATACTAGTTTTCCAGGGTACTTAGCTTCTCCCATCCTCAGTTTCCTCATATGAAGAATGGATATTAAAGAGTAAGAGCCATTCCCCAGTTGATAAATGATCAAAAGATATTATCTCTGTCCAAAGGGTTATAAAATCATGTATATGATTGACCTAACTATACCATTACTAGCCATGAATCCCAAAAGGGATGTTTAAAAAAGGAAAAAAAAAAGCCTATATGTATAAAAATATTATAGCACCTCTTTTCTCAGGACAAAGAATTGGAAATTGAAGGAAGGCCCATCAATTGGGGAATAGGTGAATATATTGTGGCATATGATTATGAAAGAATATCATTGTTCTAATTATGAGAAGTATCCTATCTGAAAAACCTGAAAAGCGCATGAGCTCAAAAAAGTGAAATGTGCTATTTATTATGTAAATAACAATATTTATATTAATAAATAAATATTAACAATTTTTATAATAGCATTAATAATTTTAATAATAAAATAAAATATTAATAAATAATAACACAATAATAGCAAAGTTGTGGAATAATAAGTTATGAATGACTGCAATACTTAACAATACACTGATCCAAGACTAGTCTGAAGAACTTATGATGAAAAATGCTGTCTTTATGCAGAAAAAGAACCAATTGTATCTAAATACAGACTGAAAGGTATTTTTAAAAAATATTAATTTTTGAGTGCTTTTGGTGGGGAGGGGAGAGCTATGTTTTCTTTTGGAACATGACCTTTATGTAAATGTTTTGACAAATTCACATGGGCCTTTTCAGTGGGAGGGGATGTGCTGAGAAAGGAGGAGAATCTTAATAAAATTTTTAAAAACAAATGTAAAAAACAGTTTTATATGTAAGTGGGGAAAATAAAATATTAAAATATAAAAAAAGAAAAAAAGATAAATAATTGGCTTGTAATAACATATGTTAGATGAACTTAACAAAGCCTGGAGGAAAAAAACCCCACAAATTTTGAGTAGTATAAAAGAATATTGAAAGCAAAAAAAAAGATAATTCAAAAAGAAATCAGGTTATATTCATATTATTAAAAGAAAGCTAAAATGGATAAAAATATAACATATATCAGAGTTGTTGTAAGCTTCAAATGAAGACTACCTATTTTTGCAAACTTTAAACCCCTATATAAATACTATTATGATTGTTTAAGCCCTATATGTGCAGATTGTATATATGCTTGTTATTATTGTTATTATTCTTTTGTGTCACTTATAAAGTTTCTGCCTGGCTCACTTCTCTGAAAACTAAAATTTAATGGTTTTGTGAGGTTGCCAAGAATTGACGTTCCTCCCTCCCTCACATAAGTGAGAAGGTATCAGGGGATGAGGGGGGAAACAACAAACATTTCCCAGCTGGATAAATAGAATCTTTGCCCCATTAAGAAAAGATGAAACCTTCCGTCTTCAAATGGCTTCAGATAAATTATTCATTGAGGACTTTGGTCAACCCTATTAGCATCAGGGTAAATGCCAGCTCCTTCATTCAGATCATTGGATGTGACCCCACTCTGATCCATCCTGCTCATGTCCTTTTTGCAGGTTTAAGAAGCTGGGAAAGGAGGAGTATGGGAAGGGGAGGGGCTCTGGGCTGTGAATGATAGTGAGTGACTCACTCAGGCAATTCAGGAGCTATACTCTGTGTCACCAATTTCATTTCTTCTTAGGTGTTTGTTTTCTTCCCAAACCCATCCTTTAAAAGCTCTCTTTATCCTCTAAATCTCTTGGTTTCAATTCAACAAACATGCCCTAAGCACCTATTAAGTGCTAGATTCGGGAGGATGGAAGGATAACATGTAAAATGTTTTCTACCCTCACAGAACTCACAACCTACCGAGCAAATTAAACATTTATCCTCTAATAATCCATATTTCACTGGGCCTTTGATCTCTTCAATGTTGCTGTTCCTCTCAGTCATACAGATTGCAACCCACCCATGCCTGTCCATCCTATACCACTGCTGTCCATGTCCTTCATAAATCTGCCATGGGGCTCATCCAGTATTCTGAGGGTCTTCCTCAATTTCTCCAAACATCCTAAGAATATAGGGTAAAATATGTGGGCTAACCTTCAATTGTTTCCTACATTTATTATTACTCAATTGTTTATCTTTTCAGTATGTTCATCTCAACATTTTCACCTTAAAGATAGTTCTCCCAATTTCTGAGTCCCTAGTTGGGATCATTATTTCATAAGGAACTCAGCCATGTAAAATTCACTTTTAAAACTTTCCAAATTATACATCAGTTGCCCTTTCTCCCAACTTTAGCTCCCCTTTAAAACTTGTCTTCCTCTATTAGAATGTAAGTTCCTTAGGGATAAGAAGTGTTTTGTTTTCTTGCATTTGCAACCCTAGGGTTTAATGTAGGCTGTGACATATAGTAAAAGCTCAATAAATTATCTATCTAACATCATCTTCACAGACGTGTAGGAAAATAAAGTCATGGATACATATCTGAAAAAGATTTCTAAGCTCTACTATTCCAAACTCTTAATTTTACCAATGAGGAAACTGAGTTTCAAGATAATTATGTGACTGGCCTAAGATGAAACAAGTAATTTCAAAGATGGGATTGTCTAACTACAAAGCCATGATTATCTGATTCCATCCTTTCTAATGGTCTTCTGTATATTTCTTGGTTTATGTTGGATAGCAGCTGCATCACTCCCACCATGCTTCTCTTCATTATTGTCTAATGATCCACAAATTTAATTGTTCAAAGACAGCGTGGTATTTTATGACTCAGAGTCGAGATTCAATATTAGACATATATCAGTGTGAAGAATAAATAAGTAAATGCAAGATAACAAAAGGCAGAGAGAACTGAAGAGGGAGTTAATGAGGTCTCCCTTAGGAGTTAGTGTGGAGTTTAACCAAGCTAAGGACTATAAGAGGCAATGATTAGGCAGACATATGTTCCAGAAATGAAAGGGCAACCTGGACAAAGACAAAGAGGCAAGAGTTGGCATGTTGAGTCCTGAGAATGGCAAATGAATCAAAGGAATATTGAAAAAAATCTGAAAAGGGTAGGCTGGAACCAATTATTCGAAATTTTCAATGCCAAACTGAAATTATATTTTATCCCAGAGGCAAAAAGCAGCCTCTGGTGCTTCTTATATAGGTGAGTAAAATAATCAGATCTGTGCTTCAGGAAGATCATTTTGGCAGCTTTGTGGAGATTGGATCAGAGAGGGTTAGGGTGGGGGGCAGGAAACTGATGAGGAGATTAATGAGCTACTCCAGTGTGAGAGATGACAAAGGGCCAGGACTAGGGTTGCAGCTGTGTAACTGAGAAAAATGGATTGGTGTGAGAGATGTGGAAGAAGAATCAAATTATTCAATTTGAAGAGTGAGCTTGGAGGAAGAATCCTTTGGGATTCAAATAAGAGATACCAGCTCATCTTCACAGGAAAGTTATGGAGCTAGAATTTATTCATACAAAAACAAAAGCAATCTGAGGACATGTGGTGGTTGGAACATTAAAAATGCAGATTTCATTCCCGACTGAGTCCAGGACATCACAGAGCACATAGAATCAACTGGGATCTGGTCAGCTTTTCTGACTGTATCTTGGCCAAAGCGGCTTGGAATATTGAGATTTATACTATTTAATAATAGAAGGAAACAATGAGGGAAAAGGCTTCATAACATGCATCAGTGTAAGGTTAATCAACCTGAAGCACCTTGGAATGCACCAATCAAAAGCTAGACAGCTAAGGATGTATGCAGGGTGAGTAGAATGTGACAGAACTCCATTCACTTAGAGATTAATCAGTCACTCTGATTGTTTCTGTCTCCTTGTCCCATTTTTCCTTTTGGGGAAGGAAGTCTGCCCTAATTAGACTGCCTTGTTCCTTCTGAAAGGGGGCAGACAGAAGCAGGACCATCTTTATTTAGTCAATTAATCAATAAATGCTTATTAAATTCATACTTTGTACCAGACACTGTACTAAGGGTTGGGAAGGAAAAAAACAACAACAGACAAAAGATAGTCCCTCAAGAGATTACAATCTAGTGGGAGAAACAACATGCAAGCACACACACACACACATACATATGATATAGGACAAATAGTAAAAAAAATTGAAGTGGAAAGGCATGAGAATTAAGAGGAGTTGGGAAAGGCGGGATTTTGTTGGGATATGAGGAGATCAGGAAAGTCAGTAGGTGAAGTTGAAGATGGCAAACATCCTAGATATGGGGATAAGCAGAGGAAATTTCTGTAGCTGAGAGATTGAGTGTCTTTGTAACTCACCTTCTGCTGAAGGGCTGTTCCAGAGCTGATCCTCTGAGAAAGAAACCATTGAGAGTGACTCCTTGGTTGCAAGTCTGAGGGACTGGAAATATGGTGTTGACCTCTATAGTAAAGTAGGAGGGATGTGATATGAAGAAAATTAAATTTAATTATCTTCCTAGTCAAGAGGCTATCTATGAAACTCTAAATTCCATCTTTTTAGTTTTATTTCTCTAAATTTATTATTATCATCTCCAAATTCATTTAAAAACAACATAGAATTGCCCTATCAGAGAATGAAGAACTAAAGAAAAAAATTTACATGTGATTATGTACAGGAAAGAGCAGAAAGTATTTAAAAAATCTATTCGATACAGGATTATGTTTTATGAAAATCATGAAAATATGATTTTAGGTGAAACAATGTGATTGGAGTCAATAAGTAATGGAAAGCAGTAATTTGGAGCATGTCCAGAGAATCATCAGGATAGTGAGAAGATTGCAGACCAAGAAGATCGATGGACAGAACTAAAACTTTTTAGCCTAGAGAAGAGAAAGCTTTTTCTGACCCATGGGACCATAGGATCACAGATTTATCTGGAAACAAGCTCAATATCCACCTGTTCTATCTCCTTTATTTTATAGAATGGAAAATTGAGTTCCAAAGAGATTAAATGATTTGTCTGAAGTCATATGTGTAAGTATCAATAGATGGGACTTGAATGTTGATCTTGTGACTCAGAATCCAATGAGCTTTTCAATTATTTCTCATAGATAATAAGAGATGAGAAATAGAAACATATGCAAGATTGAACTCTGGGCAGGCAGGTGACAGTTTCCAGTGTCTAGAGAAAAGATAAACACTATTATACTGGAATGAAAAGATGTTTAACAGGCAGTATAAATTTGGACTTCAGAGAACAGGGTTGAAATTCAAACTCCACCAGAGATAAGCAGGACAGCTTTCAAATTAACATGCTGACTCTATTATAGTCTTCCCCCCAAATGCAATCTGCACAAAATATATTCATGATTTCACATAAAATATTTATTTTTTAATATTTGTGAGTTGTGTGGTCACTGATAGTTTACAACCATTCCAAACCTTAGTTTCCTTATTTGTAAAGTGGAGATAATAATATTGACATTACTTACATTAGTAGGCTGTTCAACCAAAGAAGCAACAAGTATTTATTAATTTCCTTCTATGTATCAGGCACTGTGAGGCTCTGGTATACAAAGACAAGAAAGTGTATGGATATGTGTATGTGTGTGTACGCGTGTGTGTGTGACAGACACACAAAGACAGAGAAGAAAGGAGACAGAGAGACAGAGGGACAGATACTGAAGCACACAGAGATCCACAGAGAGACAAAGACAGACATAAATGACTGTGTTTGGGGCTTAGGGGAGAGTGATAGAGAATCTATTGGCTGATTTATCTGGATATAGTTTTGAGCAAATATATGGACCCAAATGAAAATTAAAAGTTGCAAGTCTTTTGCAACTTTTTGCAAAAGTTTGTTTTTCTTGAAAAAATAAGTTAATTCTATTTTAATGACCTAGTGATTTGACATATACACACAAATTATTCCTTGGAAAGTCAACGAATCTGTTTCATCCCTTGTCCTCTCCCCATAATTAATTTAGTTTGACTATCTGGAGTCTGGAACATAAGTAGATTATGTTTGTCTGTTTTTAATAGAAAAAGGTTGGCAATGCCCCTGGCTAGATAATTCAGAAATAAGGATCCAAAGCTGCAAAGGATTCTGCCCCCTTAGTGGTCAAAAGAATTAATCATCCTCCTAAATTGGGATTATACTGCCAGAAAGGAGCATTTCCATTCACTCCTCCATTTTTTTTCTTTTCTCTTTATAGTATCAAATATCTACTGATTTAAGTGATCTAAGAGGTCAATTAGTCCAACTTCATTATCTTTTCTTGGAAGAATAAACTGAGCCAGGGAGTTTCATTAATATGGCCACATTGGTTCAGGTAGTTAGCAGCAGCAGAATTCATACTTAGGTCCTATGGATCCAAATTCAACATCACTCTATCCAATGCATTCTTTGTCTTCCCCAAAAATCACTTAAAAAATTTTGTCAATTGCATATGCTACACATGTACTGTTTTAGGTACAATGGGTGTGTGTATGGTGGTGGTAGGGCACCTCCTCCTAATGAGTCTATAATCTATTGGGGGGAATAAGAAATACAGCTAAAGAAGTAAAAAAGCAAAACAGAATATAATTAACATACAAAAGAGACAATGAAGATGCTCTAAAGTCAAAGAAGGGATGGAAAAGATAAGTAATTCTGGCAAGTAATACTTAGCAAGTATATAGAGTGTGTTTATTAAACACCTTTCACATATTATCTTACTTGATTTTTATAATAATCTTGTGAAATTGGTGCTATTATTACCCCCATTTTACAGATGAAAAAACTGAGATTGAGTGTCAGAAGCAAAACTATACCAATGGGGGAGTCTCAATTTCCCTTTATCAGAACTAGATAAATCAAACCACAAAATAAACAGGAAAAAAGTTAAGGAGGTAAATAGAATTTTAGAAAAGTTAGGTATGGACAAAATTGAATGGAAACAGAAAGGAAATAATTTTTTTTTCTGGTGGTACCCGGAACCTACACAAAAATTGACCATGTATTAGGGCATAAACACCTCAACATCAAATACAGAAAGGCAGGAAAAGTAAATGCATTCTTATCAGATCATGATGTGACAAAATTATATGTAATAAAGGGCTGAGGGAAAGTAGACCAAAAACTAATTGAAAAGTAAATAATCTAATCCTAAAGAATGAGTGGATTAAATAACAAACCATAGAAATAATTGCTAATTTCATTCAGGAGAATCACAATGATGAGACAAAATACCAAAATTTATGGGATGCAGGCAAAGCAGTTCTTAGGGGAAATTTTATATCTTTCGATACTTACTTGAATAAAACAGAAAAAAGAGAAGAATTGGTATGCAACTGAAAAAAAGCTATAGAAAAACAAACTAACTCCCCCCAATTAAATACCAAATTTTAAAATTAAAAGGAGAGAATAATAAAACTGAAAGTAAGAGCTAGGTCAGTCATACTCTGAAATATCAAAGGCAGGGTTTGAATTCAGTTCTTCATTTATTCTGAGTTCAATACTCTATTCAACTATCTCTATGGCTTCCTGGAGGTGGTAGCATCAGGAATAGACCCTAAAGGATAAGACAAAATTCAACAGGCAAAAGTGGAATATTTTTCAATCCAATCCATTTCAGTCTGATACAACCTAATATTATAAACATTTGTTAAATGCTTATAGTTTACAAGTCACTATTTGGCAGTAGAAAACTAAAGTCAATGGAAACAACAAACAATCCTTTTTTTCCCCATCTGCCTCCTTTTGTGACTAACAGTGTAAATTAAAATGCATTGTCTAAAACCTAATCCTAAATTCTAAGCTTCATGAGAACAAAATCTCTGGCTGATTTACCTTTTTAGCTTATCTCATCTAACAGAGAACCATGCACAACCAATGGCAAATTAATGAATATAGACATGAATGCTCAAATAAATGTTTGTCTCAAAATAGAATATTCTATCAGTAGAATATAAACATCTTCCTTAATTTCTTTCTTCTCCAGACTAATGACTAATCCTAATTATCTTCACTGCTCAAAACTAAAAAATTCCCTTAACAAAAAATAGGATGATCTGGAGGAGAAATTTTAGGAAAGGTGATGAGATATGTTGTTGTGTATGGGGAAATACCAAAGGGCAGGTGGTAATCCAGCACTAGAATGTGAAAGACAGTGATTGGTCCTGGATATAGAAATTTAGAAGTCTTCTGAATAAAGATGATTGCTGAACACCTGGGAAAAGATAATTTCATCTAAAAACAGAATGTTGAGACATAAGATAGGAACCCAGGATAGAGCTTAGGCTGATTACCAAAGTGAAGGTCTATAGAACTGTTGTGCTGATTTCACTGTTATATGTTGAAATCTCTTCAGTACCACTATAGGAAGCTGAATTGCTTCTATTTGACTTGCCTTTGCTTGCAGGATAAGATACCAGACACTGATCTCCGTTCTCAAAATAAATTGCCAAATATTCAAATTCTACTGCAGAGAATGCAAAAACATTGAGTTGTTCACATTGAATGCCAAATGTGTGCTAGCCAAAAAGACTATTTTGTGGAGAACTTACATAGGGTGAGTACTCATGTGGTGGTCAGGAAAAAATGATACAATAACATTTCCTGAAGAATTTTAGGATTAATTGTATGATGTGGGAGATACTGGTCCAAGACTGTGTCATCTTCAGAGAAGGTATCGTGTTCTATAAGCAAAACCAAATTAAAATAGCTCAGAAGAAATACTATATATACAAAATTAAATATTCCCAAATATTCAAATGGACCTGTTTGTGCCGGACATATGGGAGAGCATTTCAAGCTTATATTGGTCTGTTCTGCTATAGTTGTACACACTATAATTCGATGGTGATATAGTGATGTGATTTTGTTCCTCTTAGAGAATGAAGGGCAACAACCAAGGATTAAGTGGCCAGGGAAGAGCAATGATTCAGCAATGGACACTGAGAAGGTACAGCCAGAAAAGATAATGGTGAAAGAGTTGAATCACAAGAGTTAAAGGAGGAGAGAAAACAGAGAATGAAAGAATGAAGAATGGAACAAACTGTAGAAAAGTTAAGTAGGGTGAGACAAGGCCAAAGGCACTGACAGGAACCAGGAAGATCAATGGAATGGTAGAGACGAAAATCTTATTAAAAAGGGGCTCAGAAAATTACTGGGTGATGAGGAAGGAAAGATGTAAGACCCTTTTAAAAGAGTTTTCAATAAAAGGAAGGCAGGATAGAAGATGGTAGCTTGGGGGCATGGCTGAGAATAAAGATGGATTTTTTTTTGTTTCAGGATGAAGGAGATCTAGGTTAAGTTTTTAGCCAGCTTCCCACGTGTTGATCCATTCCTCTTGCAGCTGTCCTCAGCTTCCAGTAGATGGCATCAGCTCCTCCCTTTCTCTGGGTACTAACTCTCCTGGGATTCACTGCTTCAAAGGATGTATTATGGAGAACGATGAGAGCTCCAACAGCGGTTATAGATCAGGGATTATCCTTTCTCTAAAGCCTTTCCTCATTCTATCAAGCTTTAGTTTCACACAAGTTTTCCTCCAGTGGTCAGAAATATATACACCCTTGGCAATTTCCAAGAAGGTCATCACCATCAATATTGATTTACAGTAAGGTTATTACAGAGGTTAAAAGGCTCAGGAGAGCCAACAAGTTTTGTCTTCTTCCCCTCCTTGCTCTCAAATGCTCATCCAGACACTATAAATTCTCTCTCTCTCTCTCTCTCTCTCTCTCTCTCTCTCTCTCTCTCTCTCTCTTTTTGCTGAGGCAATTGGGATTAAGTAACTTGCCCAGGGTCACACAGCTAGGAAGTGTAAGGTGTCTGAGGTCGAATTTGAACTCAGGTCCTTCTGACTTCAGGGCCAGCACTCTATATCCACTATGCCATCTAGCTTTCCCCAGACACTACAAATTTTTACAGAGCCAATTCAATTCATTTTAAATCAATATACATTTTATGTGTGCCTACTGTGTGACAAGTACTTAACTGAGCACAGGAGATACAACAAAAGGGAGTCGGTCCTTGCTCTTGATGATTCTCCATTATATTGAGCAGAATTATACAAACTACACTAGTGGGTACTAGCCATTTGTGGTTGGCAGTTGTGACTCGGGAATAATTATAAATCATGATGATGGCTAATATAGTACTTTAAAATTTGCAAAGTGCTTTAATTTTTTAAAACTCTTTGCATGTATTATATAATTTGATATGGAAGACAAAAAGCCCCAAGATGAATGCTAAGGAAAATGAATTTTAAAGGAAAATGTTCCTCTTCAAATAAGTATCTTGAAAAAGTAGAAATTATACCATTCGTTATATTTTTAGATTGGTTTCCTAGCACAATACTTGGTAATTTAATATAATAAACATTTATTAAGTGCCTAGTATGATATGTCAAGCACTGTGCTAAGGGCTGGGAATACAAATAAGAAAAAAACTGCCTTCAAGGAGCTTATAATTTAATGGAGGGAGACAATAAATCAAAGGAAGGTTATTGCGTGTGGGAAGGATGGCCTGGCCTCATGATGATGGGATCAAAAGCATTGCCACTGGTGGGAAATGATAATGTCACATAGTAGGTGCTTAATAGATACTTGTTAATTTGTTGATTCACTATTATCTTCTTGTATTCACAGTTCCTGGCACATAGTGGATACATAATAAATACTTGCTGATTGATTAATCATTGTTATCACTATCATTAGCATCATTGGGAGGCAGCTGGGCAAGGAAGACTCAGTGTTTGTGTTATTGTAAACAATTACCCCCACGAGCTAGATAGGCACTTCAAGACATTTCATTGATCATTATGAGACATAGCAATGTGAGATCTGGCATCTGGCTGATGAAGCGTGTCCTGCTTATTGAGCGAAATTGAAGAAGGGGATGAGAGAAGGACGATGTAAAGCAACATGATTATGAGCAGGTACACGTGTCTAAAATGGGTTGGTTTCATATGGGAATGATCAGGTGATTGATGGGCTATCCACCTTTTCAGTGTAGGGAGCTTCTGTCTCCATTGTGGCAGCATGAAAAGAATGGGTACCAGGATGAGTAGAGGCTGGTATACTACTTGGTAGAGGCTGGAGCTTTAAAACAGACTATATAACGTGTAATAGTCAAATCAAATAGGGAGTGACATTGAAGAAGATGTTCATAACCTCTTCTACTATTCTGATTGTATTATCAATCAGCACAGGCTTGTTTGGGGCTCTTATTCTTTGGATCTTTTTGGAGTTTGGACAGAAAAGTCCTTAAAGTTGACTTCCACCTCATCTTCCATAATACAAACCAACTTTTTCTCAGAAGAGAAGTTTGGAGGGAGGATTATGAAGTATATTGACTAGAGAGGGAGTTATTAGTTCAATAACGACCACATAAACTCAATATATCTAGAATGCTTTCAGACACTGGGACAATTGGGGGAAATTCTCAGTTCAGCAAAAATATAAAAATCGACCACAGTGGATCCCATGGAATATAAATAAAATCCTTTATACAACTCTTCTCAACATGACACAATTATTTCTTAGAAAAGGATGACAAGGGATTAGTTCTAGATGCAGGTGGGTTTACATTGACCTTGACATGTTAAGACCTGTGCTTTAGAGATGTTACTTTGACAATTGTGTACCTGGGAAGGATAGGCCTGAATGGCGCTCTGATATAAGCAGAGGCCAAAAGGAAGATCCTGGGTTAGGGAAGCTCAGGTTCCCACCAAGGCACAGACTTGTAAAAAATCCAAATCTCGTGCCCAGAAAAGAAAGTGTCTCATTTCCCAAAGAAGACAATATATAGTAGTAACACCTTAACCTTCTGGTTTACAAAGCATTTTAATACTCACATTTTCTATTACAAAAAACCTCTTATCTAATTTAATCCTCCTTTACCACCTAAGAGGCAGCTAGGTTTTGTAGTGGAAAGAATATTGAGTCTGGTTTCAGGAGACCTCAGTGCAAATCTGACTTCAGACACTGCTTGGTTGTCATTTAACCTCTGTCTGCCTCAATTTTCTTATCTGTAAAATGGGGATAATAATAGTACTTCCTTCCTGGGGTTGTTGTAAGGATCAAATGACATAATATTTACAAAATACTTTGTACAGCATCAGGCACATAGTGGATCTTTAAAAACCTTTCCTTTGTTCCTTCCTTCCTTTCTTCCTCAGTTCTTTAAGTTAGAGAAGTATTCACTAAGAGACAATGATCAAATCTACCTTAAAGATCTACTAAGAGCTTTTAGTGGAAATGCCAATTTTCTAACTCAAGTTCTTTAAGTTAAAAACTCCTTATATTGCCCCTTATTACCTCTCATGATAATGTGTCTTCTTCCTGATCTTTTCTGATTTCAATCTATCAGAAACAATAACCAGTAAATATTATAGCAGTTGGCATTTATATATCCCTTAAGTGTTTACAGTGTTTTAATCAATGACTCACTAAGCTTTTATTCAGCACTTATTGCATACTAGGCACTGTGATAAGATCTAGGATGGGAAGAGTGACTGGACTTGTGATTTCATTGGAAGAAAGAACTCCCAAGTAAGGAAACCCCATTTACCAGTGAAATCCTGTATCTGCTTTGTGACTTATAGTTTTATAGTATAGTATATACAGTATAGTATATATGGTTTTAAAGAGAATAGAACAAAACAAAGCAGATTAGGATAGAGTAAGCATTTATTAAGTACTACTGTGTGTAAGGTACTGTGCTAAACACAGAGGATATAAGTGCAAGTAAACAAGATAGCCTCTATCCTCAAGGGTACATTCTAATGGAGAAATTGAACCTATAAGGGATAAATAGAAAAAAGGAAGGAAAATACTTGGGTTGGGAAAAAGCTTCTTGGAAAACTCCAAAAAGTTGAACAAATCTAGAGTGCACTCTGAGAATGAAATGAGAATGACTAGGAATGGCTGGTGAGATTCTGGTCTGGTAGAGAGTTACTCATGAGAGAGGGCTTTGGGGTAATTGTTTCTCCAGAATGAGAAGGAAGTTAGAAAAGAGATAGAGAAGTCTGGAGGGTGAGACAATGATAGGGTGGTTTTCTTAGACCACTAAAATATTAAACAAATTGCCCAAGATGATAGAGATGATATATTGTAAGGGCAGGACCTGAACCCAGAGCCTCCCATCTTTAGGAATACAGAGATAAAAATGAAAGAGTTTATGCACTCAAGGTGTTTACATTGTAAAGAAGATAAGAAAAACATACATACATACATATATATGTATATAGATCAGGGATTTTATAAATATATAAATATAGGTGTTCTCAATCTAATAGTGGAGATAACAGGGATGAATATTTACAAACACAATGAATTGGATATTTTGAGAGACTCTTAGAGGAAAGGTTATCCTTAAGGGACCAAGTGGCAGAATGTTTTTTTTTTTTCCCTGTATTCTGTATTCTGAGGATCTGTACTCAAATCTTGACCCTTCTGCTTACTACTTATCTGCTTACTACTTATGTGACCTTGGACAAATCATTTAGCTTCATTGGTCCTCAGTTGTTTTTCAATGTATGAAATGAAGGGTTAAGCTAGATGCCTTCTGAGGGATCCTTTCCAGTTGGAAATCTATGTTCCCAAAACATAAAGAGTTTCAAACTTTGTAGAAAACTTTTGAGGGGAAAAGTCCCTGGAGCTGTCCAAAGTACCCAGATTTCACACTCACATACTCTCCCATTCAGGTCTGATGCAATACCTTGATACCAAGCCTTTCCAATTTACTCCCATGATAAAGTGGTTGCCAAAATACATTCATCATGGACATTGGTACTTCTTCTGTGCCTCCTATTTTCAGTTTGGGACATTCACAGTACTTTAATATCATATCACCATCTTCTGTCTCCTTCCTTATACCCCTAAATCCTTCTTAGGGAATGAAGATCAATGATATTTCTCTTCAGCTCTCTCTGCCAAAGAGAAGAGTTGAGGAAGAAATCTTATTACCCAAGTGTTAGCATGGACTCCTCCCTTATCACTTGGAGTGGTCCAATCTCAGCAAAAGCTGGTAGGACAGAACTTTTGAATTCGGCAGTTATAGCCTCCTTTTTGTGGTCTTTCCCCTCTCTGGTTTGCCCCATGCTGTACAATTGCCTCTAGTCACTAAGTGTTCTGGTGATTTCTTCTCCCTCCCTTTATACCTTCTTCTTGGAATCAGAAAAGGCAAAGTGACTGAGAGGATGAATTACTGGAATTGGGGCAAAGATGACCTCATTTAAAATTTTGCCTCTGAAATTTACTAGCTATGCACAGGGGATTTTTAATCAGCCTTTGTCAGTTTCTCCTTTTGTAAGGGTACCTGTAATACCTACCTCACTTAAATGAAACTCAAAGGAAATAATGTAAATGAAAGCTCTGAAGATTTTAAAGTAGTCAGTCTCTCTCTCTCTCTCTTTTCTCTCTCTCTCCCTCTCTCCCTCTCTCTCGGTGTGTGTGTGTGTGTGTGTGTGTGTGTGTGTGTGTGTGGTGTGTGTGTTGGAGCAGAACTGTGCTTTCATTAGCATAAGACCATATGTGCAAACTTCCTGCCAAAGCAGATCGACCTCTGCTCTGCAACTAAAAATCTTAGAATTGCCTAGATTGTTAAGAGATTAAGTGACTTGCTCAGGGTCACACAACCTGTATGTATCCGATATGGAATTTGAACTCAGGTATTCCAGTCTACTTAAGAGTCCCATATAAACATCACTTACTATTTGGAAAGGTTCTCTCATCCATCCTTTACTACATCTTACTTTCCCTATACCTCCCTCTCCTGCCAACATGAATATAAGTCACTCCATTCCCACTCAGGGGAAACTATATTCTCAGTCTTAATTTTGAAGGAGAGGCTCTGTCTCCCATTAAAGGCACGTCACGTACCAAGGAAAAGGTGGGAGTGAGATTTGTATATACCAAATGGTGCCCCCTGACCCCCTGAAATCATGACTCAGGGGTGGCTGCCTATTCTGCTGATGAGTAAAGCCAGCAGAGACCACAGGCATAAATCTGGCTCCGTCTGCCCAAGCCATCCTTATGCCTGGCGGCTGCTTTTCAAAGAGAGAATAGTCGATGTATGGGTAAGTCTTCCCATCGATCTATAACAAGCCAAGCACACAATTTATGACCCTTCTAACTCTTCATCGGGCTGGGGATTCATTGATTTTTTTGCCCATGGAGCAGGCCTCACATCTGTGCTCTCTGGCTCCAGATGGAGCAAATATTTGAAAAAAGAAAATCATTGGGAGTCTTTTACATTTAAAAGTGATCAGCAATTTCACAGACCTACATCGTTCTCCTTTTCTCCTGGCCTCCCTTCCCCAGAAGGGGCTGCAATTTATGGTGCTCATAATGGAGAGTGGAATCAGTCATTGGACAACAATGTTTTAGACTTCAACCCCTTTATCTCCCCCCTCAAATCCCTGCATGGCAGGGACAAGAATAGAACTACTTATAATGATATAAGGTAAGAAATCAGATAATTGTACCCTTGTAAAACTAAGGGGATGTTTAAAAACATAGCCCAATATCACTTTATATTTCTGAGGCAGCCTGGTGATATAATGGATAACATTCTAGTCCTAAAATTAGGAAGAGCAAAATCTGGTTTATTAGCTATGTGACACTGGCCAAGTCAAACTTTACCTCCTTCTGCCTTAGCTTGCTCATCTTTAAAATAAAATAATAGCACCTATTCCCAAAATTGTAATGAGGAAAAATAAGAAAATAATTGTAAAGCATTTTTGCAAACCTTAAATCACTAAATAAAGCTATTATTATTTTTGTTATGATCATCATAATCTATTTTTATTTCCATTTTTTTTCAATCATGTCCAACTTTTAATGACTCTATTTGGAAGTTTTCTTGGCAAAGATATAGGAGTGATGTGCAATTTCTTTATCCAGCTCATTTTTTCACAAGAGGAAAAGAAACTGAGGCAAAAGGGATTAAGTGCCTTGCTTAGGGTCACACAGTTAATAAGTGTATCTCCTGCATTTCTTAGCTATCCAATTATCTACCATATTGTTCATTCATGTTGAACTTGTAATCTACAAAAATAAAACACAAAAAACAACAACAACAAAACTTTGTCTTTCAGACAAAGTATTAGCTAGCTACATTTCACCAGTTTTGCATTTGGAAAATCAATTTCTAGAGCTCAAATGTAAGCTTTTAAAAAAATTATTGAATTTACTTTAATTCCAATCAACTCCATATTTTAGAATCCTTTTGTATGAGCTAGTATCCTTTTGAATGATGATTCTGTCATTCTACATAGAGATTGTTTCTGCTGACGTAGTGTCATTTACAAATAAATTAAGTAAGCTACTCATTCCAAGACATTGACAAAAAATATCAAGTAGCACAGGATCCAAAGGCAGATTGTTGGGGTGTGAGAGTTCCCTCCACTGGATCCACCATCAACTTTGTATCCCACCAAATAATTACTACAGAGACAAAGCAATTTTTTCCAGATGATAGCTCTCTGAGAGAAAGAAAGAGCTCCTTCAGTGATGGTAACATGGGATCAATTCCTTATAGAGCTATCTTTGTTACAACTTTAGCTCCTCTATCACTGTAATGTTCTTACAGAGCTGAAAACATTATCCAGATCTAGGCAGTCTTGGCCAAGTACTCATAGACTCCCTGTGTTTAGTTCTGATATCATCCTGATCAAAGGATTTTTTCTGCATTTCTCTGGTGATATAATTCTATAGAGCTTTTGCCTCATAGGAGTGTGCCCCTCACTGCTGGAAACAGTTTACTTTTCCCCAGTTATATTTCAGACATGACCCAAAAATTCCTCCCTTGCTATAAACTCCTTTGCTAAATCTTTTTAAAAGTCCATCTACATTCTCTATCGTATTATTGGGCCAGAAAGATTGCCATTTACCAGGGTAATCCTAGGCTTCTTCCTTAGATTTCTTGATTAGGAGATGAATAAGCAAAGCCCAGCACGATGCTGGTCATATTTCCTCTTTAGCTATCATTATAGCAAAGAGCCTTAGAAAGATAGGACAAGGCATCAGAGATCTTCTAGAACCAGTCCTTCATTTTACAACTGAGGAAACAGATCCTAAGATTTTATGAGAATGGTCTAAGTTCATCCAGTTAATTAGTAATAGAGTTGTAATGAGAGTCCTGGTCTCCTTGCTTCCAAATCAGTGTTCATTATGCTACATACTATGCTGCCTCAGTGAGTCTGAGGGAAAAGTAAGTTAAAGATATGTGATCCAAATACTGAGTTGGGATCATTCAATTTTTTTCCTTAGGAACAGGTGATAAGGTCATGGAGTCACTGTTCATAGTAAGTCACCTCAAAGAGTCAATGTTCCTTAATATGGAGACAACCCAGCACAGTGTACATCACTAACATAGTTGTTCTGCCTTTACTGCAGTGTTGCCATCACCACCCCCACCACCACCACTACACCACCACCATACTACCACCACCCCTCTTCCTCCTCCTTCTCTTCCTCCTCTTCTTCCTCTTCTTCTTCTTTCTTCTTCCTTCTTCCTTCTTCCTCTCCTTCTTCTCCTTCTTCTCCTTGTTCTTCTTCTTCTTGTTCTCTTGTTCTTGTTCTTGTTCTTGTTCTTCTTGTTCTTGTTCTTGTTCTTGTTCTTGTTCTTCCTTCTTCCTCCTTCCTCTTTCCTCTCTTCTTCTTCTTCTTCTTCTTCTTCTTCTTCTTCTCTTCTTCTTCTTCCTCTTTCCTCTTTTCTTCTTCTTCTTCTTCTTCTTCTTCTTCTTCTTCTTCTTCTTCTTCTTCTTCTTCTTCTTCTTCTTCCTTCTTCCTCTTTCCTCTTTTCTTCTTCTTCTTCTTCTTCTTCTCTTCTTCTTCTCTTCTTCTTCTTCTTCTTCTTCTTCTTCTCTCTTCTTCTTCTTCTTCTTCTTCTTCTTCTTCTTCTTCTAGTCCACCATCACTACCCCCATTACTACTACTACTACTACTACTACTACTACTACATGTTTTTCTACAATTATTTTTTATAACACTTGTACTAGAACAACTAGTACTTCTACTACTACCGTTACTACTGAATCCAATAGCAATAACTCAACAAAAACACAAAGCTAGACTCTTTGTTTGGAATTTAAAGAACATTATATTCTGACTCCTACTTAGCTTTCCATCTTTATTACATGTTAATATTCAAGCTACAATACAATTCGAACTTGTGCTTCCTCATATAGGACTTCCACTTCCCATTACCACTCTTTGGCAGTGTTTATCTTCCACACTCAGAATACATTCTCTCCTCATTTCTATTTTTTAGAAGCCGCAATTTCCTTTAATATTTAGCTTTATTGGGGGTAGCTAGATGGCACAATGGACAGAGTACTTGAGTCAAAAGTATCTGAGTTCAAATCTGGCATCAGACACTTAAGGCTTCCTAGCTATGTGACCCCGGTAAAGTCACCTAAAAAGATTTAGTTTCATCCTGACATTTTGTATATGAAACCTTTCCTGACTCTTCTAGTTGTTAGCGACTACACCAGTTATCTTGTATCAATTTTATCCTTCTTCTGCATCTATTGATCTATGTCTTTCCCTTAAATACTAGAGGATAATAAGTGCTTTCTTTCTTTCTGTGCACATCCAGAACTAGGATGATGACTAGTGTGAAGTAGGTGCCTAATAATGGCTCACTGATGGAGGATTCTAATGTATATGGACACGTGTACAAACAATCATCCTTACTTTTACTCCTATGATAATCATGACAACTTCACCCAGAACTCTCATCCCTTTCCCTACTTGGCAGAAAGGAATGGGGAAACCCATGTTGTGATAACACTGTCAAGTTATCTTTGCAATGTCCCTAAGTGCCCCATCAAGTGCCTTGTCTGAGAGACACTTCTCTGTTTTATTTTCAAAACTAGTGTCCAAGCAAAGTAGGTCCTGCCTTCTGGGTGGGCTCCAGTTACATCTCTGTTTCAGGGATCTTGCCTCTAATAGCTTAGCAGGATAATAAGCCTCCCAAGTTCCAGAATCCGGTTCCCTGAGCTCTGGGCATGCTAAGCAGGTCTTTGGGGGATCATCAAAAAAGAAAGCACAACAACTGGATGTTTTCCCACTCTTGAAATCTTTTATCCTCCCTTAGATCTCCACTGGCTGAAAGAAGGGAATGGGGGAACAGGCAGGAAGAGAAGTTGATGAGGGTTGCTTTCAAAGCAGTTATCTTGTCTCTTCCTTTGCAAACCAGAGATGATTGGTAGGAAGAGAGAAGAGAGAAAGAGCTGCCATAACCCTATTATTAAGAGAAAGAGAGCTGGAGAGAGCTGGACATTAGCAAAGCTCTTGGTAGGATGGCAAGAAATTGAACTGAATTCTCAAGCTATTTAATGAGCAGGATTTTAGTACTGCAATGCTTAAAGTGCAGAAAAATATTATTAAATAGTATTAATTGAATTTCTTGTCATAGCTCTATGTGTATATACATATATATGTCTGTGTTTGTATATGTATGTATGCATGTATAAATATGGAGGAGAAGGGAGAAAGATATATATATATATATATATATATATATATATATATATATATATACATAGATAGATAGATAGAGAGACAGAGAGAGAGACAGAAAAAGAGAGAGAGAGAGAGAGAGACAGAGAGAGAGAGAGAGAGAGAGAGAGAGAGAGAGAAGAGAGAGAGAAAAAGAGACAGACAGACAGACAGACAGAGAGAGAGAAAGAGAGAGAGAGAGAAGGAAGAGGGGAGAGGAGAGAGGGAGGGAAGAAGGGAAAGGAGAGAGGGAGGGAAGAAGGGAAAAGGAAAGAGGGAAGGAGAGGGAGGGAGGAAGGGAAAGAGGGAGTTAGAGTTATCTGGGCCATTACTAGGTAAATTGACTTGTTTAGGGTAATATACGCTATATCTATCTATCTATCTATCTATCCTGGGCTAGAACAAAATATATATATAAATACATATGTATATACATATATGTATATATACACAAACATAATTTATATGTGTGTTTGTATGTATGTGTGTACATATGTACATATCTGCATATATATGTGTGTGTGTATATATATATATATATTCATTTGTACATACATATTCAATTCAAGTTCAATAGTTGGCCCATTCATAATTCAGGAAACACATTACTGTGCCTGCATTTGATATAGTCCCGAGGTTCCTTTCCATCCTAGACATCTCCTTATAGTTCTTATGATAGATGTGACTGAACAACAAATCCATTTTTTCTGAAGCAGAGAACATCCAGTGTGGCTATGTTGGCCATCTTCAAGCATTTGTAAGATTACCCCATGGAAGAGAGGTTATCCTGATTCTGATTTGCAATAGAGAACTGAGACTAGATCCTAAAAATGAATGCTCCCCAAGAATGGACTACATTGCCTTGGTTGATATTAGATTACTCTTCTTTGGAGGTCTCCTGACATTCCCATTTTAAGGGAATGGCCTGTTCAGAAGTAAGGTTGGTCAGGTACTCCATAGTCCCTTCAGACTCTGAGACCTCATGCTTCCTGGAAGAAAGTCATTGAATCAAGTTAAAATCCATGATTTCCACCATTTTGGAGCAGGAATAAGTGGTCCTAGTTCAAATTGCCTGTGATCTTCTCCTGGAGACTTTGGGACCTTTGATCGATTTTCCTCCAAGTTAGACAATTAAACTCAGTCATGTTTGGAGAATCTCTTTGCAATATTTTCTGAAATAACTAGAAACACCTATTGGTGTTAATGGTGCCAATAATTTTACTGAGTCCTCAGAAGGTGAACTCGCATTTTCATTCAATTAAAAAAAAACCTGTTTGTGCAATTGGCCATCCAAAAGACACAGGACAATCATAGGATGATCATAGCATAGCAACTTGTGCTTGAATGATTTCTATCTGGACTTAATTATATATAGTATGTAATTATATTATAAATATACATTACATATATATATATATGTATATAATATAAAGTTGAGAAGAATGAAGAGAGCAATGGTTACTAAAGTCTGTAATCAGCATCTCATCTGAGCATCACAACAATCCTGTGACACGGGCACTTAGTAAAATTTTTTGTCCGGTTCTGTAACAATAATAAAAATGTAGCTACCATTTATATAATCTTTTAAGATTTGTAAGACTTTTTACATATATTAACTCATTTTGCCTTTAGAACAACCATTTGAAATCGGTGCTATTTATTATATCCATTTTACAATTGAGAAAATTGAGACACAGAATTCGTGGAGCTAATAGATATCTGAACTTGAACTTGTGCTCAGTTCTTCCTGTCTGTAACCCCTATGCTCTCTCCATTGTGATATCTAGCTGCCTCATGACCTGTGATTAAACTATAAAATAAGCTCACACTGCCAAGAAAACTCCCTCTACTAATGCATCTGCTCTATAACTTATATATAGAAAATTATCTGGAATATTGAGAAATCAAGTGACTTGATCAGAATCAAGCAGCCAGTAGGAGTTGGAAGTGGGCCTCCCATCACTGCCTGCCAGGTTCTGAGGGCACCTTTTTTTTAAATTCTCTATGTCATACTGCCCTTATCATAGGCACTACAGATTAAATATTCCTATTTTATAGATGGGGAAACAAAGAGCTAATGTAACTCATTTAAGGTCATAGTTTCAGGTCGGGGGAAGAACTACATCTTTTCTGCCTCAGTAGTTGAGTCCTCCCTCCACCAAGCCAGCCCTTAGCCAAATAGAGATACCAAATTGTGTTTTTATTTTCCTTTGAGCTGCATCATGAAATCGTGGTTAGGGCACTGAATGTAGAGTTAGAAACACTCAGTTTCAGATCCTGTCTCAGGTTTTGTGCCTGAGTTTCTTCAAACATAAAAGGATTTTTGTTACTGTTTTCTAAGGTCCCTTCTAGCTCTAAATATATGAGATCACTTTCCTTACTCTCCTTTTACCTACTATTAGCATCCTTCCCCAAGCAGAGTCACCCATCCTGAACCTCATTACCTCAAGGTCTGGCAGAAAGATGGCTAACAAATCCTCTCTGTGACCACGCCCTTCCATGCAAAAGGAAGTCAACGAGGGGAACCGCTGGTTCTTTAGCAGGAAGATAGGAGCAACATTTTTTGTTTGGGAGACTTTTGGAGACTCCTCAGCTCATCGCTCAAAGGACTGAGGCAACTGGGGGAGCATTTATATAACCTCTGAATAGGAACACCTAGTTTCTGTTCAGATCCATTGAAATCCCATTTTCTGAGCCCTTTCCATTTTCCTATTTGGAATAGGAATAGACTCAGAGTGAAAAAGGCCTGAGTTTAAAGCTTGGCAGGTGCTTAATAAATGGTTAGTAGGTACTTACTAAATGCATGGTGACTGATCGCCAGACATTTAATAGCAGTCAACTTCTCCCAGTCTTGGTTTCCTCATCTGTAAAATGGTGAAAATAACAGCACTTACCTCATAGAGTAGTTGAGGATCAAATGAGATAAAATATGTTTTTTGCAAACCTTGATTGCTCGTTATCTTGGTCAATTCCCTGTACAGAAATTTCCAGCCATTCAATTGTGTCCAAGCCCTTCCCTACCACAGCCAGCCAGTGCTGGCCAAGGGTTTTACTGGCAAAAGTCCTGGAGTGGTTTGCTATTTCCTTCTCTAGCAGATTAAGGCAAACATAGAGTAAGTGACTTGTCCGGGGTCACACAGACAGTAAGTGTCTGAGGTCAGACTCTAGATTCAATGTTCTATTCATTGAGCCATCCGGCTGCCTCCATTCTGTTGGATGGAACCCAGATCTCCGATCTGTCAGGGACAAGACTGGGATGAAGGTTCCCTCCACAGGCTTAAAGCACACGGAAATGAGACTGTCCACCCCCCTCTGTACCTCTCTATCTCCAGAGCTCTAAATTATCCCTGAGCTAGCCCGAGGGTCCCCTGCTGCTTTTGCTTCACTGCCTGGGTTAACAGGAAGGAGAGGTGTGATGACAGATGAGCCAGATGAAAAGTTCCAATATCCTCATGTGGCGATCATTATTTAAGGCCCCTGGCCTTGCTCCAAAGGACACAGAGCATCCAGGGAGAGCCGGGACTTTGGCCCCTTTGCCTCCAGCATCGGTAGTCCTTGCTGACTCATTCCATCCGACCCCTCCAGATCTCCCGTTTTGCTCCAAGGCGACGTGGCTGTCCGGAGGGACAATCACTTATCCCCCAGGATGAGGCTTCCGGGAGCCCGTGCCTGGAAAGGCGAGGGATGTCTTTATTCAGGCTGTGTCATAAATCCTCATCCTCCACTAGAAGTGGGCCAACAGCTGCTTTTCTGTTTGACCTCCTCCCTCAATGCGGGCCCTCACCCAAAGAGCAACAGAGCCTAGTGGGGGGAGGGCTGGCCTTGGAGTCCGGGGATGCAGCTTCAGATTTGGACCCACGAGTCCTGGCTTTGTTTCGCTGACCAGACACAGCCTCTGTGAGACTCAGTTTCCTCATGAGGCAGTTAGGTAGAACTGTGAATAGTGGAATCATGGAGACAACTATTAACATGTATTAGATGGGTCATCCTGAGCAAACCGATTCATTTTTCTTTGCCTCAGTTTCCTCATCTGTAAAACAGGCATAATAACAGTACCTCCTTCACCAGACTGTTGTGAGAATCTGATAAAATGGCATACCCTGAAGAGATGTACAAATTCTAGCTGTTTTTATCTATAAAACAGGTGTAATCATATCTCTAGTACCTATCTCACACACATGTTTTGACTTTCAAATAACATACATATGTGCTCATATATGTATATAGTTGTTATATATCTCACAGGTTTGTTTTGATTCTCAATATAAAATGTGTAAATGTATGCATATATTTCTATAGAGAGATATTTATATATTTCCTAGGTTGGTTTTGACCCTCAAATAACATAAAGTGTGTAAATGTATGTGTGTGTGTATATATATATATGTTTATATAGAGAGATATGCACATATCCCCTAGGTTTGTTTTGACCTTCAAATAACAAAATGTGTAAATATATGCATATATTTATATATATATATAGACATCTATATTTCTCACAGGTTTGTTTTGATCCTCAAATAACAAAGTGTGTAAATGTATGTATATATTTATAGATAGATATATACAAATTTCATAGGTTTGTTTTGAATAATGTAATGCATATGTATGTAGACATGCTTACATATGTGTGCATAAATAGACATATACATATCTCAAGATTTGTTTTGACCTCCTAATAACATAATATGTGTGTATGTATACATGTGTACACATGTATTTATGTCCATTTATATATATACATATATATCTATCACTTTGCACATCTAATAATGCTCTGTAACTTTTAGTTGGGCAGCTAGGTGGGGCAGTAGATGGAACAATGGGCCTATATTCAGGAAAATCTAAGTTCAAATTTGTCTTTAGACCCTTCGTTAAGCCATTTAATTTTATTTATCTCCGTTTCTTCATCTGCAAGATGAGCAGGAAAAAGAAAGGGCAAATCACTCCAGTATCTTTGCTAAGAAAATTCTGAATGGAGTCATGAAAAATCATATAAAAATGAAATGAATGAATAATAATGTTACTATTAATGATCATTATTGCTATTAGTATATTTTTATCTCCTTCTCTTCCCTCCTCTACCCATAACTCACAGAATCATAAATTTGTGCTTGGTCATATTTTATTGAGCATATTCCCTCAAGTTTCCTCATGAAGAAACTGAAGTACATAGAGGGTAAAGGACAGGAACCCGACCTCTGAATTCAGAGCACTTGTGTTCAAATCCAAGTGCCGATGATTGATACTCTGTCAGAGTGAATCACTTCAGGTCCCTGGATCTGAGATTTCCCATCTATAAAATGAGGGCATTTTTCTAGAGATGCTTTGTAAATTTCCTTTCTAACAATAGATCTGTGATGTTTTTTTGCTATAATTTTGTCTAAGATCTCATAAGTAGGATTATGGAACTGTAGCTGGATATGTTCTTAGAGGCCATCTAAATGAACCCCCTCAATTTACAGATCAGAAAACAGTATCCAGATCCCAGAAAAATGAAGTGTCCGCCCAATTTCATACAAAAGGCAAACATCAGAAGAGGGATATGAACTCAGGATTTATGACTCCTGAGCTGATGCTCTTTTCTGCTATAGAAGATTTGGGATCATGTGATCCAGGTAATGTGACTTCAAATCCCATGGTTTTTTTCCCCACCAAACTGAGATAATTCTCTACATTTGTATGCATAGAAATATCCCTCCCCATTAATATAATAAATATATCTGACTCATCACCTGGGTACGTTACATGGACCAACTTGACCTGTCCCATGGATTATTTTTCCTGAAGACACGTTAAGTGACCTTTGCTGCCATTAGACAACTTTTTTCCCTGGATTTTGGATGAAAGGCATAAAAATAAATTCGAAAGGAGGTAAAATCTGCTTCTAATGTTCCTAGACTCTTTATTCTCATCCATTTCTAGGCACTCTAATTACCTCTCTCTCCTTCCACAATCACAACCTATATGTGGTTTCACCATTTCTCCATTTCCATAAGAGATTTTTTAATGCTCCGTGCAATGCTCTTTTATATAACCTCTGAATATGTACACCTAATTTCTGTTCAAATCTATTGAAATCCCATTTTCTGAGCCCCTTCCATTTTTCCTATTTGGAATATTATATAAACTAATAGCTAAAAATCATATGACAGTCTATAATAGTTACTGAAAAAATGATTTACTTAAAATAGAAATGTGGATTTAATGGCAGGAAAATAAGTAAATAGCAAACATTCAATATTAATTACCAAAATTTATATATATATACATATCTGTGTATGTATATGTATATCTATCTAAACTTTGTATTTGTGATTTATTTTTATCTATATTTGTCTCACCATTAGAACATAAACTCATTGTGAGTGGGAATCATTTCATTCCTTGTCCTTATATTCTTGACATCAATCACAGAGCCTAGCACATAATATATACTTAATAAATGTTTGTTGCTTGATTGAATGGCCAAGTTCTCTAGGGAATTCAAAGATTTTTATTCTGTCCTGCTCCAACTTTATGCTTCTGCTCTCAATCTCACATTTAATCTAAGAGAATAGGAAACAGTGATTAGCCTTTAAATTTTTCAGAAAATAATATGATAAGACTTATGTGAATTAATACAGATTATTGGACAGAACCAGGAAAACAGTATCCATAATGAATACATAAAATAAGTGGAAAGAATAACGACTTTCAAAATTGTTAATGTAATGACAGAAAATGTTAATACCAAATGTACTGCCACTCTCTTAAATGTTCCTTGTAATATCAGAATTTCAGTAATATTCTTACATTCTTAAGCTTAACCTAATCAAGAGTAAATATCTTAAGAGTAAGTTCCCCCATTCTAAGATCTTGGCTTATGAGATAACCTGGATTAAGCTGCATCTAGGTCTTTCCCCATTTCAACTAGTATTCATGGCATCAAGGGCAAAATAGCCAAAACAAAATGACTTTCCTTGCCCACATTGCCAAGGGACCCTGGGGTCTCATGACCAGATTTTGTTACTTCATACTGTCTCTTTCCCCTCCTCCAAAACTATAAAACTTTTTCATGCCTCTTTCTGGTTGATAAATCCACTGGACATTCCCTGGTGTGACAGGTTTGCTATCCTGTTATCTCAATTAAAGATGCCTTATTCCTTATTTCATGGCTTTGATTTATCTTAAGATTCAACACAACAAAAAGAGAAACAGAATGATGTGTAATTATAATGACCAAACTTGACTGCAAAGAAGAAATTAAAATATGCACTTCCTCCCTTCTTAGAAGAGATCGAGATTTTAGGGGTATGGGATACATATTATAATGTTAGCCTTAGGCTGTTGATTTTTTTTTTTTTTTTTACTAAAAAGGTTGATTAATTTTACTAAACTATTTTTTCTTTTCTCCTTCCTTCCTTCCTTCCTTCCTCCCTTCCTTCCTTCCTTTCTTCCTTCCTTCCTTCCTTCCTTCCTTCCTTCCTTCCTTCCTTCCTTTCTTCCTTCCTTTCTTCCTCCTTCCCTCCTTCTATCTCTTCCTTTGCCCTTCTTTCCCTCCCTCCCTTGTTCCCTCCTTCCCTTCTTCTTCCTCTTTCTCTGTTTCTGGTCTCTTTCTCTCTCTCTCTCTCTCTCTCTCTCTCTCTCTCTCTTTTTCTCTCTCTTTATTTCTTTATTGTTACAAGGGCTGGCTTGATCAATTTGGAAAGAAATATGTTCAGAAAGAAGGTAAAGTAGAAGAAAATATATCATTTAATTTAAATTAAAACCAAAGACAAATAATGATAAAAATATTCATATTATATTATACTACAAAAGATGCTTTGTTTCTAATATGATTGAATTCAATTTAATCTACATTTATTAAACATTTACTATGAACCAGGCACTTTGGTAAATCCTGCAGATACAAATAAGGGGGAGTCCTGTTCTCAATGAGTTGACGATCCAATGGGTGATACACATGCAAAAGAAAATTGGAAAATAGATTGTTGTTTGTCCTTTGTGAGGAGGAGTGTGGCATGCAAGTGAATTGGGTTGAAGTGAGGAAGGTTACCAGCTTCATTTTCTGCTTCAGAGACATCTGGGATCCAATGGCCAGATATAGATCAGGACAACTGGAAACGAGCATTGATAATGTGGGAGACATTGACCTTTTTAAGCCAAGGTCTTTAACAGGTCTGCATTTGACTGAGGCAATGACCAATCAGTGATCTAGTTTAGATAAGAAAGAAATGAGACAAAGAATGAACTTATTTCTATATCAAAAAAAAAAAATCAATCTGGGAGGCAAAGACCTCTCTGGCCAAAAGAGAAACAATTGCTATTTACATTCACTCTGACCCAATCATGGCTCAAATAATGACCAAATGGGGATTGGCCAATCAATGAGAGCCAAAATGATTTGGGTTTAAAGCATGTTGCTTAAGAAAGAAATCTAGCCTGTGAACCCTAAGATATCTTGTGAGATTTCAGCAATCAAAATTTATATTCTTTTGGACAGAACACTTGCAGGAAGGGAAAGAAAAGGAAGGAAGGAAGGAAGGAAGAAAAGAGGGAGGAAGGAGGGAAGGAGAGAAGGAGGGAGGGAGAGAAAGAGGGAGGGAAGGAAAGAAAAGAGGAAGGAAGGGAGGGAGGAAGGAGGAAGGAAGGAAGGAAGGAAGGAAGGGAGGAAAAGAGGGAGGGAGGAAGGAGGAAGGAAAGAAGGGAAGAAGGAAGGGAGGAAGGAGGGAGGGAGGGAAAGAAGGAGGGAAAAAAGGGAGGGAGGAAGGAAGGAAGGAAGAAAGGAAAGAAGGGAGGAAAGAAGGAGGAAGGAAGGAAAGGAAGGAAGGGAGGAGAGAAGGAAGGAAGGAGAGAAGGAAGGGAGGGAAGGAAGGAAGGAGGGAGGGAAGGAAAAAATGTGAATTGTGTTGTTTGGTTTTCAGGGGGTTGGCTCTTTCTCACCCAGCTTATTATTTGTTCTTTGTTTTTGAAGAAGTACATGACATTGGGAAGAAGATGTCAGACATGAAAGTGAGTTGGATTGAAGTGAGGTAGGACTGTGCAAAGTACCAGCCTTATTTTCTCCTCTGGTATCATCTGGTCCAATGCTCAGATACAGATTGTGATGTTTTGGAAAGTAGATGGGAAGACACCAAAGGGGTAATTGGTGTTAGGAAATCTTGTTCCTTAAAGTTCAAACCAAGCAAAGATATAAATGGAAAGTAGAAAGTATTTTGGAAAGTCTACATCCTGGCCTTCTTAAAGGGAGGCTTTGGGAGGATTGAGTGCTCTACCCTATAACCCTCCAATCAGGTGACAGGAAGCAGAAAGGCATTGAGGATCAAAGGCTGAATCAGAAGCAATGGATTAATTTTATCCTAGGTATTGAAATCAAGCAGAGCTGCAGGAAAAAGCTGCAAAGTATCTCAAAAAACATATATTTCAGTCCTCTCATTTTATAAATGAGGATGCTAAAGTACAAAGAATTTAAGAGATTTACCCCAACTCAAACATGTAATAGATGGCAAAAGAGGCCCCTTGATCCCAACCCAGGACACATTTGTCTGTCTCACAGTCTCCTCTGTATTCTTCACCATCGCCTCTTGGCACTATACTGGGAAGATCTCAGGACTGGTTTTCAGGATTGGGTAGCTGCTGCTCCAGACACAGAAGGGGGTGAATTCATACATTAACTTGTGATCATCTTTGACCTTTCCCTCTCCTTCATCCTCCACATCTAAAGCATTGCCAAGACCTATTGATGCTGTTGGCAATCTCTCTAGATTTATTCCCTTCTCTCAATGCAGACTCTCAACACCTCTTGTTGGGTTTCTCTGACTATCCTCCACACAATCACAAAAGTATCTTCCTCAGGAATAGTGAGGAGTCAAACCCCACTCTGAAAAACAACCCCCCCAATCCGCAAACATTCAGTAGTTCCATGCATTTCTGCCTTAATTTAGAAGCTCATCTATAATTAGAATGTTAGACTATTTCTCTGATGGAGATTAAGATTCTCTTCTCCTCTTTCTCCTCTTCCTTCTTATTATTGAGGTTATTATTATGGTCTCCTTCTCCTCCTCCTTCTTCTTGTTCTTCTCCTTTTTTCTTTTTCTCTTCCTCCTCCTCTTTCTTTTGAACTTTTTTCCAAACTGAGGTCTTCCTCTCTCCAAAGCCATGACTCTATTCACTGGGGTATTTAACTGTCTTAGCCCCCTATTGCTTTTTGGTCATTCTTCTAGCCAACCCTTCTTAACAACCCACCATCTCCACTTACCTATTGACTGATTTGTCTCATTAAGGGCTCCTAAAGGATTCTCTAGGTCTATGATACTTTAGGGACAGTCTTTCAACATAAACAGAATAAATGCTATTTGGTTAACTGAGCTATACTTGCATGAAATCACAGAATATCAATCTCAAAGGACTTAAAAATCATATAGTCCAACATCCTGTTGTACTGCAAAATATTCCATTTTAGAGATTTCACAAAAACCTGCCATTGGGTCTCATGGATCACCAGAGGATTAAACAAGAGACAGCAATGACTGTTACTTTCCAGGGTGGCCATTACCACAGGAACAATTGCTTCAAGGAGATCGTTTCCCCGATAATATCATCACTTTGGACCAAATTTCTGCTTTTTAATATCAGTTACAATTCTGTAGTTTTATTTTAGTGAAACATTTGAAAATCTCTCATGATATTCTTACAGAAAAACTGGAGGGATATGAGTTAGACAATAATCTCAAAAGAGGGATTTGGATCTACTTGAACAGCTGGGCCTAAAGAGTAGTGCTCCATTTATTCAATGTCAGCTTGGAAGAAACTTCCCAATGGAGTGCCCCAGGTATCTGTGCTAGGTCCTGTGGTATTTAAGGCATTAACAAATGACTTGATTAAGACATAGATGGGAGAATTACCATATTTTTAGGTGACAAAATGGGAGGAATCACTATTCAGACAAAATCAGGATCTAAGACTTCAGCCAGTTAGAATGTTGGTGATACTTATAATAACAGGAAATATAGTAAGGATAAAGATAAAACCTAATTTTTGCAAACTAGGGAATGTAGATTGAGGCAGCAGTCTGACTCAAAATGAGCTCAGGGTTTTGTGGATTGCAAGCTCAGAGTCAAATGAAGTCACCATGAACTTGTAAGAAAAGTTTTGGATTTGGAGTCAGAGGATCTGTTTCCAAAACCTGCTTCTGCCATTTATTGCCTCTGTGACATTAGGCAAGTCACTTAATCTCTTTGGGACTCACTTTATTTATTATTTACATGAGATTATTATTATTATTATCTTTTGCTGTTATCTTAGGTTTCTTCCTTGCCATTTGCTGTGGGTTCATTGTGGAACTGGTGTTTTAGTAGGATGAGAGAGAAATCTTAGTTATAAAGCTGGGTTCCCCCTTTCCACATTCTGAAATAGTGACCAAAATTTAATTTGAATATAAATATCATATCCCAAAGACTAATATTATTTAAGGCAGCAGAGAGTTCTATCCATTTTCTCTGACAGCAGGATCTGGTCCCAAATTTCCTGCTCCTTTCTGGAAAAAAAAACCTTAAAATCTCTCTTGAAGAAAAGTAAGGGAAACAAGTAAGTGATAGAAATTTTTTTTTAGTAGTCTCTCTTTAACCACACACAGGGGACACAGCACCACACTTGCCACAAGTCCATAAGCCTTTCTCTCTGTAAATGAGGACCTGGGCTACATAATTTCTTGGATTTATTCCAGCTCTGAGCCATCCATGTATCATCTCAGTTCTGCCTATGATCTGAGAGCTGGAGGAGACACTGAGAAAAACGATGTAAGTCTCACAGCCTAAAAAGAAATCTTTTATACAGTCCAGAGCCAAAATGTTCCTTTGAGATCATTTAGTACAATGTGGTTTTAGAGATGTTGAAGTTGAGTTTTCAGAGAAGGAAAATGATTTTTCCCAAATCACATCAATAAAGAATAGAGCTAGCATTTGAATTCATGTCCTTTATCTGTAACTTTTATGCTCTTTCCATTGAACCAGGATGCTTTCTTTTCTTTTCCTTTCCAAAAATTCTTATAGTCATTCTCATTTTCACGTTTCTCTTTCTCTCTACCCTTTTCTCACCCATTGAGGAAGCAAGAGATATGATATCTATTAAATATATAAAGAAGGAAAACATATTTCTATATTAGCCATATTTTGGAACAAGCAAGAAAAATAAAGAAAGAGGAAAAAGGCTTCAAGCTGAAGTGAGTTCATCTGTGCTTTATCTGGAAGTGAATCATGTTTTTCAAATTGAGTTTCTTGGCATGGTGGTGGATCATTGTATTGATCAGAATAGCTAAGTCTTTTACAATCAAATATCTTTCCAATATAGTTATTGTGTAAATTGTTCTTCGGGTTCTGTTCACTTCACTTTATATCAGCTCTTACAGTCTCCCCAGATATTTCAGAAAACATTCCCTTTATCATTTCCTACAGTACAATAGTATTCTTTCACATTGGTATATTATAACTCATTTAGCCATTTCCCAAGCGATGGGTCAGGGTGCTTTCTATTCCAATGAGGTCCCTTAATTAGGAGAAACACAGAGATTCTAAGGTGAGAAAAGAGATTCATGAAATGTAAGCCTCATTCTCCTGCCTATATGACTTGGTGATTTAATAAGAGTGACAATGGGTAAATGACCTTGGATCAAGAATATAAGCAACAAGAAGGAAATATTGAAACCTATAGACTAATCTAAAGTTATATTCTCCAGGATGGAGTTGAAAGAAGGAAGAAAACCTCAATTAAGAGGTGGGATTTAAAATGTTCTTTAAAGAAAACCAAGGAATCTAAGAGATTGCAGTGAAAAAGGAAAGTATTCCAGCTTTCTTTTTGGTAGAAGGAGGGATACGAGGAACATGGCCTGTGCAAAGCAATAGAGGTGGTAATTGAAATACCATGAAAAAAATAATCTTTTTTATGCTTAAAACAGCTTAATTCAGAGACTAGATTTGATTTCAATTTCTGATTTCAAGTCCAGAATCCTTTAGCCTTTTCCAGATCGTTGCCCAATGATAATACCTATTGCCCGATCTTTGCCAGTAATTACAACCTTGATTAATCAGACCTGTCCATATCACATCTTTATCTGAATGCTACTAGTAGTCCTTTCATACCTGGGGCCATTCTGCCAGTCTGTTCCATCTGTCTAGCCAAAAACAAAGGAAAGAGCCCTCCAGGCCAGGGCTGGATTACAGCCCAGGAAATAAAAGAACATTCTTAATGATGACAAAGGTCATCATTAAGAAAAGGTGACATTATATTCAGAATTCTCAGTTAATAGCCAGCCCACATTTATATATGTCAGATCTCTTTAAAATATTATTTCATTTTATCCTCATAATTACCCTGGAAGGTAAATGTTGTTCTTATGCCCATTTGACAGATCAAAAAAAAAAAAAACCCTGAGATTTAGAGAGATTAAGAGACTTTCCAGGAGTCACATAGTTGGCAAGCTTCTGAGATTAGATTTGAACCCAGATCTTATCTCTTTTCTTGGGCAATGAGTATCTAATGAATCTTAGAAAGATTCTTACCAGACAAGGTAAAATGGATAATATAGGGGCCAGCAAACTTTTTTCCCACTGGCTAGAGAATAACACAAAAGTTTTTGTTGTTCAGTGATTTTCCAGTCACATTTGAATCTTCATGATCCCATTTGGTGTTTTCTTGGCAAAGGTTCCGGATGGGCTTTTCATGGTCTTCTGCAAGTCATTTTACTGATAAGAAAATTGCGCCAAACAGGGTGAAGTGACTTGCCCAGGGTCTCATAGCTAGTAAGTTTCTGAGACCAAATTTGAAGTCAGGAAATAAGTCTTCCTAACTGCAGACCTGGCACTCTGTGAATTATGGCATCACCTAGCTGCCCTTTGGCTGACAGGTTTCCATAATGAAGGGAGGAAGGTATACTCAAGGTCCTAGAAATGGCCTTTCCACTTCTCTTAGCTTTTGTTCTTCCTCAACTACATTTGTAGATCAAAAGTGATCTGGGAAGAAACCAGGTTCTCAAGCCCTAGTCTATAGATAAGTCCTGACTGCATTATTTTATTTTTGGGGGGAGGTTCATAAAAATTGACTACAGAAAGATCTTTCCAAGAACTTAAATGGGAATTATTAGGCATTTTCTAGTGCTAGGTAAAATATCTGTCTTAAGATGGTTGAAGAAATTGACTTAAATCTTAGCATGGGGAATAGTACTTGACTTTTGCTGGATACCAAATTGTCTCTGTCTTTCTGTCTCTGTCTCTCTATGTGTCTTTTTCTGTCTCTCTCTGTCTCTTTATCTGTGTGTGTCTCTGTCTCTGTTTATGTCTGTCGGTCTGTCTGTCTGTTGGTCTGTCTCTCTCTCTCTCATTGTGGGTGGGTGTATGCTTCCATTTATTATTCATGTGGTATCCTTCAGAGAAAGTTTTTCCTAAGTGTACATGACAAGATCTTTCTTTCTCCCCTCATAAGCTCACCTGTTTTATGAAAGACTTTTTCTGTTAATTGTTCTGCCCTCTTGCTGATTGCCAAAGTAAACACATTGTGGGAGCTCAAGAGTTCTGATGGCCACTGACTTGAAGAGTATCTCAAACCTAAAGGAGATTTTCTAGACAGCTGAGTGTGAGCAGAGGAGCCCCGGGTGAAAACAGTACAATAATTAACAATAAGCTTTTTGATTCTTAAGGACTTATGTCTTCTTTCTCAGAAAATTCTATTTTATCTCTCTCCAAGAATTTCTAGGGAGGAGATCTATAAATTCCACGAATGTCATTGTAAAGATGAGAGCTTGTTAAGATTATTGCATTAGGAGAATACTCATTTCTGCTCGATTTATCAGAAAGGACTTGCTATTTGAACTCTGATTCATAGGTGTGATTCTTAGGAAGGTCTTTTTCTGTTATAGATACAGAGACAGGACCTTGACCTGTGATTTCACTGATATAGGGAATTTCCAGATGAGCAAACTCCCTCTATCAATGTTAAGTCAACACCCTCCCAATGACTTAATGCCTTAGCTGCCTGGGGCACTCTCAAGTTGTGTGTTTTGTCCAGTATCAAACTACTAGTATTGATTAGAAATAGCACTTTCTGGTTTTGTGACCCACTCTCTAGAAGTATCAAGTATATCAAGAACAAAAGCTACATATGGCCCTCAACACTCCCCAGTGCAGTTAGAATCAAAGTATAAAGTTATCCCTTCCATGTCATGATTTTATCCATCACTGTTTTGATATATAACGATTTGGAATAAGGAATTAAGTGGGAATTTTTGGAAGTTTTGTGGAAGCCATAAATGATACATAAAGGCCCTTAGATAACACAGAAAAAATTTAGAAACTCAGAAAGGCATAAAATATAGGTGTCGTATTATATAATATCAACACGGTTTACCTTTTAATAGTGTAAATACCCCATAAAAGCAAAAGAAAAATTCAGACTTCGATGGTACAAAGGGAGGGCCAAAATTTTTCTTGCATTTCCCAGGTTATAGGAATATCATTGCCTTTAACCTCTGCCATATGGAAGGGATAAATATAATTGGAAAATATTTAATAAAACAAATAGAATAGATAATATTACATTTTACAACTGTGTCAGTATGTGGCCAGCGGGGAACTCTGTATATTTTAAGTTTCTGTTTGTTTGATGCCATTGTTGTACAACATGTTGCCTCTTCCTAATTATATCCAAAACCCTGTGATCCCTTTACAATTCTACCATTCCCTGCTCAGATAACATTATCTAATAGCAGGCAAGGAAATTCATCATACTGAGTCGAGGATAGGACCTAGGAATCAGCAGTACCTGAGTTCAAATTTAGCCTCAGACATTTATTTACTAGTGTAAACCTTAGGTAAATCACTCAAACTCTCTCAGCTTCAATTTACTCATCTTTAAAATGGGAATGATCAAAGTACTTCCTTCACAAAATTTTTGTGAGACTCAGGTGAGATAATATATGTTAAATGAATTGCAAACTTTAAAAGCATTTTAGAAATGTCTTATTATTATTAATATTGTAATTATTGATACTTATTATCTGATAGTCATAATTATCAGATAATTAAGTTCTTATCTCAATGGATGGGCTTGACCATTTTCTCCAATTGGCAGTTACTTCATGGAAAAAAAAAAGTTAGTCAATAAATTTTTTATTGGACTGAAATGATCAATTTTATTTAAAATGTTGGTCTTCCATTTAATTCAATAAGCACTTATTAAGTTTATTAAGTACCACATATTGTAATAGGTGCTGGGGAAACAGACAAAAATAAAACATCCCTCCCCTCAACGACTCCCCAGTTATAGTAATTGATTTGATTCTCCATCATCCCATTTGGGTTTTTTTTGGGGGGGAAAGATACCAAAGTATTTTCTTTTGTCATTTCCTTCTTCAGATCCTTTTACAGATGAGATAACTGAGGCTAACAGAGTGATGACACCCAGCTAATAAGTGTCTGAGGTTGAATTTGAACTCACAAAGATGTTTCTTTCTGATTCCAGGTGTAGGGCTTTGTCCAGTGGACCACCTAGCTGCCTTAAGCCTAACTTTTCCCTAAGCCTCAGTTTAGGGCCGTTCTTATAAGTGAATGAAGTTAAACTGCCTCACAAAGCTTGACTTGGGGGAAGCTGTTCAGGGTTTCTATCCCCAAATATTAACCCTATTGGTTGTCAATCCCACTGTAATCATCCTTCATTGAAACACCTTCATTCTTAGCCTTAAAATGCTTTTCCATCCCTAAGAGCCTCTTAGTAACAGGCAAACATCCATGGAAGGGGAGAGAGAAATCAAACTTGAGACATTATAAATTATGACCTAAATTATAGAGTATTAGCGATTGTTTGATAGCTGACTGAGTATAACCATACCATATAGATAGGCACCTGAAGGTAGGATGCAAGATCAAAAAGAATGCTGGGAGGGAGGAAGGAAAATACAAGATGAGAGAACATGAGAAGCTGAATTTGGCACAAGAAGACCACAGTTTGAATCACAATTCTTGCATGAAGAGATTGGAATAAATTATTTCAAAGTCCCTTCTAGTTAGAGAGGCAGCCTGGTGGAATAATTGAGGAATAGAGACTTGAACCAAATTCTTTCTCTCACATACACTAGAAGGCTGTCCTTGGGCCAGCTAGAGACAGAGAAGGGCAGAGAGGGGGCAGAAAGAGAGATAGAGGGAGGAAAGAAGAGAGGAAGGAAGAGAGGAAGGAAGGAAGGAGGAAGAGAGGAAAGAGAGAAAACAAAGAAAGAAAGGAAGAAGAAAGGAAGGAAAAGAGAGAGAGGGAGGGAAAGAAGAAAAGAAGGAAGGCAGGAAGGAAAGTGGGGAGAGAGGGAGAGAGTGAGGGAGAGAGAGAGGGAAAAACTTAATATCCTAAAGTTTTTGCCAATTGTTTTTGGACTTTGTCAATCTTACTTCCTTTCTGTTCATGGTCTATGGGCTAGAATTATTTTAAAGGATACTATAGAGGGTGAACCTTTTAAATTCAAATTTCTCAGGAGAAGCACTACAGGGACATAAAAAAGAGCAATGGGAAAGAAACAGACAAGGAATGCAAGCTGGGTATGAGCCATCTGTTCAGTCTGGGACATTAGGTGCCTCCTCCCAGGATACACACACACACACACACACACACACACACACACACACACACTCAGGCTACTATCTTTCTACATAATGGACTATTTTTATTTCTCCAAAGGAGAAATTCAGCTGAACACCTGCCACATTACTGTTTTAATGGGTTTTCTGGAAAAGTTGCCCAGAGCAACCAATCTTCTCAAAAAGAGGTGAATATTAGTGGGTTCTTATTATCAACTCTAAACTCGCCCATCCATCCATCCATCCATCCATCCATTCATCCATTCATCCATCCATCCATCTGTCCATCTATCCATCTATTCATACCTCCACTCATATATATAAACACCCTGGGAATCTTTTCATTTACCCTACCACTGCATGGATCTCCCCACCTAGAATGTATCCTCCAGCAAGATCCTCCAGGCCCTACACCTTCTCATTCCCTCCTGGGAAAGGCTTTGGACCTGAACAATTCATATTGGTGGGTACAAATGGAAAAATGAACAATTCATTTAAAATATTTCTTTATTTAAAACTAAATACAAAATAAGAAAAAAAAAACAAAATAGCAAAGAAAAGACAGAAAAATGAAAATAATAAAAAAAAACCCACATATACTATCATGTGCTCAACAGAACATCAGGGAGGATTCAAAATATGTAACAATAAACTTCTTTTTCATAAAAAGCATATATAATGTAGGTTTAATAGAATATTAAATATGCTTTTAATAGAAGGCATTATATTCATGACTGTCCAACTTTGCTTTCTTGTAGGTTATTCTGCTATTCTCTGCTGTCCACTTTTTTCCTTTATTCGAAATTCATGATTGAGATTCAATAATCTACTCTAGCTACTCATGCCTAGACCATATTTTATTTTCCATTTAGCCTGAATATCTCGCCATCTGTACTTCCTTTATGTATATAACCCCCTCTCCATTTCTACCTCTTATTCTGGAAACAAAATCAAACAGATACATCCACTGTTTCTAAAAAGAGCATGAAAATCATCACTATGTGTTGCAATAGATAGAATGCTAGGTCTGGAGTTTGGAAAGCCTCAATTCAAATCCCAGAACAAGCATTTCCTTGATGTATGATCTTGGGCCAATCAATTAACCTCTCAGAGTCTTAGTTTTTTCATCTTTAAAACGAGGATCATAATATATATAATATATAATATAATCAATCTCTATTGTGAAGATCAAATGAGATACACACATACATAAATGTATATAATATGTAACACGTAATTAATATAATCAATTATACATAACTATAATATATCACATATATTATAATTATAATAATTATTATATTATGACATAATATATAACATAACTACACATAGTAGCTATATAAACTATACATAATAGACATATAAAACTATACATATATATGCATGTGACATCTATAGCTATTAATCGATCAATCTATCCATCTATGTACATCACTCATTCAACATCTCTAAAATATCCATGTCTTGGTTCAAAAATGTCAGCTAGTGCATGCAAAAGGAAAGCTTTAACTGTTGAGGAGAAACTTAAAATAAAAAAGCATTTTGTAAGAAATGAGAGAATGGGCTATCTCTCAAGCAGGAGGAAGGAAAGAATCCATATTGGCAGCCACCAAAGTCAACATCAACATAGTCAAAGAAATGCCTATGGATGGAAATGTCATTTCCTCAAACCCCATTCCCCCCAGAAACTCTGTAATTTTTAAACACAATTTCACATAGTGTGGTGACAGGAACACATGCCACTTAACAGCAGAGTGGACTGCCCATAATTCTTAATTTATCATCTCCTTCTTTGACATGGAAGCTCCTTAAAAACAATGACTGTTTTTGCCTTTTTTCAATATCTACTAAGTGCAATACCTGAAACATTGTAAATGTTATAGTATTTCTTAGTGACTGACTGACATAGGACATAGATTTGGGGAAGAATAAATGTATTTTCCATGTATCCTACACAGTATAGGATAAAGTGGGACAGAAGAGGCCATAACATTCTGAATAGTTCAAAAAGGTTTGTCATTCATCTCAGAACCTTAAGCTTCTGTTTTCTGGTTTCATTGACAAGATGTGTGTTCTTGAGTAGATTTGTAAGTTCCTCAAAGGCAAAGCACATTTAGGTTTCATGAAAGGAACAACTGACAGCAAGAGCCATCCTAGAGTGGAATGGGCTGCTTCAGAACAGAGTGGATTTCCTGTTTCCGGAGGATGCCAACTTGGTAGAAATCTTCTATTCTTGCTAAGTATGAGTTAGATGAAGTAACCTCTATCTTCCTTCTCTATTCTAAGAGTTGGAAAATATTTGTTGACTATTTGAATAAAGACAGTAATAACACATTTAATGAAAAGGTTTTGTAACTTCCTAAAGGAAATGTAGCCTCCTCTCTAATCTTAGGCCAATACATCCATTTCATTGTTAATTGAGGAATCAGTGCTACACCATCCTAGCCAACTCTATCTTATCCCATCTCATACATCCACTTCACCCCACCCATCCCATCTATCTCATTCCATCCCACCTATCTCATCCTACCCCATCCCATTCCATTTTCCTATCCTATCCTATCCTATCCCATCCCATGCCATCCACTCCATGCCACCCATCCTATCTATCTCATCCCACTCCCACCCCTCTCATCCTATCCCATCGCATTCCATTTTCCTATCCTATCCAAACCCATCTCATTCCATCCAATTCTATGCATACCAGCAAGCATTAATATAACTATTAAGGTTTATAGAGCACTTTATAAATATGATCTCATTTTATTTTCACATCAGCCCTGGAGGCTAAGTGCTGCTATTACCCATATTTAAGATGTAGAAAACTAAGATAAATCAAGAAAAAGATATCTAGTGATGTTTAATGCTGAGTTTGATCTCAGGCCTACTGATGCTAGATAGAGCTAGATCTACTGATCTATCTAGCTACCTCTATCCTATTCTATGATATTTCATTACATATCCAAGACATACAGTACTCTGTGTACAAAGATAAGATGAGGAACAGATATCAGATAAAATATGATGTCTACTCTCCTAAGGTTACAGTCTGTTATAGGGACTGAATCCATATGATATAAATTATGGGACATGGTAAGTGCTTAAGAGAAGGGTAAGTAGGAGTCAGAAAACCTTACATGGAATCCTAAATCTGAATCTTGCTACAACAACAATGGTAGAATTAGGTACAACTGAGATGTGTGGAAAGAGCATTGTACTAAAATCAAGAAGATCTGAGGTCAGATCCAGTTTCATATACTTACTAGTTGTGTTGGTCGGGATAAGTCACTTAACCCCGTTCCTCATCCATAAAATGAGAAGGGAATGGCAAAAAAAGCTTAATGATTTCTTTGCCAAGAAACCTCCAAATGGGATCACCTAGAATTGGACACAACTGAAACCATTCAACAACAGAATTAGGTAGCTTTTGGAATAAATGAATAATTTGGCTCAAATGAAACAGCCTTGATTGAGGTATCAGAGAATCTGGTTCAAATCCTACTTTTGATGCTTATTACTTGTGCTATCATAGACTAGTCACTTAACCTCCCTCAGTTTCCTCATTTATAAATTGAGGTGGTTGGAATAAATCCTCTGTCCTAATTATGCAGTGATTTGGTGTCCCTTTGACTCAGTCGGTCATGCATCGGCTAAGGGAGTGATCCTAAAGCAGATCAGAGAAGACTCAGGACCCTGTCTGAGGTCTTCCAGTGGGAAGCCATCCTGAGTCAGACTTGGCAAGAGCTAGAGGTAAAACCAGGTCAACCAGGAAAATCACAAAAGCAAGGAGACAAGAAACAGTGTCCAGAAGAAAAAAAATTGAACTAATTCACTTCCTGCCTTGACAGGAATATTGTTATAAACCAGGGCAAGGTCAGCTCCTTCACTGTTTCTCTTTTCACCCTCTGGCACATTCTGACTGCCGTCTGTATCATTAGTGACTTTGTACATGTTTATAGTGTCTTAGAATTTTTAGCTAGATGGAAACTTAAAGATCATGTCTTCATAGGATACTGAATTTCAAGCTGAAGGGAAACTAGAGGTCATCTAGTGTCCAATTCATCTGCAAATGGAGAAACTGAGTCTTGGTCAGGCAGAGTGATAGCCGAGGTCACATGGTAGTATTGGGAATCAATTCCTTCCCTGCTTTCAAATTTATTTTCCCCCACAAAACTGACATTTTTTTGGTTTTTACATTTCCTTCATTTCCATATGTAGTCCCTTCCTCTCCATTTTCCAGAGAGCCATTTCTTCTAACAAAGAGGAAGAAATAAAAAAGAAAAGAAAAAAGGAAGAAGGAAGAAAGAAAGGAAGGAAGGAAGGAAGGAAGGAAGGAAGGAAGGAAGGAAGGAAGGAAGGAAGGAAGGAAGGAAGGAAGGAAGGAAGGAAGGAAGGAAAGAGAAGGAAAGAGGGGAAGAGATGGAAGGAGGACAAGGAAGAGAGGGAAAGAGGAAGGGAAGGATGGAAAGAGAAGGAAAGAGGGGAAGAGAAGGAAGGAGGAGAAGGAAGAGAAGGAAAGAGGAAGGGAAGGAAGGAAGGAGGCAGGGAGAATAATTGTACAAAAACTATTTAGCCTGTCATTTGGGTTTGTGTTGTTTCCATACCCCCAAGTCCTTATTCTGTGAAGAAGGTAGGTGAATTTTCTCCCTTCTTTCAGGTCAACTTTCAGGTTTCATTTGGTAGTACTGTTATGGTCATTGGATATCAGTTGTTTCATTCATGAAACAGAAATGAGAAGACCCGAAGACTGGGCAGCCTAAAACAGATGGTTTGTTGTGGTCTTTAAATGCATATTGCTCCAGGCTGACACCCTACACTGCATCGTGGGGAGCCCAGATTGTCCTCTGACTCTACTGATCATGGTATATAAGAATGAACTGGTTTTCTTGTTAAGAGAGCTGGCAAAAGTTAGAAACTAAAATTCTTCTTAGCTGACAATAGAGCCTTGTCTGAAAGGTAGAACATGAAAGCATGGAAACACCATGGTGCAGGGGAAAGAGTACCGACTCTTAAGTCAGAATCTTGCCTCTGACTCTTGCCTTTATGACCTTGGCCAAGGCACCCAATCTCTCTAGATCTCAGTTTCTTCATGTTTAAAAAAGGAAGGCTTTGCCAAGATAGCCTTTGAGGTCTCTTCTGATCCCAAGATCCCATCTCTATGCATCTGGCAAAAGGCACACATGCTGCGTTTTCTTACTTGGCAGGACTGACCACCACGGAGAGCTCTGGAGCCCAGGTCTAGCCCAGTCTAGCCTCAGCCACTGCTACCTCCCCTTCCTTGTTATATCCCAAGCTTCTAAAAGCCCATTTGGGGTGAATTTTCAAGGCGAGAGAAGGGAAAGATCCAATGTCTTCTGCCCTAATTATGACATATCTAGAGCCCTCTGTTCAATTGTTCTGTTCTTGATATCATGGTTTAGGGAAAATATTGCTAAGCTCTCTTTCTCCTCTTTAGAGTATTACAAAAGAACCCGACTTGGGAAGGACCTTGGGTCCATGAGTGTATTCTATGAGGGTTGGTTGTTAGAGTTGAGATTCTTCACCTAAAAAAAGGAAGCCTGAACTGAGCTTTAGATTAATCTTTAAAAATTTAAAAGTCTAACAGGTGAATAAAGGATATATTTATCCTACTCAGGCTCAGAGGGAAGAACTAGAAGGAAGGAAAAAAACAAGTAATGAGACTGAATGGCTATAACAGTAATTAAGCTAATAAATTCTCCAATTTTTTCAGAGATTTGAGGCTTTCAAAGCACTTTATGTTGATTGGCTAATTTTCTTTTCCCATGAATTCTGTGACATAGGTGTTATTAACACCCCTGTTTTAGAGATGGGGAAACTGAGGCTCAGAGAAGATGTGTGATAATTAGGGTCCCCTAGCAAGTAGTTAATTACAATGATATGTTAGTAAAAAAAAACTAGCTTATAGAATTCACCAGCCCTGAAATTTCATCTGACATGTAGAATATTAGAGTTCTAAAACCTGTCTACCTGACAGGTGCTTTTCAGATAATGTAGATAAAGTCTTCAGGGATTACAGTCTAGAAAGGCCATATGGAAACCCATTCCCAGCTGTGCTAAGCCCCACATTGAAGGGTTCTAGGAGAGCAATTGATGTGAGGTCAAAAATGAAGTTTCCAATGAGTCCTGCTAATCTGCAGAAGAATAGATTACTGAATTGTTGGTAGAGTTGTGAACTGATTCAACCATTCTGGCAAGCAATTTGGAAATGTTGGTAAAAGACTATAAAACTGCATACCCATTGATCCAGCGGTTTTACTACTGGGTCTGTATTCCAAAGGGAGGATAATAGAGGGGAAAATGTGTGAAGCAAGGAATTGGAAATTGAGTCGAAATTCCCATTTGTCAGGGAATGGCTGAATAAATGATAGTATATGGATGTGATGGAATATTATTGTCCTATAAGAAATAATAAGCAGTCTGATTTCGGAAACACTTGGAAAATCTTACATAAACTGATGCTGAGTGAAGTGTGCAGAAGCACAAGAACAAGGTACACAGTAACAGCAAGATTATGTGATGATCAACTATGATAGCCTTGGCTCTTCTCAACACCAGTGATTGCAATAGATTTGGGGTAGAAAATATCATCTGCATCTAGAGAGAGAACTATGCAACTGAATATGGATTGTGCATAGTATTTTCAACTTTATTTTGTTGGTTGCTTATTTGCTTGCTTTTTTCTCTTTTGGTCTGATTTTTCCTGCACAATATGACAAAATATAGAGACATGTTTAAAAGGATTGCACATGTTTAACCTAGATTAGATTACTTGTTGTTTTGGGGAGAAGTGAGTAAGGAAGAGACTTCCACATCTTTGGATCTCTCTGTGATACTCTCCAGATACCAAAAAAGAAGGAGAAAAATATTTCTAAATATCTCCCAAGACCATGTTTAATTTGGGTTCTTTTTTTTTAAGCTATGAAAGACAACATAATTTAATTATCTGCAGCCCCAGCTTTATTGATAATCAAGAAGGGCTGTAATTGTGTCATCTGGAAATATAGAGTGTATTTGATTATGGACTGCCATCCAAGCCATAACTAACTAAATTATTTGCTGACCTTTTACCACATTCAAATGTTGACTGCATGAACCAAGATTGACTGAGTGCCTTGATTTTCCAGTCAAGAGCTGTATTTATTTTTCTGGGAGCTGAGGGTCATGCAGAGATGAAGATGACAAAGATTTTGACCTCAGCAAGTTTCCATTCTAGTAACACCTTTCATGTTATTGCTGCTTTTGTTGTTTTAAGGGTTTTATCATTTCAATGTCAAAGGGTAATCTCAGTAATCAAACTCCTTCCACTGGTAACAGATAAAAATCAGCACCTGTTTTGTGACTTAGAGTGTTAGAAAGTTGCCTGGGATCACAGTGAAGTTAAGTGACTTTACCAGGGTGATTAAGTATCAGGGGTGAGATTAAGCCCAAGTTTTCATGACTTCTAGACCAGTACATTATTTTATTAAACCATGATCCCTTTCCTTTAAGAACTACACCCTTTATATGTGTCCTTTTTTTTTTTTAATGTGACTTCTTGTCCTGTTTCAGTGCCTTTAGGCATCATGACACCTTGGTGGAAGGAATGGATAGGGATTTGTTTGAATGCTACTTTTGAAACTGGATGACTTTTAGCAAATTATTTCACTTTACCTCTGTGGGCCTCAGTTTCCTTATGTGTAAAATGATGGAATCTTTGAACTTCATAGCCCTTCAAATAAAATTATGCCTACGTGATTTACCAATGTTAAAGTAAAAAATGTTAGCTAGAAGATATATTTCAAGTCTAACTTTAAAGTCTCACGAGTATGGAAATATGTTTAAAAGAATTAAACATGTTTAATCTATATTGGATGCTTGCTGCTTAGGAGAGAGGGGAGAAGGGAGAGAGGAAGAAAAATTTGGAAAATAGGGTTTTGCAAAGATGAACATTGGAAACTATGTTTGTATATATATTTGGAAAAATAAAATACCATTTAAAAAAGAAGAAAAAAATAAATTTAATGTCTCAGATTCTGAGAGGTGAAAAGGACCTCAGTGACTATCTAATCCACATAAGAGGTTTTCCCATCTAATGAGGGACTTGAAACATAGACCTTCATATTAAAAAGTCTGATGACTACAAAAGGAACTACCCAGGCTTTTCAGGATCACATGATCTGAATTTTGTATTTCTCTCAGGGTCTGTAGCCGGGACCAACTTATTAATGGGCTGTTGAATTCATTATGCAATGAGGCTCCCAAGTCAGTTGCTGGAGCAGCTGGAATGGAGATGAGTGATTGGAATCCAAAGAACATTATTGAGGCCAGAGGAGTGGTTTTCCCTGGGACTGCCTTTTGAAGTTTGGAAATAATGCATTTCATTTATGAGCACATGGTCCATGTGTCTGATCCCATATGTCATCCCCCAGCCACACAGTCTCCAGTGCAGTGAGGGAGGAAAGGACTTGGCCTTGGAACAGTGAGTGTGCTATGATTAGCCTGCCCAGGACATTGTTGTTTAATGGTTTCAGCTGGGTCTGACCTCTTCATGACCCATTTGAGGTTTTCTTGGCAAAAATATTGGAATGGTTTGACATTTCCTCTTCTGGCCCATTTTACAGATGGAGAAACTGAGGCAAAGAAAATGAAGTGACTTGTTCCCAAGGTCATACAGCCAGTATATGAGACTTGCTTTGAATTCATAAAAATAAGTCTTCCTGACTTCAGGCCTGACCTGAACTATTCACTACATACATATATATATATATATATATATATATATATATATATATATATATATATATATATATATATATATATATATATGTATGTATGTATATATATATGTATGTATATATATACTATATATATACACACACACACACGTAAATATATATATATATATACACATATATATGTAAATATATATGTATTTTCTAATTATGGGGGTATGGTGAATATATATATGTATACATATATATATTCACCATACCCCCCAGCAGCCTCATAATTAGAAAATACATTTTCTCAAATATTCTCCTTCCATGAAACTAAATTGGCCCTATGGTTATAAAGGCAGATATTGTGATTGCTACCCTCATTACAAGTTGGGGAAGAGTGCAGAAGAAATAAAAAAGAAAAAAGCAATACCATTTCTTGAATGTTTCTTTTTACATGTTTAGAGTTTAAGTTCCCATATGAGAGTATGTTGAGTGAATGTATTTGTAGAGAAAGAGTGTGTTTAATTTAATATAACATCACAAACATAGATCAAACAATTGAGGCTGAAGTTCCTGTACCAACACATTTTACTAAATGTTTGTGTATAAGTCATTTAGCCTTTCAGAGCCTCATTTTTCTCATTTGTAAATATTTCTTTTGACATGGTTCCATATCAGATGCTCAGTTCTCCATGTTGGACTTCAAGAAGGGCGTCTACAGAATCATTTATTGTTTTTGTTTGTCCTTCGTTTTTGAAGAGGATCATGGGAGGTGATGGCGAAACATGCAAGTGAATTGGATTTAAGTCAGGGCAGTCTGGGCAAAGTCACCAGCCTCAAGAATCTGACGGCGAACATTTCAGACTGAAAGCTAAACTACAAAACTAGATTGACCTTACATGGCAGCATCTTTAAATGATGTGCTCTAGCCAATATCGTTCAGTTCCCCAGCAGCCTTTGCCAATTTCTAGCTTGTTTTTCCATTGCTTAGGAGGGCCAACTCTGGGCCAAATGATGGAGACAGGAAAGTTGACTTTTCAGGAACTCTTTCTAATCCATCCCCACAGGATGTATCCCTTAATGTCACCTCTCCCATCATTCTTTGCCTTCTTTATCCAGAATGCAAGCTGATAAAAATTTCCAGTTGTTTTTGGGAAAAAAAAACCCCATTGAACTTGGAATGAGACAGACAGGCCTGATTTTGAATCCACTTGAAATATAAACACTTTGGGCATTCAGTCAAATATTTGACTTCTTCCCATCTCGATTTCTATGTTCTTAAAGTAGGGATAACAATAGCACCTACTTCATGAGGTCTTTGTGAGGCTCAAATAAACTAATATATATAAAGCATATTAAACATGAGTTATTATTTTCATTGAATAATGAAAAAAATAGGGATTTCAAGGAAGACCCAGAGGAAAAGATGTTTGTCAAAAGCAAGATGTTTGAGTAAAAAGCAGTGGTGGTTATGTGAGAAGAATTTCTGAATCTGCCTGAGTCTGCCACAATAACTTCTGGATATCAGGAGAAATTAAGGAAATCTCTCAGCATGTTGGGTAAATCAACTGTATAAGAAATATGGGGGAACATGGATAATGAGTTGTGATCTCAAAGCTTGGAGAGAATGTCATTACTGATAATATGGTGGGTCCATATGAGAAACTGAGTGATATTATTACTATTTGCAGAGGTTAGCTAGGTTGTGCAGTGGATAGAGCGCCAGGCCTGAAGTCAAGAAGACTCATCTTCATGAATTCAAATCTGGCCTCAGACACTTCTTAGTTGTGTGATTCTGAGCAAGTCATTTCAAGTTATTTGTCTCATTTTTCTCATCTGTAAAATGAGCTAGAAAAGGAAATTTTTAAAAATTAAAAAAAATTCCAGTAGCTTTCCTAATAAAACACCAAATGGGGTCATGGAGAATTAGATACAATTAAAAAAAAACTGAATAGTAAATTGTGAAAGAGTAAAACCATAATGTAGGTCAAAAAGAAAAGTCAGTCTAAGACATTGAAAATCTCTAAGATCCAAAGGATTTTTCATTCTTCTAAGGAGATTCAAAAAGACATTTGGTCTAGATCTAACATTGTTTCCAACTCCATGATTCTATCACTCTATAATTGAAGATTTTTAATGGTAGCATTTTAGTCTCCACAAGAGCTGCATAGAAAAGATAATTATGCTATATCCTCCACCTTTGTATAGAATCCACCTTGAGCCAAAATTAGGCATTCCCTTACTCATGCTTTCTTCCTTTGGGTCAGGGGTAGTGAATGTTCAGTCCATGGGCAATTTTAGGCCTGGGAAATCATTTGGTCTGGTCCTGCCAAGGCAACCGCCAGTACAGGAGATGAACTGAAAGCTAATTTTAACAACTTCCTACTGTTTGAGGTTTTTTTGCTAAAATTTGTATGGCCCTCAAATAATGTTATAAATATCCAAATGGCCCTTCGCAGCAAAAAGGTTCCTCACCCCTGCCCTAGGTAATCAACCAAAATATCTCATCACTCTGAACCAATCTCAGCTGTAGCTCTGGACAAGTGAGAAAAGGGTTTGAATAAATGTGAAAGCATGAATTACTAATTCTCTGAGGCTGCCCCAAATATTTCTAAATCTAGCCTGAATACCCAAATCCTTATAAAGAAGAAATGCTGGCTGGCTTGTGTCTTCAATTTGGTTTGCTTCTGAAGAGCCTGCTGTGCAGGGTGGGTAACATTATGCAAATCCAAATGCTAATTCCATGGTTCCTTAAAACAAAACAAAACTCTATATTAATTCAGTTTCTTCTTTTACAGCACATTCATTTCTCAACAATCACCTCTTCTATAGTTTCCTACCTTCTAGCTACAATAGAATCCTGATCTATTCATAGGGCCCAGAATACCAAACAGAATCCAAGTTATACACAAATGAAGGAAAGTGAGCTTTCATCCTCATACAAGTTGCATGATGGGAACAATACTTCTCATCCATGTTATCCTTAAAAGGTCAGTGCTGCTCTTTACGTTTCTACGAGCCCCGGATGCAAGTCCTTTCCCACTTTCAGAACCAGGACTCTGATGCTAATCTAGGCTCTTCTGATTTCCAAGTCACTCTAGGTCTTTGTGATTTCAGGCCTTTGGTCTTACATATATTTTTCAATGACTTATCTTTGGGAACTTCAAGACTGGAAATAGAAGCAGAGTTAAAGGTTCTGGGTTGAAATTTTGTCTCTGACATGAACTGTGAAATCTTGGGTAGGTCATTTAGCTTCCCTAGGTCTTAGCATCTTCATTTTCAGTAAGACTGTGACCTTTGACTCTTTCTAGCTCTAGCTTTAAGGGATTTTTTTGTTATTTCATTTATTTATTTTTCATGACCCTGGGGGTTTTGTGGGTAGAAGGTTATCCTTGGACAAGAGAAGAAGGAATTATGGCTCAGGTGGAGGGTTGAAGGAGATGGTCTTTGAAGTCCTTTCTAACTGGGAGTGATACTGGAACCACTTAGTCCTTGATAACTAGTCCTGTCAGAGAGAATATATGTACATACTTATGTGTATGTGTATATAGAGATATGTATGTATACATACATAAATACATGTGTATGTTTACATATACATATACACACATGTGTGTGTGTATATATATATATATATATATATATATAAATAACAGTATAATAGTACTGGGTGATAACAGTAATGGCTGACATGATCATATAATAACACCTTAAAATTTACAAAAATACTCTGCCTATAATATTTCATTTGATCCTCACAATATTCTGTGAAGTAGGGACTATCATTGTTCCTATTTTAGAGACATGGAAACTGAGGCTGAGATGTTGTCTTGTCTGGATTTACACAGCTACTAAATGTCCATGGCAGCATCTGAACAAGTCTTGCATTCCATCCATCATCAGACCAACTAGCTTCAAGAGTGCCCCCAACTAATTTAAGGGGAGCCTAGCCTCAGGAGACCTAAATTCATAAAGATCTCAAGTCTACACATATTTATTGATGTTTATTATTTTATTTGACTTTTTTCTTTTATTGACTAGTTTTATTTTATTTTAATTCTATTGACTGTGCGCTGATATTCTGCTCAGCATTGAAAATACAAACACAATGAGAAATAAAGACAGTAGCAACTGTCTCTCAGGGAGGTGATGTTTGAATGGGGGGATAAGATAATTGGAGTAGAAAAAGGGTGAGGAAGGAATAAGAGATGAAGGTACCAAGGTGGGGCATTGTAGAGAAAGTCTGAGGTAGCCAAGGCTTATTTCTTAAAAATAAAAGTTTTGGGAGAAATTGGTTAATCAGAGAGAGAAAGCCCACAGCAGGAGGGAGTACAGTACTTCAGATGTCTAAGATACAGGATTAGAGTGTGCCTCTAGGATGAAGGACCAGGGATGGTTAGGTGAGGCAGTGGATAGAACACTGGGCTTGGACTCAGGAGGACCTGAGTTCAAATCCAATCTCAGACATTTACACAAGTAGATTTTTTAAAATATATTTTTTACTAGTCAACAAGTTACTTAAACTTGTTTGTCTCACTTTCCTCAACTGTAAAATGAACTGGAGAAAGGAAGAAAAGCTATTCTAGTGTCCCTGTAAAGAAAATCCCAAACAAGGACATGAAGAGCTGGATACAAGTGAAACGCTGCTACCATAACAACTAAGATGAGGAAGTTTCTGGGACATTATCAATAAAGTCCAGGAAAGTCAGGAATTCCACATGGAGGGGATTGAGATTTCATGCAGGGCTTAATTGAAAGGATTTAAAAGTTTGAAATCTGGCCCATGTAAGTCCTTGGCTGATTGGTACAAGAGTAAAGTTTTTCTAACTATTTTTATATTCTCACTTTCTTTTTTTCTTTTCTGTTAAAAAAAAAAACAGAATAGAAAAAAGGAAAGCAGAAAAGGAGAATAAAACAAAACAGGACGTTGTCATGTACCCAGCAGAACATCAGGGAGAGTTTGAAATATGCAACAATAAATTACCAGTTCAAGAAAGGATATATAAAAGTAGAAGAACTTATATTTATGAATATCCATCTTTTCTTTGCTTCCCTGTAGGCTGTTCTTTTGTTCTCTGCTGCACACTTTTTAAAACTTAATTCTTTTCCTTCCTTCCATTCTCCCTCCATCTTCCCCAAGCAGGCTATAGTTAAGCACAAGATATATTTATATATACATAACTATATACACATACAAACATATTTACACACACACCCCACTTGCACACAGATACACATACATTTGTACATTACATTCACACCCATGCACAGACCCTCCCTTGTATATATAAACATGTTTGTATATGTGTGTGTGTGTATATATATATATATATATATATATATATAATTACACATATGCATAGAGTAACATAATACATATCTGCATATACTCACACACATATATATACATGCATTTATCCATATGTAATCATCTAAAACAATATTAGTATGGCTGATACATAATATAGAATTCACTCTTTTTTATTTATTTTTATTGAGGTATTTGGGGTTGTGACTTGCCCAGGGTCACACAGCTGGGACGTGGTCTGAGGCCACATTTGAACTCAGATTCTCCTGTAGAATTCACTCTTGAATGAATCTTTAAATCTGACTTTGTCTAAGATCAATAATTACCAGCTGTACTTTTTTCTAATAAATTATTTTCCCGATCCTTGCTATGGTGTTTATGTATATCGCTTCTTTTCTATCTCTGCTAACTCTTCTGCTTTAATTCTTCTTCAGAACCTGCCTTCCTATTACTTAACCTCCTCCCCTCCCCACTCATGGATCCCTCCTTTGTCTTCTTCTCCCACCCTTTGTGCTCCCCTCTGCCCATCCCTCCCTCCTTATATCTTTATAGATTTTGGAGGATGCTATACCTTTTGTGGTATAAATGTAGTGTTGCCTAATTAACCCATTCCCAATATAAATAGATTTCCTGAGCTAGGTAGCAGAGGGTCTTCCATTCCCACTTGCATTCATTCATTCATTTACTTAGATTTTTTTGGACTACATGAAAGAGGAGATTGTTTGCTTCAATTGCTATCTAGCCTTAATCACTGAATCAACAAAATAATAGTCTTTTCCAAAGGGGCAAACTGAGACCTGTTGAAGACCTTAGCTTAAAAGGCCAAGGTCTCCCATTGCATCCCGGGCCATCTCCAGTCATTTTGATCTGGCCACTGGGCCCGGATTTGTCTGGAGGGGAAAATGAAGCAGGTGACCTTGGACAGCTCTCTCTTGCTTCAATCCAATTTACTTGCATGGTTCCTTCGCCTCCCTGATGTCATGGTCCTCTTCAGAAAATAAGGACAAATAACAACAACGGTTTGCAGAGCTAAGAGCTCTCCTTCCCCCTCTAATGCCTCTGTCTATTCTTCCTTTGCACCTCATTTATATAATTATTATTTTTACTTTTTCCTAGGTGGTTTTGCTTTTTATCTCATTTTATTTAAAAATATTTTTATTCTCCTGGTATTCTCACTTTAATAGAGGATTACTTATTTTCTCTTTGTCTGGGCTTCCAAAGCCATCTCATTACTACTTGTGCTTTGGATTGTGCTCTCCTTCACTCCTACAAGGCAGCCTGGGAAGCATGGTACTCTGTGTCCCTGTTCGAGTTCACAAAGACAGGACTGATTGGTCCTAATCACTTTGCTGAGGTTTCTTGGAAATTGTAAAGAACATTTCACACTAAGAAATGTGTCCCCACCCTAAGGGATTTTTTCAGCATAAAAAAGACATTGCACTTACCTAGAATTGGGATTTACTCATTGGGTAAAGGGCAAGAGATCAGCCGGAGCAAGGAACTGAGGAAATAGACTTTGAACATAACAGAATTTCAAGCTAGAGGGACCCAATTTTTGTCAATCTGGACACAGCTTTGAATTCTCTCATTATTATGGATTTAGAGCATAGAAGGTCATCTAGTCCAACACTTTTATTTTATAGATGAAGCAATTAAGGCTGAGAAATTATTTTTACTTTTCTATTCTTTTGCTTTCCCCCCAAATACATGCATAGATAGTTTTCAGCATTCACCCCTGCAAAACCATGTTCCAATTTTTCCCCCTCCTTTCTTCCCACCTCCTCCTTTACATAGAAGTAATCCGATATATGTTAAACATGTGTGATTCTTTTGCCACATTTACCATGCTGCACAAGAAAAATTAGATCAAAAAGAAAAAATAAGAAAGAAAACAAAAATCAGGCAAACAATAGTAAAAAAAAAAAAAGGTGGAAATACTATCTTGGGATCCACATTCAGCTCCATAGTCCTCTCTCTGGATGCAGATGGCTGAAATGAGGTGCCTAGGGTCACATAATTAATCCAATAATGCAGTGACTATCCTGTGGGGTCTCTACTTGATCACTCTCATCATCCACTCCTAGCCCAGGCACGTGACTCAATGTCAACAAAATAATGGTCTGTTCCAAAGGGGCAAGTACTCAGAAAAACTGTGGAGTTCTTAGTTTTTTTGGCACCTCCGGCCTGCCATTTCTGGATCACTTCTCTCATTTAGGGAAGTTGTTAACTTCCCGAGAGTGAGGTTGTCATGTCTATGTGTTCTCTCCCTATTCTTTCTCTCAAGTAAGATTCTAACGTCACTCATTTATCATGTGTGTTGGTAGAAGGGGAAGGCACTGAGCATGCCATGGGAAGATCCATTTATCCTCATATTCCAGCCCAGCCAATTAAGCAGTGTGATCTAGAAGGAGTTATTTATTTGTCTTTCCAAAGCCTTGGTTTCTAGACAATGAAGATAACAGAGACTCAAATGAGACATATATGGAACGAACTTAACTCATCAAACTCTGTATAAATGGAAGCTATTGTTTCAGAACTTCTCTAATTATAAAAAGAGATGGCATTTTATGGCTTATGGAATAGTTTATGTTCATTGCTTCACATGTAATGGAGCAGACAATATAAAATTATCAAAATACAAATGAGGTATATACAAAAGATATAGAAGGAAATCTTAAAAGGTATTCCCTTTGGCTAGAGAAGGGGGTGGCAAAGGGACCAAGAAAGGTCTCCTGCAGAAAAGGAGATTTTCATTGAGTCTTGAAAACAACTTATTTAAACCTCATAATTCTCTCTCTCTCTTTCTGTCTTTCTGTCTTTGTTTCTGTCTCTGTCTCTCCATCTCTGTCTCTCTCTTTCTGTCTCTTTCTCTTCCTCTCTCTCTCATTCTCTGTCTGCCTGTCTTTCCTCTCTGTCTCTCTTCCTCTCTGTCTCTCTCTGTCTTCTGTCTTTCTCTCTCTGCCTCTCTTTATCTATGTCTGTATTTCTCTTTCTTTCTCTGTTTCTCTGTCTCTATCTTTGTCTCTCTGTCTCTGTCTCTCTTTATTTCTATGTTTATCTCTTTGTCTTCGTCCATCTCTCTGTGCCTCTGTCTCTCTCTCAGCATCTTTCTCTCTCTGTGTCTCTGTCTCATCTCTTTATCTCTGTGTTTCTGGGTCTTTGCATTTGTCTCTGTCTCTGTCTTTTTCTTTCTGTGTCTGAGACACACTTGGGCAAGTAATTCACCCATTACTTCAACCCCAACCCGGGCTTCTTTCCTTAATAAAATAAGGAAGACTTGCAGCAGATGATCTCTAATGGACTTTTCCAGTCTCTTTTCTGATATAGAACTTGAACCTGAGAAAAGTTAAGAGTCTCACTTCTTACTACAACTCGACTAAAGAGAAGAGACAGAATTTGAACCCAGATCTGTCCCAACTTCAATGTCATGTTCTTTATGCTACAACACCCTGAGCAGTAGTGGATCAGGAGCCTACATAAAGTGTTTGAGTTCCATGTCAATTACTTACTAATCATTCCATATAAGCCACTCCATTTTTCTACGGCTCAGTTCCCTCTTTTGTAACATAGATTTATTAGCTATTGCACCGCATCCAGAACAAAGTACAAGGAGTAGTTGATTAATTCTGAAGCAGTTTTGGGGCATAAAGCATTATAATATCCAATTTGTTTGTCTCCCAGGAATCCCAGCAATTTTTCCAAGGTCTCTAATCATGGAAGAAAGATAAGTAGATGTTCTGGACTTAAATGGATAGAGTTCTGGACTTAAAAGACAAGAAGAACTGAGTTCATTCTTGCCTTAAAAATGAGACCATGGGCAAGTCACTTAATCTGTCTATGCCTTAGTTTCCTTATCTTTAAAATGAGGGTGGAAATAAATAAATAATTTTAAAGATAAAAATCTTTTTAAAGATTTAAAAATGGACTCAATGACCTATTATAAGGTATCTTTCAGTCCTTGAGTGCAATGGATTCTCCCTCCAAGGACTTTGAACCAATGGCTACTTTTTATGCCAGGCATTCCTTTTCAACTATTCTAGGTCCCTTCAAAGTCTAAAATTATGTGGTCCTGTGAAAAAATCGCTGTCAAGGTATCCTTTTCAAAATGAAAAATCCTTCTATAAAATGAAGGAAAACCATCCCACTCAATTGATTCCCCTCCCTGGTCCCGCCCCAATTGAATAATCCACATTTTCATCCTTCATTTTTGAAGGATGACTCTGTCTACAGCATGCACTGAGCTTAGAGCTGACCAGCTGCTGCTCCCACAGAGAAAAGATGAAGCCTGTCTAGTCTGCCCTACCCCCCATTTCCAGCCTCCGTGGATGTCGCTCACTTCCAGTGACACAGAGAGACATGCTCTATTTCTCCACTGGTGATTTATCTCAGGATTCTATATCTGCATGCAAAGTATTAATAACTAAGGTCAAGGCTTTGAATTTCATGTTCTGGAGGAAAATGTTCCCACCATCTAACACTCTTGGAATAATAGGACATAAGAAACAAAAAAGACCAAATGTTCCCATCTATGTGAGTTGATGACGACAGCTCTAATTTACAAAGCTTCAAGGAGCTGACCTCTCACAAAACCATAAGGGGCTGGGGGATGATGGGAATGCCAAATCTCCCAGTCTCCACCCTCTGACTTGTTATTTCTAATTTTATGTGTTCTGTAACTATATCTAGAAACTGTTAAAATTAATAACTACAGTGTCAATTTTGGACTGTCCTGATAGGAACAAGGAAATTCAAAGTATTTTTTTTTCTTTATAGAACAAAGCAAAATGTTAAATTTTGTTTTGGCACAATAAAAAAAATTTCAACCAAGAAACAGATCTACTTCTTCTAAAAATCTAGTTTCTCCCCCTAAATTAAACCAAAAAAATATAGTACAATGAATGAACCCAAGGATCCACATGATTTTATACATTTATTTGTTAAGAGCGAGTCAGGATATATACTTAGAGAAGTGGGATCTGATGTTCATTCATTCAGATTTGAGAGGATCTTTAGAAAGCCCTTGAATACTCTTTTGCCTCAATTTTGCAAATGAAGAAACAAGCACTGATAGTTTAAGTCACACATACCCAGGGTCACAAAAATAGCCTGTGAGACTGTACTTGAAATCAAGTTCTCCTATTCCTAAGTCTAACACTATCCACTGAGCCACCCCACTCAGAAACAGGAAGTCTTGAACTTAATTTCCACCTCAATTACTTTAGCTCTTGCCATCATAATCAAGTCCCTGAAACTCTCTCAGTCTGAGTCCTCATCTGTAAAATGAAAATAAAAATAACACATAATGGCCAAAGTTTCTAGGAAGATCAAATGTGATCATCCATGGTGAGCACTTTGGCAGACTGGGAGTGTTGCCTCAATGTGGCTTTTCCTGCTTTGTAAAGTTTGTCAGAATGTTAGCCAAAGCTGAAGTTTGAATTTTAGTGATGTTTAAAGATGCATTTAAGACTCAGTTCAAGCTCCACCTTCAACAAGAGGCCTTTCTTTGTGTCTACCTATGTCCCTTAATGAAAGAATACATTATTTCCCCTTGTGCAGAATCATTCGTATGTTTTTTCCTCCATTAGACTGTGGTCCTTGAGGCCAGGGATTGCTTCTTTTATCCCCAGTGATTATCATGCTGACTTGTGCATCTCTGTGTAAAGTCCTTTGTAAACATTCAAACATTTAATAATAATATGATATTATAGCACCTAATAAAATGTAATAACTATTATAACTTGATGTTATGTCTTAAAAAGATAATAATTAGAATTGTAACATGGCATTATGTTATATAATTATATATTTCACATATTATATATGTATTAATAAAATAGAATAACATTAACATTATCTACCATTATTAAGAAAATCTATCAATGGTAGAAGTAGTAAATAATTTAAGAAATATTTGTAGATTGATATAGTCATATAGTTTAATACTTTAGAGAAAAGGGTTTTAAAAATCATTTTAGCAGAGCAAAATTAAGCTGATCTTTAAGTTGAGAAGCAAATACTAGTTTGATCTATAGGAAACTTTCCTAAATTAACTTACTTTGCTTGTTATAAAATTACATACTGATATTGCCCATATATTTATGTGTATACATTTTATTTATTTGTTTGTTTATTTGTTTTGCTGAGGCAATTGGGGTTAAGTGACTTGTCTAAGGTCACATATCTAGGATGTGTTAAGTATCTGAGTTGAGACAGATCTTCCTGAATTCAAGGCTAATGCTCTATCCACTATGCCACCTACATGCCACCTAGGTGCTCCCTATGTGTATATATTTTAAAGTCATGTTGTCACATTTTTATCAGCTATGTGTGTACATGTGTATAAAATGTGTTTATCTATCTATTTTTCTATGTATTCATTCATTGATCTATCTACCTATCTACTTATCAATCCATCTAAATATCTATTTATCATCTATCTATATATCTATCCATCCATCCATCCACCCTAATATCTTTTTACCAGCTATCTATTCATTTAAATATCTATTTGTCATCTATCTACCAATTCGTCCATTCATCTATCTAAATAGCTATCTATCTATCTATCTACCGTTCATTTATATACTATCCACCCATTCATGCAAATATCTATTTATCACCAATCCATCCATTCATTCATTTAAATATCTATCTACCTATAAACATCCAGTTATATACCTATCCATCTATCCATCCAAATATCTATTTATCACCTATTTATCATATATCTATCTACTCATCCATCCAGCCATCTAAATATCTACCTATATATCCATCTATCTGTCTGCCTATCTATCTATCTATCCATCTAAATCTCTCTTTCTCTCTCTCTACTTAGCTGTCTACCAATCCATCCATTCATCCATCTAAATATCTATCTATCTATCATATATCTATCTACCTATCTACCATCCACCCATTCCTCCAAATATCTTTATCATCTATTATCATTGGAACACATGGGAGCCACCTGATAGAGACTGCTGGAGATCCGACCCAGACTGGATCTCCTCTTGTGAGAGGATGATACAAGGAGACTGAGAGGCAGTTGCTGTTCTCTGACTGAGAGGCCGTTGCATTGTCTGACCTCTCTCCTCTTCCCTCCACCTCCAATTTATCTCATTCCTAGTCTGCAACATCTGTGTCAGCAAAGGCCACCTTGCAACACCTTTAGATGTTATGAGCCACAGCTGTGGAGGCTCCCAGAGAATTGACCTGTCCTTTAACAATCTATCTATTTATCTATCTATCCATGTATCCATCTATCTAAATATCTATCTATCTATCTCCCCATCCATTCTACCTATCTATTAAAATACAATGTTCCTCCAATGGTCCTTTTCCTGTAGAATGAAGCATCCCCTGATCCTACCCCATTCCAGCTCCACCCTCTTCCCCCCTAAAATACCTGAGAAATCCCCTCTGTGAGCTTCTCTGACTTGGTCACCATCTCTAACAAGGTGAACTCCAGCTCACCTTGTTTGTTACTGATCCTTTGAGCATTTGAAGCCATAGATTTTTTATGGCAGGCTTCTTTCCTTGATTTGTTCCTTCTGTGAGTTATTGACCATTGACACAGCCATTCTTCTTCCTATGTTGTAGCTGTTATCCTCCATAATATGTACTTTGGTGCACTTATTAGACAGGGTTCACCTTCATTCTCCTCTTTCAGTTTAGAACCTAATGGATTCCTTACTTAAATACCCTCCATAGGTGCATACATGTATGCATGTATATGTATGCACATATATGTATAGACACACATACACACACTCATGTATATATCTACCCGTGTACCTATATATATAAAGTGTGTGCATGTGTGTGCGTGTGTGTACTCCACTTTCAGTCAATCCTGTTCGAGTTTCATGAAAGCTGTATTTTCCCCCTGCTCTCTCAAAGTGCCAGCATTATTCATTCTGTCACATACACAGCATTAGAAGCCTGATATGATTTCTAACTCCCCAATTGACTCCCATTTTGCCACTGTAAAGAAGGGCAGTGAATTTTCTCCAAACAAAATTAACCCTTCATATGCTAGTGTTTAAGAGTAAAACAGGAGATCCATGTCCGTTCCTGGTCCACATGCAAACCTGCACACAAATCAATGTATTTCTACTTATTTATATGTTGTTTCCTCCATTGGAATTTAAATTTTTTCAAGGAGGGGAGTGTTTTTTTTTTCCCTTTCTTTGTATCTCTAGCATTTAGCCCCATATCTAGTAGATAGGAGGTAATGCTTTTTGATTTGATGGTTGATTTTGATTTGAATAATAAAGACTTTAAAGTAACCCTCTGGATGATGGGAACTGTCAAACCCCCTAGATAAATGGAGAAAGATGTGGTGTTCCTTGTTAGCCTATTTTTCTGAATTCAAATTTAGATTAATCTCCTACAATCTGAAAATATAACTCATGTACCATAATACCTGGCATTCATATCAGCCTTAAGGCTGGTAGAGTACCTTAAATCTATTTACTCATTTAATCTTTATGAAAACTCTGGAAGGTGGGCATTATTATCTTAGTTTTATAGAAAAAGAAACAGAAGCTAATAGAAGTATGCCCAGAGTCACATAATTCAGAATTGTCTGCTTCCTAGGCTCTTCGTTCAAGGGCCTGACTAAATTCCAGAATTTAGCACAATGCCGGACACATAATAGATGCTTAATAAATAGATGTCTATGAATTGACAATGGAGGATACCAATTCTCCCAGGACAGAGAATCTGAGATACTCTTCCTTTGCCATCAAAATTTAAAATCTTTCAATAGACAAATGCCCAGTCTACCATAAAAAGCCATTTTGTATTTCCTCACCTAAATTCTATACATGTATAGCTTGACTCCTGTTTATCTCAATTAATGAATTATTAGGCATTAATTAAGCCCCCATTCTGGGCCTGATTATGCCAGGTATATGTGTATTTCTAGCACCTAATACATTGCCTTACACTTAGTTGGGGCAACCTGTATTCACAGACCCAGATAAAACATTATTCTTAATTTCTTAATTATATATCACTTTCCTGGACATCTGAGCCTCCCTTCCTACTAAATTAAGCTTCAAAGAGAGAGTGTCAGGGATTTAAATGTGATTCATCATCAGTCCTAACTTTAACACCAGCTCATACCAAAAGAAACCTGTTTTTCTGTACTTCTTAATAACCTAATATTTTTAATGTGATTCTGGGTATTGAGCTTATAACAGCATATATTCATCATGTCTGATAATTTTGGAACCTCTGCCCTCAATGTCTGATTTAATGCTTTCTTCTCCTATAGCTATTATTTAGTTGCCCAATGTCCTTTACTAACTTGCTTTATAGCCTCATTTTCTTCTTCAAGGTGAATTGCTGCTCCCTGTAACCTGTCTAGTTCCTTATCCCATTTCTCCTTTTCTGCTCAATTGATCCTCTATCTCATTTAACTGTTGATATTCCTGGCAATTCACTTTCAGACATTGCCACTTACCCAATTAGATTGGGTAAACACTGTTAACCAATCTGTAATAAACATTACAACAGCACCAGCAACAACAACTACTATTACTATTACTGCTGCTGCTGCTGCTGATACTACTACTATTTTTATTAAAGTTTTTTAGTTTCAAAACATATGCGTGGATAATTTTTCAATATTAACCCTTAAAAAACCTTGTGTTCCAATCCCGCCTCCCCTCTCCCCCTCTCCCCCGCCTTCCTCCTTTCTCCTCCCCTAGGTGTTGCCATCCAATATGATGTTGTAATCCAATATATGTTAAACAAGGTAAAATATATGTTAAATCCAATATATGCATCCATATTTATACAGTTATCTTGCTGCACAAGAGAAATCAAATCCAATTGGAAAAAATGAGAAAGAAAATAAAATGCAGGCAAAAAAAAAGAGTGAAAATGCTATGTTGTGATCCACACTCAGTTCCCACAGTGTTGTCTCTGGGTGCAGATGGCTCTCTTCATCACAAGATCATGGGAACTGGTCTGAATCATCTCATTGTTGGAAAGACCACGTCCATCAGAACTGATCAACATATAATCTTGTTGTTGCCATGTACAATGATCTCTTGGTTCTGCTCATTTCATTTAGCATCAATTCATGTAAGTCTCTCCAGACCTCACTGAAATCACCCTGCTGATAGTACTACTGCTACTCCTACTCCTACTTCTACTGCTGCTGCTGCTGCTGTTAAAGTGAGAAAGATCGAAATGTTCATCAAGTAAACATTCAAACTCCTCCACATTCCATCCTAGGGTTACTACTTCCATTTCTAAAGGACAATAATCTATTCCATATATTAACTACTCTAGGCACATTTTGATTTCCTATTCTCACTCTCTGATTTTTCATTCATAAAGTCAGAGCATTATTATTCCCAATTAAAATATTTTCTTAAGCAATCTTACAAATGTTCTAGCAAGTCACCGATTATTCAGGTTTCAACTACATAACTACATCAATGAATACAGTTCATTTCCAGGCAAAAGGCAACCAGAAGATTCCTACCAAGGTAAATATGTTAAATGCCTGGATCATAATTGCAACAAACATAACTTGTTCTCTTCACCCATCATTCTCTTCTTTCCTCCCTCTACCTTCCTTCCTTCCTTCCTTCCTTCCTTCCTTCCTTCCTTCCTTCCTTCCTTCCTTCCTTCCTTCCTTCCTGCCTTCCTTCCTGCCTTCCTTCTTTCTTTCCTTCCTTCCTTCTTCCTTCCTTCCTCCCTTCCTCCCTTCTAGTTCTTTTAATTGTTTTCAGTTGAATTATGTTGTCATTTATAGTTTTTTCATTTACATATTTATATTTGTTTGTATATCGTCTTTCTGGATCTGCCACAAAATGGCTCATTTAGATATTGTAAATATATATATATATATATATATATATATATATATATATATATATATATATATATATATATATATATATATGTAATCTTATCTTGAAAACACATAAAAATATGTCAAATTAAAACAACAATGTAACAGAGTGAAAGGACTGAAGAACTCTAAAGAATTTAAGAAAATCTCCTAAGAAATTGGAGAAATATTTATTCCTATATTGTCTTATGCTTTTAATAGGAATAGCATTTATCAAATGCTTTTTTCTGCATCTATTGAGATAATCATATGATTTTTGTTAGTTTGGTTATTGATACAGTCAATTTTATTAACAGTTTTCCTAATATTGAGCCAGCCCTGCATTCCTGGTGTAAATTCTACTTGGTCATGGTGAATTATGCTCGTGATGACTTTCTGTAATCTCTTTGATAATATTTTATTTAAATTTTTTTCATCAATATTCATTAGGGAAAATGGTCTATAATTTTCTTTCTCTGTTTTCACCCTACCTGATTTAGATATTAGTACAATATCTATGTCACAAAAGTAATTTGATAGGACTCCTTCTTTCCTTATTTTTTCAAATAGTTTGCATATTACAGGAGTTAATTGTTCTTTAAATGTTTTTATAGAATTAATATGTAAATCCATCTGGCCCTGGAGAATTTTTCTTAGGGAGTTGGTCAATAGCTTGTTCTATTTCCTTTCCTAAAATGGGTTTATTTAAGTAATGTATTTTCTCTTCTGTTAAATTGGGTAATCTACATTTTTATAGGTATTCCTCCATTTCACTTAGATTATCAAATTTATTGACATATAGTTGGGCAAAATAACTTCTAATTATTGTTCAAATTTCTTCATTCAACTTTGGTGAGAAGTTTTCTCTTTTCATTTTTGAAACTAACAATTTGATTTTATTTCCTTTTTCTAATCAAATAAACTAAAGGTTTATCTATTTTGTTGTTTTTTTATAAAAACCAATCCAGTTTTATTTATTAGTTCAATAGCTTTCTTACTTTCAACTTTATTAATCTCCCTTTTTATTTTCAGAATTTCAAATTTGTGATTTAATTGGGGGTTTCTAATTTATTCTTTTTCTGACTTTTTTAGTTGCCAGCCCAATTCATTGATCGTTTTCTTTCTCTATTTTATGCACATAAGCATCTAGAGACATAAAATTTCCCCTAATAATTGCTTTGGATACATTCCCAAAATTTTGGCATGTTGTCTCATTGTCATTCTCTTGGATGAAATTATTATTAATGTCTATGATTTGTCGTTTCACCCATTCATTCTTTGGGATTAGGTTATTTAGTTTCAATTAATTTTTTATCTATTTTCCCCTGGCCTTTTATTGCATGTAATTTTTATTGCATCATGATCTGAAAAAATGAATTTACTATTTCTGCTTTTATGCATTTGATTCTAAGGTTTTTATGCCCTAATACATGGTCAATTCTTGTATAGGTGTCATGTACTACTGAGAAAAAAGTATATTATTTTCTGTCTCCATTAAATTTTCTCCAAAGATCTATCATCCCTAAATTTTTTAGAATTCTATTTACCTCCTTAACTGCTTTCTTATTTATTTTATGGTTTTGTGCTGTTGATTTAAGGGAAGCTTGAAGGAGCTCAGGTAGAGATGTGTCTACTCTCTGCTATCTTGGCTTTGCCCCTGTCCTTTGCTCTTGAAAAGAATAATGACCTCAGGAAAGTGATTCCATGACATACAAGTGAATTGGAATAAAGTGAGGGAAGGCTGTGCAGTTACTAGCCTTACCATCTCCTCTGAAACCATCTGGGCCCAGTAGTCAGAAATAGATAAGGATGACTAGACATGATCCTGAATGTTCTGGGAGATTATAGCCTTTTTAAGCTTAGATTTTTAACAAGTGTCAGTTTTCCTGAGGTTACACCCTTTCAATAATTATGGCTAGGTGAGAAAGAAATAACTCAAAGAATGGACAGTTTTATCTATCTGGGGAAAAAAAATCAATCTGGAAGGTGAAGACCTCTCTGGTTAAAACAAAAACAATTACTGTTTATATTTACTCTAAGTCAATGGGGGATCAAAAAATGACCAAATGGGGCTTGATCTGGGACTTATTGTTGGTCAATCAATGAGACCCAGAGTTATTTGGGTTTAAGGCATAGTCTTTAAGAAAGAATTCTAGCCTATGAACAGCAAGATATTTTGTGACTTTTCAGTGATTAAAATTTACATTCTTATGGGCAGAGCACCTACAGGAAGGAAAAGGAAAGAAGAAAAACAAAGAAGGTGGGGGAGAGAGGGTGGGGGAAAAGAGAGAGAGAAAAATAGAGATGAGAAGAACAAAGGAGGGAGGGAAGGAAACAAGGAAAAAAATAAAAAGGAAGGAAGGAAGGAAAAGGAGGAAGGGAAGGAAGGGAGGAAGGGAGAGAAGGAAGGAAAGTAGAGGAGGAAGGAATAAAAGGGGGAAAGAAGGAAGGAAAGAATAAATGGAGGGAGGAAGGAAAGAAACTGTATGTAAATGAGGCTTATGAGTTGTCACAGACCTCTCTCACTTTCATCCAATTCATTATTATGTCATGTCATCACCTTCCTGATGTCATAATTATTTTTGAGAATGAAAGACAAACAATAGTTTTAATATTTGGTGTAAGTGTGAAGGAATAGCAGAACTACTGGTACAAATGTTTTGCTTTAGAGCTCTGTTATGTGATGGCTGAAAGATGAAGTGCTTCTTAGGGCCTTAACTATCATGGAAGACACTTAAAGTCAATTGAGTCTGGCCTAACTAGGGACCATCCCAGCCTACTATAAATTATTAGTGATGATTATTGAGTAAAAATACAAACTTGGTCTGCAAAATATAGAGTTCACTTATGTATATTCTTACCTGGAATGAAAACAGAGAAATTAAGTTGTGAAGGGGAAAGATCAATGTGTCCCATCCAAGAAGATGGCCAAGGGACACCAATACATTTTAAAATCTACCTTGATGATGTTGACCCAAAACTGTGAAATTGAGCAGAGACAAACAATATAAAAAGTGTTTGGTGTTTACATTTTTTTTCACAGTCCATGCTTATAATGTGATAGTTAATATAATTGATATAGGTTACATTAAGAGAAGCAGAGTATCCAGACCACTAGAGGGGATAAATGATGACTTTTACGGCCCTCTTCTGCTCCCATTGTTTTATGATTTGTGTATTTAGAGTATTGGGTTGGGTTCTGGTTGTGAAATTCAAATGTTGGTCACCCTTGGAATCTCCTAAGAAAGGATTACTCTCTAGATTCAGTAGAATCCTTTGTAAACTTGAGCCCAATGAGTGAATCCAGGTTTAATTTTTTTTCTTATTCTCTCTCTGCTCTGATAGAGAAGGAGAAAAATATCAATAAAGCTTGGGGTATAGTTCATTCTTGATTCTCCCCAAAAGGCATTTCGAGTATCTTTTCAGAAAAGAGATTCAGCATAAAATTAATATGAATATAAGATTAGATAATGTTTAACTACAAAAAAATACCTAAACCATAAATGACTCTCTAAAAACACAATTACAAATACTTATTAGATTCTTCAGATAGGGAAAGACACCACTGTGGGACTGCTGAACAAATACTTCTCATTTAACTTAGATTTTTATTGTCCAAGTCAACTTACAAGACTAAGCCTCTTGATCATTCAGGTATGGTTTTTAGTCCTTTCAGGTTAGAAGTTATTCTATCAGTGGTCATCCTCTCTAAGAAGTAGTATAGTTATAAGAAGCCCCTTTCATTGAGTAGCTAGTTGCAATTCAGAAACTTATGAACCTAGGAACTCTCATACTCATGAGGTTACCTTCAGGGTTGGAGCTGTCCATTTCTCAGGCTATTTGGTGATTCTGGGCTCAGGAATAAAAAAGAAGAAGCAGTGAGGACCTTGAGGTCAATCTTAATCACATCTCATCTAGGCTAGTGTATGTTTTTATGGTCATTTTCTTGAATTGTAGATTATCATTTCTGATGGACAGGAAAATACTATCCTGGCCTTGCTGGAATTCTAAAGTAGTGTTGGTAGAATCCCATAGCAATACACTCAAAAGCAATGAAAGATATAGAATTATTTCTCTCCTGCTCTTATTTTCTACTAGGGAGAATCCTTCTGTTTCAGGAACTATTTTTCCTCCATGCAATCCCAGATATGGACACAGAAGAACTGGTCAGGAATTGTTGAGTATGTATCTTTTCTACTAATGGCCTAGAATACATTTCCCAGAAAAGACCCCACTTCTTATCTAACTCCAGGGGTTATACTTGTTAAATTTGAAAGAATATTAATAAATAAATCCAAAAAATGGTAAATGAGGTGTTAGGCAAACTGGAGACCATATAATGTGAGCACTGGTTGAAAGAGTTTGGATTAAGTCTGGAGTAAAAAGAACTTGGGGAATGGGACAGCTTAATCACTGTCATTGAATATTGAAGGACTGTCATGTAGAAGGTCATAAAATTTGTTCATTTTTGTCTGGTAGAGTGAAACTTGGACCAAAATGTGGACATTACAGGAAGGCAGAGCTCAACATATGACACTGGTAAACTTTCTACTAAGAAAACTTATTAACACATAGAACAATCTATCTTTGGAAGTCCTGAGTTACCCCTCAATAAAAACTTATTTAATACTCTAACTGATGACTAATGGAGCTTCTGTAATTAAAATAACCAGTCAACAACAATTTATTAAGTTCTTATAAGATATATCAAAAATATTTACTAAAGATATTAAAGGTATTTATTAAAGAATTGATCAATTCTCTAACTGATAAATGGTCAAAGGATATAAACAGACAGTTTTCAGATGAAGAAATTAAAACCTTTTCTAGTCATATGAAAAAATGCTCAAAATCACTATTAGTCAGAGGAATGCAAATTAAGGCAAGTCTGAAGAACTACTACACACATCTCAGATTGGCTAAAATGACAGGAAAAGATAATGATGAATGTTGGAGGGGATGAGGGGAAACTGGGGCACTAATACATCATTGGGGCAGTTGTAAACTGATGCAACCATTCTGGAAAGCAATCTGGAACTATGCCCAAAAGGCTATCAAACTGTTCGTGCCCTTTGATCCACAAGTGTCTCTAATGGGCCTATATCCCAAAGAGATCATAAAAAAGGGAAAAGGACCCACGTGTGCAAAAATATTTATAGCAATTCTTTTTGGTAGTGACAAGGAATTGGAAACTGAGTGGATTCCCATCAGTTGGGGAATGGCTGATCAAGTTCTGGTATATGAATGTTATGGAATATTATAGTTCTGTAAGAAACATTCACCAGGATGATTTCAGAGAGGTCTGGAGAGACTTATGGTAAGTGAAATGAGCAGAACTAGGAGATCATTGTACACAACAACAGCAAGATTATACGATGATCTATTCTGATGGACATGGCTCTTTTCAAAGCAAGGGGAGTCAGGCCAGTTCCAATGGTCTTGTGATGGAGAGAGTCATCTGTCCCCAGAAAGAGGACTATAGGGACTGAGTGTGGATCACAGCATAGTATTTTGTTGTTGTTTACTTGCATTTTATTTTCTTTCTCAATTTTCCCCTTTTGATCTGATTTTTCTTGTACAGCATGATAATTATGCAAATATATATAGAAGACTTGCACGTTTAATATATATTGATTACTTGCTGTCTAGGGGACAGGGTAGGGGGGAAGGAAGGGAGAAAATTTTGGATCATAAGGTTTTGCAAGGGTGAATGTTGAAAACCATCAATGCATGTGTTTTGAAAAAAAAGCTTCATACAAACAAATAATTTAAAAAAGAATTTATCAAAGATCTTATTAAAGATATACCAGAGACTGTGCTTGGTTTTGGGAATGCAATAACACAAGTGAATGTGTCTGTACTCAATGTGATTGTATTCTGCCAGGACGATACAACAGTAGAATAGTAGAAAGAACATTCAACTGAAAATCATATGACTTGGGTTCTAATCCTGCTGCAATTCACTATTCCTATGATTTCAAACAGGTCACTTGACTGTTCATGATGTTGGATTTTTATATCTGTAAGTTGAAAAAATATAAGGGTTATTTCTAGCATCTAAATGTTATATATATATATATATATATATATATATATATATATATATATATATGATCTAAGGGTTATTTCTAACATTTAGATGCTATGGTCCAACAGGATCAGATCTCAACTAATCAAACAGAGAAGAATCTCTCCCAGATATTAACATTTAGTTCTGATTTTTTATATATCCTATTATTTGTTTGTGAAAATGTAGTATCTTTCCAGCAGAATTGGGGCATAGGAAGTAATCTTTAGAGGCTATGGCCATATTTAAATCTACCCATCTTTTGTGAGTTTCAGGGATTAACATATGGAACAACAGCAGCATAAATGTCCAGCTAAGCCTTTACAAACTTTTGAGAGCTGCCATTGTGCTTGTCTAGAGTTCCTTCCTGTTTCTCCTTATATATTTTTGTGGTCCTGTAATACAGTCCCTAGATCACTTAATCCGTGTTGACTGACTGATTGATAATTCTCTAGTACCAGCAAAATATCTGGCATATAGTAAGTGCTTTCTTTCCTTCATTCATTCACCTACCTTGCATCCTCAGTAGTCATGTCATATGTTATCAGATGGCAATCTGGTCCATCTCCTCCTCAAAAAAGAATTCTCACTGTCTGATGAGTGGTCATCCAGTCTATATCGTATCAACTCTTATGAGGGTCCCACTTCCACGTCCTGAAGCAATCCCTACTATTTTTGGAGACTTCTATTTTTATAAACTTCTTCCGAATATCAAACTCACATTTGTACACACACACACACACACACACACACACAAACATACAAACACACACACACGTGTCTCTTTGCAATTTCTATCCATTGCTTTTAGGTCTGTTTTTGTGGTACCCACAGAGCAAGACTAACTGCTTCTCCATGGGAAAACTCTTCAAATGCTTAAACAAAGCTATCCTCCTTTCTCGCCAAGCCTTCTTTTCTCCAGATGAAAAATCCCCAGTTCCTGCAATGGATCTTCATATGCATTGTTGGAAAAGATTTATACTATCTGGTTATACTGTTCACACCTGCTCTGGCCCAGCTTGGTCTCTATCTTCTATGCAGATATGGTACACACAGAAATAACAAAATACAATTTTCACCAACTGTAATGGGTTGTTTCTGCCAGATTCCAGGCTCTTTGTGTTAATCAGCTCTGTGGGGTCTCAGAAAGAAATGATTCTGAGCGAAGGGATGGTGGAACAAGCAGGATTTTATTGCTATCATCTCCTGCCTCAATTACTGTGCCATAAATAGGCTTTACCTCACCTCAAGCTGGGAGTGAGAAGACAACCTGAGACCTGATGTGGGAGGTCCAAACTGATATCCCCAAATACCAGAATTTAATAGTTGCATTATGTCATTATCCCTAGTAACCTTTCTTTGCATGAGCACCTCTTATCCCCAACACACACACACACACACACACACACACACACACACACACACACACAGAGCTTCTTCCTCATCTCTTAGCTATTATACACTCAAAGGTGTATAAGTAAAGTCTTATTTTCCCAGGGGTACCTGAGGGCTACATTGAGGGGCATATTTTGGGTGTAATTTAATATGATGAAAGGGGGAAGGAAAGAGAGATGAAGAGAGAGAGAGAGAGAGAGAGAGAGAGAGAGAGAGAGAGGGGGGGGGGGGGCAGAGGGAGGGGAGGGATTGACAAAGACTGAGACTGAGACAGACAAAGAGACAGACATACAGAGACATACAGGGAGCAGAGACAGAGTCTTCCACTAAAGTTCAAAGGACAAAGTATCTAAGTATCCATTTCATAATTGTGAGATTGGGAAGAAAGGATTAGATTGCAGTTCATGTAGAAATAGTTTTAAGAGCTTGAAAGAATTGTGTATTAATGTGTGATAGTCAAAAAGGCATATGTGATCAACTTGTACGTGCTGTTATTTTTGTGCTGTCTCCTCCATTTCAACATAAAATCCTTGAGTATAGGAATTTGTTTTGCATTTCTTTGTATTCCCAGCATTCAACACAGTGCATGATCAGAGTAAATGCATGGTAAGTACATGTGATTAATTTTAAGCTCTAATAAGAGAAGCATAGGGCTCAGGAATCAGAGGGGGAGGATTTTCATGAGCTCTGCTCTGGTTAGACTAGGTTGGGAACACTGTATTCCTCCTTTGGCCACATTGGAAGAAGGATATTGACAAGTGTCCAAATGCTGCTGAAATGGTGAAGGATATTGAGATTTCATGTTGAACATCAGAGATGTTCTGTCTCTGCTGTCTGTCTCTGTCTCTGTCTCTCCATCTCTCTAAATGTGAGCATTGATTAAAGGGATTTGACAAGTTGTCACATGAGGAAAAGGTCTAAATTTGTTGTGTTTTGTCCCACAGAACAAAATGAACGATAATACAGGGGAACTGAAAAGACAGAAATTTGGGCCCCAACTAGGAAACACATCCTAACCATTCTTGCATCCAAAAATAGAAAGGACTCTTTTGAAAGATGTTCTAGAAAATCACATGCCCACTTTAAGGGGATGGTTTGGGTTAAAGGTGAGGGAGGTTTTGTTTTCAATTTTATGTTGCAATATATGATCTTTGATCTCCAAGATTTTACTGCTCTGTGAAATGAAAAGTAGAAGCTTTAGGAAACTTCCATAAGAGTTATAATGATGAAGAAGATGATAATAATAATACTTAGTTTTATATAACGTTTTATGGTTTGCAAGGCACTTTACCAATATTACCTTATAAATGAGGAAACTAAGGCAGAGAAACTTTAAATATTAAGTGACTTTTTCCAGGGTTTGAGGCCAGATTTAAATTCAGATCTCCCTGACTACAATCCAGCCCTCTTTTCTTTGCATTACTTAGCTGTCTATTTACTTTTTAAGTGGAAATATCATCACAAGTAATTTTAAGCTATTTAGAATGGTGGGGCTTCTAGAAATAAGAAAGCCATGATTCCTTTGTTCTCAGATAATCTCTTTTTCATCATTGTTATTTCATTCAATTAATTTTAGCATTCATTAAAAAATTGAATTCCAAATTCTCTCCCTTTCTCTTAAGTATACATGTGAGGTCATGTAAAACATTTCTCTATTATCCATATTGCAAAAATAAAATAAAATAAAAACCAAGAAACATAAAACAAAAAAGTATGTTTCAATCTGCACTCAGTGTTCATTAACTCTTGGTCTTTCTGGAGGAGAATCACTTTTTTCATCATGAATCCTCTGAAATTCTCTTAATCATAATTAAATCTTGCGCAGGTGATCATCATTATTGCAGTATACAATGTTCTCCTCACTTCACTTTGCATTAGTTCATCTGTTCTTCCCATGTTTTTTTTTTTCCTGAAACTGTCTATCCATTATTTTGGGTATCACTTTTCAAGAATGATGATAGCTGGATGGTGACTAGAACTGAGCAGCCAGGATGGAGAATAGTTTATAAGGATTTATTGGAGGAATTGAGAATGTTTTACCTGTATTAGTGAGGTAATGCGTAAAATACTGCAGATAGTCTTAAGTCTGTGGCCAGTTAGAAATCCATGCAATGAACCACTAATTTTTTGGGGGGGGAATCTTCAAGAAACTAACTCCCTCATTGCAGAATTATTAATAATCTTCTTCAGGGCTTCTTTTATACTTTTCCAATTTCCTACCAAAGCCTGATCCTAGAAAAGTTCCTCAATGGGAAAAAGTTATTTTCCTCTTACTCTATCACTGAGTATTTCCAACAAATAAGAACTCAAAATGTCCCTGAAGCAAGGGAAAGGTGAAATCCCTCAGCAGCTCATTATAGTTTATTAATAGCCTTGAGTTACTCTTGAAGGTAAATTAGAATAATTTCATTGAGTTCCACAGTGAATCCCATTGGTGGATTAGAGGTTCCTTAAGTTTAGAGGAAAATAAAGTCTTATCTTTTTGTACAATCTTTTCCCTATTAGACCAAGGGGAATATGGCCACATCTCTTGGGTGATTGACAGGCTGATAGAGAACCCAAGAATAGTATAGTAAAGAGCCATCCTGTGGAATCTAAAGATCTGGGTTCAAATATCACCTCTGACAGTACCTGTGTGACTTTAAGCAAATCATTTTGCTTTTTTATCTAAAAGCTAGATGGCTTTTGGGGGCTTTTCCAATTCTAGGTCCAATTCCAGGCTCTGTGATCCCAAAATCCAATTTCACCTCTCTGAGCTTCCATTTTCTTATCTACAAAATGATTGGGTTGGACCAGCTAGCCTTTGAGGTCCTTTCTAAATCTAGATCACTGATACCATGATTCATTAGAGAAGAAGACAAATTTCAAGTAGAATTACTAGCTCTTCCCAAAATCACCTGCTATGTGAGGGAACACCACATAGAGTTGAAAATGCCATAGGAATACAAGGTATTCTCCCGCTCCAAAGTCCCCTTCATCCAAAGCCATCTTGCTGGCACTGCCTCTTACAGCCCTTGATTTCTTTCACCCTTTGCCAAACTCTGCTATAAATCCCTAGGAATTAACTGTTCTCGCCTCACTCTCCACAGTTCTATTAGCAGAAATGGATCCCAGAAGCCTCTCTGCTCAGGTCTGGCCAAGGCCAAGAGAGTAGGGGGGGCTGCCAGGTGCCAGATGCTGCCAAGTCCACATGGCAGGAAGCGATTGGATTTGTAAACAAGTTTTCACAATGGCACCCAGCAGGCCTGATTTCTAGGGAGAGATTCAGAGAGGCAACTGGAAACAATGATTGCCTTGCCTCTCAAGAGATCAGGGAGAAAGTGGCAGTAGGACTCATGAGTGAAGAACCTTTCCAATTAGGGAAGAGAAAAAGAGACACAGCTGATTGTCCTGGCAACAGAATGATTGCAGTAGTTACCCAAGCTTCTTCACCTTTAGCTAGGAGCTGCATCTGCACAACACGCAAACATCTGGGATAGAAGAAAAATAAATAATGGGAGCAAGCAACATCCACCGTGTACTAGAACCGAGGTTCTTAATGGCAATCAGTTTGGAGAAGTTTATGGAATCTCTTTTAAATGCACAAGATTAGGAAAGAAATAAAATATAATAAAAATGAAGATCAAAGTAAAATGAAAGCTCATGGACCCCAAGCCAAAGAATCCTTATACTAGAAGCAATGTATCTTCTCAGATAAACTGGATTTGCAGTCAGGAACACCTGAACTCAAAACTTGCCTTAGATACTTATGAGCTACGGGATCTTAAAGATGTCACTTAATCTTTCTTACCTTAGTGAGATATAAAAGTGGGATAATAAGAGGCTCTACCTTGCAGGATTGCTATGAGAATCACATGAGATGATGTTGTACAAAGAGTTTTGCAAAACCAAGCATTCTATAAATGTTATATATATACATATAAATATATAAATAACTATAGCTGTTATTTTTACTCCTTGACACTTCTCTTCTCTGGGATAAACTTAAACCAGTCCTGATATGGAATAAGTTCAAATCCTACCACCATTCAGCTTGCCTATTTCAGGACTTTCTCTGGTGTGTACTTGGTGTCTGTCTTAAAATGAGGCAAGTTCAGCAATAAACAGTCTTCCAGACAAGATCTGACTAGATCAGAGTACAATGAGACAACCATTCCTCTTGTTCTGGAAGATATGACACTTTGTATGCTGATTTAGATAAAAGCAGCTTTCTTGGCTGCCATATCAACTATGGACTCGTTAAGATTGGGGGCCACTAATATACTCAAATCTTTCTCCTTTCCTAAAGCCGAACAACCACGAAGCCATGTTTCCACTATCTTGTATTTGTGAAGTTGTTTTTGACTCCAATCACAAGATTTTATGTTTACCTCAATTAAATTTTGTCCTATCAATATTCTTGCCTTCTTATATGATCTTGAATTCTGATTTTATTCCATTTTACGAAGCCATCCTTCCTGCTTGTTGTCAGCCATGAATTTCATCAGTATGCATTGATCAAAAAACTTTAACAAGAAAAGGAATTATCTTGAGTCCACTTTAGTACTAAACCACAGCAGCCCTACTGGCCAGCAATAGATTTGGGGCTCCTAAAAGTTATAATTCTACCTACAGGAAGGCAAATAGCTAGGTCTGAGGTAAGGAATAGAACAGCTATTCATACATTTTCAGTGTATTTACTTCTTATGTTGTACAGTCAGGGACTCTCTGAACATTTCATTAAGGTCTTAATGATGAAATTGCCTCAGGATAGGAACCTTGCTTTCTATGAAAAATTGTCTGATAATATCTGATAATAAGGGTTAGTACAGAGTAAGAACTCAAAACTTGTTTTTCTTTTTCCTTTTTAAAACAAACAGATGAGCATCTAAAAGGGCAAACAAAAAGCTGCCAATTAAATACTACTTTAAGGATTGCAAACCTGTTTCTAGAGATAACCCCTCTTCTGGGGATGGGGGAGGTCACTCTACTAACTTATACTAGAATACATAAGAGGCTAAATTTCCTAGAGAGCATACCATTGTTTTCAAAGTTAGAACTATTATTTATACACACACCCATTTGATTTGTTTCCCCAATATTAATCAATCAATTGATATAGATTTGCATTTATAAAAAAGATACTGAAAATTTGCAGCAAGAAAAGGAGCTTCTAACTAATCCCTGTAATTCAAGGGATATACTATTCTTTTGACTCCCCAAAAACTTCTAAGGGGAATGGGTTCAAAGTTAAAGTACAAAAAGAGTTAGATATATATGTGGAAAAAAACCCTGACCTTGAATGTCCTTTATCTTATGCATGGGTTCTTTATGAAATATAGAAATTGTGAAATTTCATCTTGTTTTAAATTATCAACATTTTTAATTAAAACTTTGAATTCCAAGTTCTATCCTTCCTTTTCCTCCCCACTCCTTTACTTGATAAGCAATTTGAGATATGTTGTACATGGGCAAATATGTAAAATATTTTCATAATTGTTACTTTATACAAGACTCAAATAAGAGGAAAAGAATAAAGAATATGAAAAAATAACATGCTTCAGTTTATATTCAGTCAATATCATTTTTGTTTCTGCAAGCAGAGAGTCCTTTAGGATTGTTTTGGATCATTGGATTGCTGAGAATAGTTAAGTCATTCACGATTCTTCATCAAACAATTTTGCTCTTCCTATGCATAAAGTTCTGCTGGTTCTGTTTATTTCACTCTGCATCTGTTCATGTAAATCATTCCAGAGAAAACCATTTCTTTTTCTATCACTTGGATGGTGAAATTTATAAGCTTAAAAAGCAAGTTTAATGATTGAAGATTGTTATCACAAGAGGAACATTTAGATTATGGGTGAGATTCCTCCACTGCTGCATGCTATCTCTAATGGATCATCCCACCTGAAACTGCCATAATTTTGTCATTCATCTTTAAAGGGTAATATAGTAGGAAACTTTGGAGAAAATAGATGAGGCAGATATGATTAAATTCAGTTTCGAATCACCACCTCAAAAATATACCAGATGAGGTAATAAAAGTAATAATGAAAAAAAAGGAGAAAAGAAGTAGAAAATTATAATAGTAAAACTCAGGGAAAAATAAGAGAAGTAAGAAGATGCCTTCTTTGCAGAGGTTAGGGTCTGGATGGTAGAGAATTCTATATATGATGTCATACTTGAGAAATAATTTGATTAGACTTGATTTTTCCCTCTTTTTTTCTTTGTTACAAGGATATCTCTCTGAAGAGGGCAGATCTACAGGCCAAAACATATAATGAAAAAAATAACAAAAAAGCAAAATAAAATGAGAGTTCAGAAAACTCTGAAAGATAATAACATCTGGTTGAGCAGATCTAAGAAGGCTTTATGGGAGGAGTAGCCCTTGAGTAGCATCTTAAGGTCTTTCTGAGATTCCACTGGAAATAGGTAAGGAAATGGAAAGGACAAAAGGCCAGGGACTTGATAAGTTTGATTGGAGAGAGAATTTAGAGAGGAGAACAATTGGAGCTAGAGGTTAAACATAGATTGGGGTCACATTGTTGAAAGCTCTGTCATCACCTCCTACCCCTTAGAATCTGCTCTCCACATCCTGCTTTTTCTTTTCCCTCTTTTGACTTTTTGTGTCTTTATACCTCCTTTCACTTGTAACCAAGGGAACAATACAATGCTATCTGGGAAACCAAACAAACAAGTCAATTAACTTAACCACCTTAGTATTACATGTAAACTGAAATGAGAGAGAATCTAAATCAGAAAGAAACTTTAGTGATTGGAAAAGACAACCTGCTTATTTACAAGGGAAGGGAATGGTATTCCCAAGAACTGAAGTCACTTATTTAATATACTAGGGCTTTTTCCTGGTAGAACTGATGAAATGAGGATTATGACTCCTATCCTTGGCCTCTTCCCACTTTTCCCCAACAACTAGAAACCACTGGCAATGGATCTCTAGATTGAGAAAAAATGAAATAGTTCCCTTCTTCCTGATCTCTGTACATTGTACTCAGAGGCACATTGTCTTCTGCATCTGTAGCTAGGCTCTACACACTTGAGACTGGGGACATTTTACACTAAGGGATCATTCAAGTCTACAACTGTTCTACTAAACTACGAACTCCCTTATTAGATGGGCCACATTATGAATTTATATTACATTATATGTATTATTTGTAGCCTATATTACATTATTATATGCCAAGTTCTGTTCTATTTATATGATGTCATATTCTGTCATTTCATCATATTATATGTCCTGTCATATTATACAGCTATGTTATATAAATGTAATATATATTATATACACATATCATTTCAAAAGCAACAAAGAAAATCTCACTTAAAGAGAAGGGGAAACTGAGAAAGTCTTCCTGGAGAAGATCGATTGAACTTGACCAGGAATTTGCTATATTAATGAATTCATAGATCAGGCTGATTGGTTAGTCAAGTAGTTAGTCAAATAGCATTCATTAAGATCTTACTAGACACCACACACAGTGCTAAGTCCTGAAGGCACAAAGAAAGGGAATAAGCAGTCTCTGCTCTCAAGGACCTCATAGTCCAATGGAGAATGATTAAGTCATCAACCTGATAATAAGTCAAAGATAGAAGTGGACTTGACTCCAAGTCAAAGATAGAATTGAATTTGACTCCAAGGTAAGTAATTTCTATATTATATATTGTATTGTCTTGAACAATAATATAGAATCATCAGCAGATCATACCTCTCCTGGGGGAAGGAAATAATTTCCCCAAGGTCCTTCAGAAAGCAAGTGTTAGACCAAGGATATCAATATCTATTTTTTTATTTTAATTCCTGCCCACTTTTTACTAGTCTGTACTACAATGGCATAGGCTGGATACCTACCACATGGATGATTCCCTTTTTATTTGATGCTGTCTGAAACCCAGACTATGTCTTTCTGAAATTCTTAATCCATTCCCATCGAAATGACTAAAGGCAAAAACTTGTGGTCAAAATTAATCCCTTGTTAGGAGTTTACTCATCTTAGTAATTAGGTTTATTGATTGAAAGATCTGTCCCATTACCATAATGACCTTCTCATTAAAATTTTCAAAGTCCATTTCGACCCTTGAAATTCACAGAATATTATGAATGATGATGGGGTCTTTGACAGCTGCATTAAGCTGAGAGCTGGCAAACTCCTTATCCTGTAAATGTCCTGGCTCACCAGCCCATTCATCAAGGAGAGAGTGCAGTAGGAAAGGGAGGAAGGATTCTTTGATAATGTATCATCATTTTGGAGTTAGAAATGAATTTCTTGGAAATCCATTCAAGGAATTTTCAGTCTAGTCATATTGCCACCAACTATCACTGGTCTTCCAAAGGAATTATGCATCCCACTTTTTGTGAGTATAGAGAAATAAAAAAGAAGGGACATTTGCAAGGAGGGAAAAGAATAATTAGACTGGGAAAGATTGAGTTGACTGGTTAAAAGATTATGATGATATCAGAAGAGGGAGGTAAAAAGCCATGTCAGAGAGTTATAGGAGAGAAGGGGAGTACATTGTAACTTCTAGAAATTCTAGCTTTCTTTCATTCTCAACTTGTTCACTGAGCAGAGAGCAAACCTCAGTTGGACAAGCCACCAAGCCAGGATGCAGCAGAGGCTGTTCTCAGATCTAGCTTTCCCTAGCTTTGAAGCCAGCTTCCTAGTCAGTACACCCTAATAACTCAAATTTATAAAATGCTTTTTTCAACTTCAAAAGACATTTTCTGCACAGCAATCTTATAAGCTAGGCTATAAGTATTATTATTCCCATTTAAATGATAAGAAAAGTGAAATTGAGGAGTAAAGAGATTTACCTAAAATCACACAACTTATAAATGATACAGACAAAGTTTGAAAATTGATTTTCAGTCTCCAATTCCAGTATGATACTACAACATTTCCCTCTTTCGAGACATCTTCCTTCTTCTTCTGTCTTTTTATGGGTATGATGAATTGGGAATGATTTTTTAAACAATGCTATGGATTACATATGGCCCTCCCTGATGTCTTCTCTTTATGCAAAACAACCTGGAAGGGAGAATATGTTCTCAAAATACATTCAATCCCTACTATGTCAGGTTGAGTTTATCAAATTGTTTTTTTTTTCCATACAAGGAATCAGGAGAGCAACTAGAGCCTTGGTCCTTGGAGGGAGCGGATCCACTGAAGAAAGAATTACCTGATGCCAAAGAAAGACTGATACACTGCCCTAGGCACCAGCTATTCTTATGCCAGTTCTCTAGCAAGGCAAGATTTTAGGTGAATATGTAAGGATGTGATGGCCTCTAAAAGCCACCTGTGGGAAACTCACGGACGGTGGTCAAAGGTATGGAGAAAGGAGGCACAGAACATCATTAATGTCATAAATATTATGGCTTTGAGTGAATAAATTATGTTTTCTGTTATAAGTACCCAAACTAAGCAAGGTTATACAGCTAATTGGACTAGAATCTACCTCCCAAGTCTTCATGACCTTTTCTCTTTCCACAAAGACAAGGAAAAAATCTTAGACAAAGCAGGAAGATTTCCATCAGGAATAATCCAAATACCCCAAAATGAAGCTTGTTGAACCTGAAGTTAGGAAGACCTGAGTTTACATCTTTCCTCTGACACTTACTGGTCATAGGATACTGGTCAAGGCACTTAATCTCTGTTTGTTTCATTTTAATGTCAATAATAACTGTATATAGTCTCTAGTATTATTGTGAGGATCAAAACATAGACACAAGCAAACATACATACATTTGAAATTATTTTTTTTCATTTTATGTTTAATTAATTGAATTAAATATAATTAATTTACTATGTGTGATTTTTTATATTTATGTATATACATATACACATAGTGTCCCAAAAATTTTATTTCAGTTTTAAGATTAAACTTCAGATGTACAAATGCTACAGATTTATTTTTTAAAATGTTTGAAAGACAATTATCCAAATGCAACAAAATTATTGTCCTTTGCTTTTACTCTCTTTAGTTGATTTTTTAACTTTGTAAAATCTTTTATTATCTACTGGATAGTGCCAACGATTTATACCTGAGCATTTTGACATTGTTTCCAAGAAAAAAAAATATAATGGTGATAGATCAGATGAGTAAGATAACCAAAAAAAAATTTTTAACCAACCAGGGAGCCCAATTTTTTTGTTGTATACTTGAATAGATATCCAGAATGACAGATATAGATATAATCGTTCATCTTTTGGGTGATGTCTTAATCATTGAGTGAGATGGTTTTAAAGGAGACAGAGTAACATAAAGTCATCAGCCTCCCTCTTCTAAAGTCGATCAAAGTTGATGACCCAGGATGCAGTGGATGATCTTGGTGCCTTCAATGCCTGCCTAAGCTCTAAGGTCTCCAAAGCACTCAACAGACCCTGCTTCAGTCACTTTCATGGCCATTGGAACAAATTGTTCTCCTCTGTCTATTCTGCTCAGGGTAAATCTTCACAAGCTTCATGATATTGTATACTGCTCTGCAAACCTTAAAGTGCATGTAAATGTTAACTATTATCAAATTCCTTGGCAGCTATATGTAGAATGCTGAGCTTGAAATCAGGAAAATTCATCTTCATGAGTTCAAATCAAGCCTCAGACACATTAGCTGGATGACAAAACCTTTTTGCCTTAGTTCTTCATCTATAAAATAGCAAGAGAAGGAAATGGCAAACCACACCAATATCTTTGCTAAGAAAACCTACAAAATGGTTGGACATGACTGAACAATATCAATTTTCTTGCCTTTTTTTTAGTCTCCACTGGAAAAAGCTCATCTATTGTCAAGGTCCACTTTTCAGGTCCCAGTGAACTGATGTGATTTTGGTCCTTGCTTTATCTATAATGGAAACTGCTCCATGTGTCACCAAATGCCATTAGAAAAGATTCAATATTTTTTTACAAGTCCTTCCTATATTCTCATTTCACTTTTCCATTAAGAGATAATTAACAGTTGTTGTTTGACTGTGTATATCACTGGGAATGATCTCAACATCTGGAGTCACAGCCATGGAAGCCAAGTATATTTTCACTGAAATCCAGAAGTATCACCTCATCCTGACTGCTTTGAACTCCATTGTATTATCTGCTTTAGTAACTTCATATCAGAACTTGATTCTTCAAAAATGACCAACAGCCTGCTTTGGTCTGAGATTAATGGACTGCAATGGTAAGGTGATGTGGTATACTGGAAAGTTCTGTGGATCTGAAGGAAGAAGATGGGTTTAAATGCTGGTTTTGCCAAAGAAAATCTGGATGATATTAGACAAGTTGTTTCTCTTCTCTGGGCCTCAGTTTCCTCAGCTGTAGAAAAAAAATTAATCCAGATGACTTCTGAAATCCCCTTTAGCATTAAATCTATGATTCATCAATTAAAATAACTTTGTTGGATTTTTTGTTGAGGGAAATAGATCAAGCAACTTGCCAAGGTCACACAGCTAGGAAATATTAAGTGTTTAAGGTTAGATTTGAACTCAGGTCCTCCTGACTTCAGGGCTGGTCCTCTATCTGCTGCACTATCTAGTTGCCCCTACCTTGCTATTTTAAATATAGTCTCCTTTCTAGACCTTCGAGTATCTCCTATATAAATGTATGTCTCATAGCAGTTACTAAGCCCAAGTAAACATCTTTTTTTCCTTTTGTAAAAACAAAAGTATTTTATTGTTATCTATTTTTTAAAAGTTTTTTTTTGACAAAGCACAAATATAGATAATTTTCCAACATTGATCCTTGTAAAACCTTGTGTCTAAATTTTCTTCCCCTTTTCCGTACCCTCTCCTTTAGATGGCAAGTAATCCAATGTATGTTAAATATGGTAAAATATATGTGTTAAATATATATTTCTACCATGATTAACATATTGGACTATTTGCCATCTGGGAAAGGGGATGGTGAAGGGGAAGAAAGTTGGAATACAAGCTTTTGCAAGGGCTGATGTGGAAGAATTATCCATGCATATGTTTGGAAAAATAAAAAGCTTTAATAAAAAAGGAAAAAATATTTTAAATCCAATATATGTATATATATTTACAAATTTATCATGCTGCACAAGAAAAATCAGATCAAAAAGGAAAAAAAAAGAAAAAAGAAAATAAAATGTAAGCAAACAACAACAAAAAAGTAAAAATGCTATGTTGTGGTCCATAACAGAACTTATCTAGCCATTCCCCAGCTGATAGAAACTCAGTTTCGAGTTTCTTGCCACTATAAAAAGGGCCGCCACAAACATTTTTGGCACATGTGGGTCCCTTTCCTTCCTTTAAGATCTCTTTGGCACATAGGTCTAATACAAACACTGCTGGATCAAATTGTATGCACAGTTTGATATCTTTTTGAGCATAGTTTCATATTGTTTTCCAGAATGGCTGGATCCATTTATAGTTCCACCAATAATGTTCCAGTTTTCCCACATCCCCTCCAACATTTGTCATTATCTTTTCTTGTCATCTTAGCCAATCTGAGAGGTGTGTAGTGGTACCTCAGAGTTATCTTAATTTTTATTTTTCTGATCAATAGTGATTTGGGGCATCTTTTCATGTGACTAGAAATGGTTTCAATTTTTTCATCTGAAAATTGTCTGTTCATATCCTTTGCTCATTTATGTATTGGAGAATGGCTTGAATTTTTATAAATTTGAATCAATTCTCTGTATACTTTAGAAATGAGGCCTTTATGAGAACACTTGAATGTAAATTTTTTCCCCATTTTATTGCTTGCCTTCTAATTTTGTCTGCATTGGTTTTGTTTGTACAAAATCTCTTTAACTTTATATAATCAAAATTATCTATTTTGTTTTTAATAATGTACTCCAGTTCTTCTTTGGTCACAAATTCCTTCCCGCTTCACAGATTTGAGAAGTAAACTATCCTTTGTTTGTGTAATTTGCTTATAATATCACTCTTTATATCCAAATCACAAATCCATTTTGACCTTATCTTAATATACGGTGTTAAGTGTGGGTCAATGCCTAATTTCTGCCATACTTATTTCTAATTTTCTCAGAAGTTTTTATCAAATAGTGAGTTCTTATCCAAAAAGTTGTGGTCTTTGGGTTTGTCAAACATTAGATTACTATAGTCATTGACTATTTTGTCCCATAAACCCAATTTATTCCATTGATCAACTACTCTATTTCTTAGCCAGTACCAAATGATTTTGATGACTACTGTTTTATATTATAGTTTTAGGTCTGGCACAGCTAGGCCACTTTCATTTGCATTTTTTCCAATAATTCTCTTGAAATTCTCGACCTTTTGTTCTTCCAGATGAACTTTGTTATTACTTTTTCTACATCTATAAAATAATTTCTTGGGAGTTTGATTCATATGGCACTGAATAAGTAGATTAATTTAGATAGTATTGTCATTTTTATTAGATTCATTCAGCCTATATTTTTCCCGTTGGTTGGATCTGATTTTATTTGTATGGAAAGTGTTTTGTAATTTTGTTCATATATTTCCTGACTTTTCCTTGGCAGGTAGACTCTCCAAGGGAATATCTTATACAGCAAGCCCTTTCCCGGTTCCCACTTTCCTGTAGTAGATTAAGTTTAATTAGATTGAACTAGGAAATACACTAGAAAATATCTAGTCATATAAGTAAGGTGTCAAGACATATGATTTTATTCCTGGCTCTTTCATTAACTCTTGGGTATGATGAATACCTTGGATAGGCACCTTACCTTATTTCCTTAAGGTAGAGGATTTGAACTTTAATTGTAAAATTATAGATCTAAAGAGGATCCTCAAAGGCCATATGATATTAATCCCCACCCCAACTCATCTAACAAACAAGGAAACTGAAACCTGAATTCATTAATTGACTTGATCAAAGTTATAAGTATTAATGTCAGAGTCAATATTTTGACCTTAAATTTTCTGACACCAAATTCAAACTCACTTTTCAAGTTCTACCTGCCATTTACAGCAATGATCTAGAAAAATAGCATTACTTTAGCTATGTTAAGGATCCCTTGCCTCTGATCCTTTATCACTAGAATCACCAATGAAGGTTTATCAAACATACTGGAAGCAGTATCAACCTAAGGCTATTTAGGCTTTTTTTTTTTGTGATAGGTATTCTAGACTTAGGAAACCTAAATTCTAGTTTCTCCTTTGAACTCACATGCTGTGTGCTCCTGATAAGTCATCTTAGCCAATCTGAGAGGTGTGTAGTGGTACCTCTTGAAAGCATATGAACATATAGTTAATTATGACCTTAGATGACATCTGACTTAACCGGTATTTGAACCAAAATCATATTTACAACATCCCCTGGAAATGATCAGAAATCCTTAGCCAGAACACCTCAAATGATTGAGAGTTTATAAATTCCTAAAGCAATTTATTAGGAATTTTGTTTTTATCTAGATCTAAAATTCATTTACTTGCCATGTCATAGGATCAGAGAAATGTAGATTTAGAGCTAGAAGAATTTGCATAGTCTATCTAGCACTCATCTATGTTGTTTCTATTTTAAAAAAATGAGAAAACTGAGGTTCAAGGAGCTCATTTTATTTAATCAAATCTATGAAGGTTGTGATCATCAGAGTTAGGATTTGAATACAGTTCCCCTGTCTTTAAAGCCAGTGCTCCTTTTTATTTGATCTTTTATGTCTTGTTTTGCCCTCTAGAGTCAAATCTCTGAGTTTTTATTCTTTCATTTATAAAGAAGAGATTCGAATATATCTTCCATCCTTATTGGATTTGGATTTTTTTTGGGTGGAGAGAGTCATATCACAGCACTCAGCTAAAGTATCTTTTAGAAATCCTTTAAATAGGTGGATCAGAGCTAAATCATGAAGCTTTGAATGTCAGTCTAAGGGGATCTGGAATTTTTACTGGGTAGATGGAGAGCTGTTGAAGTTTTTTTTTTTTTTTTTAAACAGGAACAGGCTATGATTAAAGCCTTGCAGTTATGATCTCATGACTGGAGAAAATGAAATTATTTAGTTTTATTTTCCTAAATAAATTTTAGGAAACTAAATAATTTACTAAAAAAATTAAAATAAATTATAAAAATAAAAAAAATTAGGTCAACAATATACTTAAGGCTAGATTGTTTGATAGACAGCTCAAAGCATTGGAGACTTTCCTCTAGCTTTAAAAATATTTCATAGCAATCAATTCAATACATGGGCTTCCATCTCTTATTTATCACTCTTAAAACATTAGTAGCCTACCTTCCTTTCTGGTCTTAAATGTCCTTGAAATTGCATTTTATACTACTTTTGATAAATAATAGGAATGACCCTATTCCATGTGCACAACCTCTTTCTTTCTATATCATTATTAACAAATCTGAATATATCTAATATCTGTACCACAACTTCCTTGCTTGAAATAGTCCCAAATGGTATTGTAAGAATGTGGAATATTAAATCATACCCTTCCAGTTCTAATGATGTCCTGATCCACAACAGATGATGAGCATACTAAAGGATCTTGGATTTATTCTATGCAGGGGTTGGTTAAAGGAACTAGAGTTGTTTATCCTGGAGAATCAAAGGCTGGAAATGAATTGCTGGGTGCCATTACAACTCCATTTAGTTATTTGAAAGTTATTTGAAAACAGTTTAGAATTTTCCCATTGGATCCTAGATATCAGGAACCAAGGATGGAAGTTGTAAGGAAATAGATTCAACTTTGTAAGGGAAAAATCCTTTTAATAAAAGGGAAACAGCTATTTCTGAAGTTGGTAGTGATTCCTAAGAGATTTTAGAGATTTCTAAGTGAGAACAGGGGCGGGGTAACCATAAGAGATCTTATAAAGGGTATTCCTACGCAGGTCTGAATTGGAGTAGATGTCATTTGAGTTTCCTTCCAACTTTGAAATTTTTGTGATTCTGATTAAAAAAATAATTTCCTTGGTTATGTCCTCAAGAGAGAAACATAGACTGGGCACACAGCTGAACTGCCTTGGGCCAGTAGTTCAATCTATCTTGCTTTGCCAAGGTTACATATTATGCGAGTTACCAGTCTGCAATAATTTATCGGCAGCATCAAGTTAGACCAGGGTGATTCTACTTTTGGCCATGTGATGGAGAAAAGGTAAAAAAAAAACACAGTAACTACAGCAGACTAGGCATTCTGAGAGTACTGAGTGACACTCAGAGAGGAGAAAACAGATTTCTAATTAGACCCGCTGCCAGACCCAGTTTCGGGTCTATGGTTACCACTAATCGGCTAAGGGACTTTGAGTAATTCCCATTTTATTTTATTTTTTTAAATTTTGAGCTTGAAACACTCTTAAAGGACATCTAGTTTAGTCCTTCCATTGTACAGATATGGAAAATGAGACTAAGAGAAGCTAAAAAAAGTCTTGTCCAAGATCCCACGGATAGTAAGAATCAGAGACGAGCTACACAAGCAGCTCTTCCTGACTGATTTCAGTCCTACTTCAGATTGTCGCTCCGGATTTCACCTTCATTAGGAAAATGAAGAGGTTGGACGGGGACTAAGTGATCTCCACTTTCAGCTCTGTGAGTCAGTGATTTTATGACTGTGCAGTGCCCAAGAAAAGGCTGCTGGGATGCTATTCAACCTTCATTTAGACCTGGCCAAAGGATGATTACTGAGGCTGTGTGCAGTTTGTGAGTATTTACTTAAGCTAATGAGATATGGGCTCTGCACTCATGGAGATTCACACAAAGTGTACACGTGTGTATGAAAATGCAAGTAATTATCATGGACAAATGAGAAGTTGGCGTCCAGGGGAAGGAGACTGTTTTCTTTCACTGGTGCATGTTAATGATCAAAATAAGATTTGTAAATGGCTCTGGAATTTTCTTCCAAGGTTAATAACTTAATTTGGTGAGCAGTGAAATAGCCTGGCCTACATTAGAACACTGGAAGGCTGCCGAGAGCCCTGGACTAACTCAAATGCTTCTGGGATTTAAGACCCTGAAGGTGTAATCCTGGAGGACTCCTAATTTCTCATCAGATATCAACTCTTCATCCCGGAAACTCTTTGTTTACTTATGGAAACTCTCATATTTAGGACCAGTATAGAAACATCATGGACTTACTGACACTGTTAGGCCATATTCAGTTTGTAGCCATTGCCACAACCTCTTCAAACAGCTGTACAAGGCAATGGATCTTTGGGCAGAGAAGTACCAGGGGTGATGAATGCCTTGGCAATGTACATTGTGTAGCTGAAGATAATAACACTTTTGAGGGAAAGTGGGGACCTAAAGGAGTAGGAGCACTATATACGGAAGCAGTGATACTTAGTATCTGAATCTTTCTCTGGCATTTACTAGTGGTATGATTATGGCAAAATCATTAACTTCCAATGGCCCTGGTTCTTCATTTATAAAATAGAAAGAATAATTCATATAGATGAACCCCAAAGGTTTGTCTTGACTATTAAATGAGATCATGATTGGGAAGTAATTTATAAAATTGAATATGTTTTCTCTCTTTCTCTCCCTCTCTCCCTCCCCCCCCTCTCTCTGTGTATATATATCCCTGCTATTCTCTTTGTCTTTCTGTGTCTGTCTGTCTGTCTTTCTCTTTCTCCCTCTCATTCTCCTTCTCCCTCTATTTCTGTCTATTTCTGTCTCTGTCTTTCTTTGTCTTTCTGTCTCTTTCTCTTTCTCTGACTCTATCATTATAAGTTCTGATTCTAATGCTATTGACATGTAAGAATAAGAAAAAAACAAGAATAATACACTCTTACATATTACACTGATAATGCATTATATTCATGCTGTATGGATATCTATGTGATAGATCACAAATGTTACATTAATATAATATTTATAACACATTCTATTAAATACCACAATTAATAATAATGTAAATGTTTACACATGTTTGAGATCCAATACAGATTTAAGCCCATAGCTGGAAATAAACATTTACAAACTAGGAAATGTAGTTCTCATTTACAATTCTATGAGCAAACATTTAAGTGATATTATCTAGTTGTTATTGTTTTTAGGGTCAAACATTTTATGTACATTATTGAATTTGAACCTCACAGTGTCCCCTGTGAAATGGATTTGGGATATTTTGTTTCTCTACACTTTTATTACTCACTATTGACATGTTAGTAAATGGGAATATGTTTGAATTTGCTTAAGCTTTAGAAGAAATTTCTAAAATTGAATGAGAGATTTGAATTAAGGTAGTATAATAGAAGACTGCTATATCAGAGTCATGAAGGCAGGAATTAGAATACTACATCAGACATTTACTAGCCATGTGGCCCTAAGCAATTCACTTAACTCTCCTTGGTCTCAATTTCCCTATCTGCAAAATCAGGAAAATAATAGCACCTATTTCATAGGATTGTTGTAAGGCTCAAACAAAATTTTATACATAAAATACATATATATATGCATATATACACATATTTGCAAACCTGATGGAGTTATATAAATGTCATCATCATAATCATCATTGCCATCATCATCACAATCATCTTTAGAATCACATGTCGAAATCTGTGATTTCAAGAGATATTATTATTATTATTAATTATTCTTTGTAACTTCAAGATTTGAAGGAAGAAAGGATGAGGAAAAACAAAATATAGTATGCATACTATGCCAAGAACTATTTATATTTGCAGAAATCTTTTCAGTTTAAAAATACTTTCATGAATGTTACTTTGTCATTGAATCCTGAAAATAAGCCCCATGAGAAAGATATGATTCAACAAATATGGCTCTAGGAGTAGGAGAAAAAAGAACTCAGCAAAATTGCAGTTGAATGGATCAAATAATTGTGTCACCATGTACAACTAAATTACACTTTGACAGAATCATAGAATTATAGAGTGGATGGAGGTAGGGATCTCATTGGCTATGAAGTATAATCCATACTTGAAAACAATCCTCATTATCTACCAATAAAAAAGTTCTAATTTGGTGTCTATTATGGTCCAGATATCATACCAGGCACTAGAAGTGCAAATATAAAAATAAAATAGAATCTGCTCTCAAGAACTTGTATATTGAGTGAGAAAGTAATCTCACTCAATATAGAAGTATATGCAAATACATGCAATGTATTAGTACACACAAATACATATAATGCATAAATATGTACAAATACAAACAAGATAAACAAAAAAAAGTACTTTTAATGAGAGGCTTTTTTGGCTACAGGACCTACATTTAAAAGTCTGATCCCTACTTAAAGACATCCCAAAAGAGGGAAATTGCAATCTCCCAAGACGTCTTTATGCTGACTGGAAGTGGAAATTTTGAGCATGTTTTTCCTTAAATCAAATCTAATTTGATCACTTGGCAATTTCCACTCATTGCCTCCCTTCTGTCTGCTGAGCCAAGGAAGACCAGCTTAATCCCACTTGCACATGCCAACCTTTGAATGCTCGAAGACAGCAATTATGTTTCCCATGAATATTCTCTTATTCAGGCAAACATCCCAACTTCCTTCAATCAGTCCTTACACAACAGGGATTCATCACTATTTGAATTGTCCTTGACCATCCTGTTTACATTCCTAATGAGAATGTCCAGCTTCTCATTGCCCTTTCTAACCTGTGATACCCATAACTGAGCACAATATTCCATATGTGATAGTCTGACGAGACCAGAACATAGTAGGACTATCCGTTCCTCGTTCCTGTTAGCCATGCCTTTCATAATGCAGCCCCAAGATTATCTTAGATTTTGCCTTATTCAGACAATATAATAGGCAAATAAATCTGCAATAATTTTTTAAATTAATGAGTTGTTGCAAATTATCTGATCATTCAATCCCATCAAAATATTTGGCCTTGGCACAGGATTCATAACTGTGAGAAGATACATTTTCATGAGGCATTCAACTATATCTGGCCCCCAACCACTTTCTAAGGTCAGCAGTGACAGGAAGGTATTACAAATGAGAAGAGGAAAAAAAGAAAGAAACCATGACATTTAGTATAATGAACAAAACCAGGGAGCCATATTAAAGGGAGAGTGGGTGGTACTATAACAGAAAGGAGATAAAAGTAAAAGTAGAATGAGTCTTGGAAGAAGAAAGATCAAATGCAAAAAGACATTTTTTAACCAATGAAAGAAAATTGGAAGCGAGGTGTTAAAAGGACTCAAGGAAAAAGTAGATGAGAAGGAAAGAGAACAGAGAGTTATTCTGAATATTCACAACTAAAGTACAGGGTTATCTTGTAGAAGCTCAAATCATAAAAACTTTTTAAGGCAATATGGAGCCGAATTGGACTCTTTATGACTCCCCAGATAGAGTACATATCATTCCAGCTCAGTGACTTTGTTCGCTCCATTCCTTATTGCCATCTGCACAATCTCAGACTGTTGATTTCCCCCCCTCTATTCGTCATAGCTCATCACAAAATCTACCTCCTCCAGAAAGTTTTCTCCAACCCCAAATGCATAGGATCTCTCCGTCATCTGTGAAAGAGTCGTGGAAACACTATGGTGGTGGGTACAATGGTGTTATGGAAAATACATTGTATTTGGGGTCAGAAGACATGTGTTTGAAACCCAGCTTATAATTGGCTACCTGAAAATTCTTGAAAGATTCTCTTTTCTATGGGCTTATCTGTAAAATAAAGGGTTCCATTTGAATGATATCTAAGCTCCCTTACATTCTTAAGGGTATTATATGATAGTGTTTTTGTTGTATTTTGTTGTTATTTGCATTTGTCTTCTATATGGTTACTATCATGTTTTCCCTTTCAGTTAAGATATTTGGGATTTTGACTTTGTTCTTAAATTGTAAACTTCTTGAAAACAGGGAACTGTTCTGATTTATCATTGTGTCAAATTTACACATAATTCAGGGTTTTAGATTTAATGAATAGTTATTGATTCATATTAATTTATTGAGGTAAGACAGGAATAATTGGATGCATGGATAAATTTCAAGGTGAACTAGATGGGCAAACTTGAAGGATGACAAAAATTATCTCTGCCCCCCAAATAGTCAATTAATATCTATAATCCATTTTTAAAAATCTTGTAAAATTTTTATATGATAAAAACAAAGAATCCATGGGACCTATCTAATCCAAATCCCTCATTTTATGAATAAGGAAAATAAAATTTAAAAAGGGTAAGGGACTTGCCCAAAGACACATAATTAGTAAATAGCGGAGCCAGGACTCACTTAACTCAATCCTCCTCAAGTTTTTGGAAGAGAAAACTGAAGCCAAAAGTCAATAAGTGCTTTTCACTTCCCCCTAGAGGTATTAAAGTAGCAGAGTTGGAATAAGAACACAGGTCTTCTGTTTCTGAATTTAATATTCTTTCGACTTGATTCTAATATCCCTTTGGAACACACCACAAGATATTTACAAAGAAAGTGGTAATATATCCATTCTGACTGTGATCCATTGAGCACATTATGCTAGAGTAGCTTATCTGGAAAATAGTTGTGACCTCACAAAAGAGAATGCACATCCCAAGGGAAGAGGTTACAGGGTAGAGAAACTTGGGGCAATGGATAATAACTCATATTTATAGAACAAAGCAGTCGTCGAATGTCTGCAAAGCCCCTGATACTAGTGAAGAAGATTCCAATTATTAAAACGAAAGAAAAACCCTGAGTAAGGGACAGTAAGGTGGTGGAAAGTGGTTTTGGAAGGGTGGGAGAAAAAGAACAGAACTATCCATTGTGCTGAACCAATCAAATTGCATTACATTGCGACATAAGAAAGAGTTTTGCTAGGGAGCACAAACAAAAGTGTTTTTTGTTTTTTTTTTAACCTGCTTTTTTGTTGGTTTCATAGGAACACAACTTAGTCTCACATAAAGAGCTCAGGGATGGCAACTCCTTTGCTGATTTTCTTGAAAGTCTTTTCAATTTAAAGACATTATCTGGATTTATATAAATCATTGAAGAGTGAATAATGTTTAACACATTATTTAGTTTTGGTCTCATAATAACTATATAAGTTCCTCAAGTAATATTATCATTTCATAAATGAGTAAACTGAGTCTGAATTACAACCAGAACATTGGTACCTCTCTTTCTGGTGTGTATTCTGTTTTGTGAAGTCACAGCTACTCTCCAGATAATCTACTCTAGTATAATGTGCTCAATGGATCATCCTCAGAATTAAGTTATTTTTGGTGGTGTATTCCTAGGGGAAATTGGAATCAAATGGAAATATTTGTCATCTGTGGAATAATAACAATATCAGCAAAAACATCATCAGTAACAACAACAAAAAAATGGTATATTTCATTTGAAGACATGCTAAGTAATATATATATATATATATATATATATATATATGTACATGCATATACACATATATTATATTCTAATTCAATCTTCTCAATAACTTATAGGGTGTATACTCTTATTATCCTGAGTTTTCAGATGTGGAAACTGAGGCAAAGAGAAATTAAATGATTTCTTCATGGCTCATATAACTAGTGACCTAAAGTAGGATTCAAGACCCTAGCTTCAAATACAGAACTCTATTCATTATGCTACCTTGAGGAATAGTTGTCTCTTGCTTCTTCAGTACTCTGAGTTGTTCATCTAGGAGATGATTGCTTTGCTCTGCATATGCTTGTGTGAGAATAATATACTCTTTAGGCAACCATTTTGTTTGTTTGTTGTAGCCAATGATAATGTTTTTATATCTTTGAAAAGTCAGAAAATGTAATCATCAATGTGTCAGTTACTTAAGATGCAAACTTTTGGCCATGGTCCTCTCTCCATTTAGCCTCTGGACTGTGTCTGAAGTTTCTGAGGGCCCACATCATCCATCAACAAACCAGGGAAGTGACATCGATTGCCACAGTGAGGATCCTGTGTACTGTGAGAGGGAGTAACTCTGAAGCTGAGCTTTACTTGAAAGTGGAAAAAATTCTTAGCCCTAGGAATAAAGGGGAAAGGGGGGAATTAGAGACATTTTCTGAAACATTATCAGTTGGCTTTAGGAAACGTGTTTTACAAAGTTGTTCTGGTAAAGACAGAGGGATAAGGAGACAGCACATGAAAGCATCTGTGTTGACATACTGTTATTGGGTTTTCCCACTTAGTCACATCTTCTGACTAATTTAACGTTCCCCAGAATAGACTGAAAATCAAGACATTGGCCTTCCCTACACCTCCTCCACCACTCGGTGTCTGTGAATTGGCCATCGATGTCTCCTGGCAAGCTTCGTGTGTCTGATTATGGATGAATTGGGGAATGAAGAGGAAGACCGCCCCCATATTCAATCCCTTGTCAGCTCTCAGAATTAGTCTTCTGTGGCTTACCTCCCACTCCGTGCCCTCTCTGCTTCCTCTGTCCCTGATACAAAGCAATTCTATCAGCCATATGAGTTGGAGCCCCAACAAAATTCCAGTTGCAAAAAAGGAGTGGGTGCTGTCTCCAAGCAAATTGCTCACTCCCAATTTGGCTGGAAATCAGTTTCAATTGCCTCTGAAGTGCCTGAAAAAAATCAGGGTTTTATGCCTGCCTTAGTCATGCAATGCTCCTTGCAATCTCCTGGGCCTATTTAAGCAGAGAGGAATTGTTAAATGGATGTAAGAACTGGGGCTGAGGTGCAGAATTCTCACAAGCTATTTAGTTTTCCTTATAGGACATGGAGCTCAAAAGGAGCTCATTTGTTTTCCCATCTGTGAGCTTACAGACTGTACACCTAACCCCAGCTACATATTGACAGACTAATCTTAAATGAACCCTGAAACTTAGTTCTACCTACAGGTTAATGTCTAATCTAAGCTGGCCAATGATCCTCAACTCCATTCAATTAATGACCCTGTTCCTTGGTTGAGATGGGAAAGAAAGAAGAGGAAAAAAACCCACAAGATTTTATAGCATAATACCTGCTATATGCTAGGTGATAAGTCCTTGAAAACTTCTTATTTGATTATTACCATAACCCTGCAAAGTGTGTGGGAGGGTACCATTATTTTCCCCATTTTACAAATGTGGAAACCGACTTAAGTGACTTTATCCGAGTCACACAGCTAATAAACATCTAAGGCAGATTTTGAACTTAGGGCTTCCTGACTCCAGGCTCAGTGCTTAAGCCATTCTGCCACCAACTGTACATTCTGTTTACAAATTGATTCCTAAAGACAAATATGTACCATCGAGCATGAAGTAGATGAGGCAGGAAAGGAACAGTGGTTCAGGCTCTCTCATCTCCACGACTAGAAGCAAATCAGAAGAAACGGCTTGTTTTTGGTAAACCAGGAGTAGCACATTTTTATATAAAGGATGTCACATTATGTACCAACAGTCACACCAAGCCACCCATTATAAGTATCATGATCACCGCAAAAACAATCATGAAATGGAGTGCTGTTCTCTACCATTTACTTGAGCTGAATCATAATAATAGTTACAATTTGTATACTTCAAGTTTGACAAGGCACTTTATAAATATTCTATTTATTTTATTCGTTTCTATTATTCACTCTATCATTACAACAACCATAGGAGGTAAGTGGTATTATTATTGCCATTTTATAGATAAGGAAATAAGGCACAAGTAAGTTAAATGACTTGCCCAAAGTCACATAGTCAGTAAGCATCAGATTTGAACAAAGATTTTAACTTCAGGTCTAGTGCTCTATTGATCCATCCACCTAACCTAGGATAGTAGTTTCCTCAAATACTGAGACCCTGCCCAGGATCATGGACCCACTAAATCTAAGAGTTGGAAAGGACTTGAGAAACCCTCCAGGGCAAACTATATAGGTAACTGAATCTTTGCTGTAACATACTTGGCAAGTGTCTACCCAGCTTTTTAAATTGGTAACACTTCTAATAAGGGATTTTATAGGGAAAAGTCTGGCTAAGATAGGATTAAAGTGAAAAAAGAAATTAGAATTGACTTAAAAGTTAACAAAAGTAAGTTGACACGGCCATCGTAGGGAAAGTGTACTCTGCAAGAACGCAGCATCAGTTTGGTTGGGAGCAACTATCCTGTCTCTGTATTTGCCATGGTAATTCAACAGTGCACTGACTTTTACAAGTAAGTCCCAAGGAAGCTACATCAATGGTCTAAATCTTTGTTCCTTAGAATAATTAAAGATGGTTTTTTTTACCACCTTTGAAGGGAAAAATCAGCCTGTTCCAGGAGAGAAGAAAATAGAAGAGGAACCTGATCACCTTCTGAGACACTTCATTCTAATTTGGACTAAGTTTTCCATGAAAGCAATCCAAAAGTGTCCTTTTCATCACTCCCTCCCACAGTGCCTGGTTCTGCTCTCTGGGGTCAAGCAAAAAACACTCAAGTCTCTTTTTAATTAAAACTTTTTATTTTCAAAACATATTCATGGATAATTTTTCAACATTAACCCTTGCAAAACCTTGTGTTCCAATTTCCCCCTTCCCTTTTACTCCCTCCCCTAGATGGCAAGTAATTGAATATATGCTAAACATGGTAGAAATATATGTTAAATCCAATATATGCATATATATTTATACAATTATCTTGCTGCACAAGAAAAATTAAATCAAAAAGAAAAAAGTGAAAGCAAACAGCAACAAAAAGAGTGTAAATGTTATGTTATGAACCATATGACAGTTTCCACAGTCTTCTCTGTGGGTGTAGATGGCTCTCTTTATCACAAGATCATTGGAACTGGCATGACACCTCATGGTTGGAAAGAGCTATGTCCATCAAAATTGATCATCATATAATTTTCTTGTCATGTACAATGATTTATTGGTTCTGTTCATTTCACTCAGCATCAGTTCGTGTCAGTCTCTCCAGGCCTCTCTGAAATATTCTGCTGGTCATTTCTTATAGAACAATAATATTCCATAACATTCATATACTATAATTTATTCAGCCATCTGCCAATTGAGGGGCATCCACTCAGTTTCCAGTTTCTAACCACTATAAAAAGGGCCACCACAAACCTTTTTGCATATGTGCGTCCCTTTCCCTCATTTAAGATCTCTTTGAGCATAGTTTCAAATTGCTCTCCAGAATAGTTGGGTCAGTTCACAACTCTACCAACAATGTATTAGTATCCCAATTTTTCCACATCCCCTTGAACAGTTATCTTTTCCTGTCATTTTAGCCAATCTTTATTCAAATGAAATGATATGAATTGATGAATTAAGATAGTAGTGATATAAACAAAGAATCACATGAACTATGATATCACAAAAAAAATTGTCTCCATACAAGATGATATGGGTATTGTATCTTCATGGTGAAACTTAGTGAGTCAATGAACACTTAAGCGAGTAGATAATTCAAGTTGAATACATGAGTTTTGCCTTTGTAGGCCAGTTGGTTTTCTCAGAGAACCCCATCCCACTAAATTCACAAAATTTTAATTTTCCTCAGTGACAAAGTCTATCTAAGCAATAGCTTTAGTCAGTCTCTTATACTTTGTTAGGGTATCAAAAGTCAAGAAGAGGGACAGGGCTTGAATCCAGGTATAGAGATTCTTGCTTCCAATCTTGCTATTTTGCCCTGGTAGACCAATGTTTCTTATTGCAAATTTTACTAAAATTTTTTAAAAATATCTAAATGCCAATTATGGGCAGAAAAGCAAATTTATATGATGTGTATATATTTATATATGCAAAACTTACTCTGTGGTAGTAGAACCTCAAAAAAACAAACAAACCTTGGTCTTCTCCCTACTATGTTGAATATTGGAGAGAGAGAATGGCAGAGGGAGAAGAGAGGACAGAGAATGAGAGAGGTAGCCAGTGGTAGAGAGATAAACATCAGACAGACAGATATAAAGATTGAGATACAAAGACAGAAGAGAAGAGAAGAAAGACAAGAAAAAGAGAGAAAAGGAGAAAAGGGGAAAGGGAAAAAAGATGGCTAGGGATGGGGAGAAGAAGGGAAGGGAGAGAAGAATAGTAGAGACAATAGGCAGATAAACAGATAAATTGATTAATAAATGGAAGTTTGGCAGATATAATTCCAGCTATAAATATGAATAGCCATCTATGCATTTAGAGCAGGCTATCTGCAGACATACATTTATGGGTATATCCACATACAGGCTTATAAATGTATCTCTATATTACTATCTCTCTCTCTACATCTTTATCATTATTTTGCAATTACACCCACATCTTAAGCTGTACATTCTGGAAGTTCCTAAAACAATTAGAAAAACCCTAAGATGCAATGGCAAATAGTATCTATTATTCAGAGACCAGTCTAGTTATGTATTAAAAAGTCTTCAGCAATAAATGGGTCACAAAGTGATGATATCTTTTCTCACGACAATGGATTATGATTAGATCCTGTACCACAATAATACTTTATGAATCAAATAAAAATAGGAAATGGCTCTCAATTGCTTTGGCTGCTTTGAGATAAATAAATGACAGGTGATAGATAATGAGGAAGAAGGTGCTAAGAATCATGTAGTATGTAGACCGTGCATAACCATCAATTTAATTTCTGTTCATCTAGATGTGAAAACTTTATCCAGGGACTGGTGAGTTTGTATGATCCCAGAGTAACTGAATCATGTCAATATTAACATCCTCACTAAATTCAATGCGATGATATAAAGAAATTGCAGCTAAATGAAAGAATAGTTGACTACTTGCTTCCCAATAGGCAAATATGAAAATTGGTTGAGTGCATTCATCAATCATAGACCCAAGGGACATAAGAAATAAGATTTCATGGAATATACAATTATTTTACCTTTTGAGGAAGGAGTGTAATGTAAGCTAGAAGACCAGCATTGAGAGGTGTATCAATATCTGTTTCAGAGGGTGAAGTAAATAAATATATAAAGACTTTAACAAGTCTAAAAGTAAGATTGATATATTGAATATATGTACATATTTGTAAACATGCATATATATGTATATATATATATATTTACATAATATATACACACATAAGAAGCCATTTCCATATCCCTTAGTAATGTTGATTTCCTACTCTTGAGGCATAGAAAACTATACCTTTGGTCAACCAGCCATTGTTTTGCTCCTTCTGAAGAAAAAGAAAGTCTCCATCATGGATTTCATTTCTTTGGTTGTGCTTTTAAATAAGTTGAAACTTCTATAAGGATCTATGAGCAGAAGAATTATTGATACCTCTTAGACTACTGGGAAAAAATCTATTTTACATAGGAAACTTTGCTTTTTCCAAAACAATAGAAATGTTTGTACTATTTGCTATAATAAATTATCTGCTAACATTTTGCCTCTTCCTCAAAACATTCCAACTACCCACCCCCTACTGCTCTTAAAGCTTGAATGATTCCACCTTGGAAACCTCCATTATCTCATCTAATTTGTATATTTCCATTAATCTTCCAACTCAGGATAACTCCATTAATCTTGTCTAAGATGTTGCTTTGATTTTTTTTTTCCTTTTAAAACTATAAAAATGTTTAGCCTTGCACATTTCTCCACAGTGCCCCTTTCTGTCTCAAGGACCTCTTTTCCCTTGTGGCTAGAAGGAAGGCTGCCCCACAACTACTTCTTCAATAGGGTGACAAATAGGCATAAAATGGAACATATTTGCCAGGTGTTTCCCTATAGTAAATTACATTTACTATGAAAGTAGAGACATAACATTTAAACTCTGACATTCCGATTGTCTATGTACTAGAGGAGGTGATGGGGAAGAATACAAGAAATATAATGTAAGAAAATGATGTCAAAAAAAGCAAAGTCTAATTGAGTGCATGTAGATAAACTCTATTCTGGAGGTAACACAGTTTTATAATTATATGCAAATAATCAATTTTCAGAACAGGTTAAAGTGCCCTTGACAAAGAAAGGAAGAGCTTTTGGAGACAATTCCCCACACGAAGTAAATTTCTTGGTCAGACTGTGAACTGAGAGAAGAGAATTTGAGATCCCTCTATATTCCTCACCTTTTCTTTTCTCTTGGGGTTCCAACTTTATGTTGGTTCTAGAAATAGCTATAGTTTTCATTTTATCATTTTCCTCCTTTCACTGATTCCCCCTTTCAACTCATCCTAGTACCAGATAACTCAGGATACATCCCTAGAATATTTCCATTTCTACACCAAGGAAGGATTTAGGAGGGGATAAGAGAAAAATCTTCACAATTCTCTTGAGGTTATTGGGTAGATAGTCAAAGCTCTGTCCATGGTATTGAATTGGGTATAATCTAGTTTTTCTTTACTTATACTTGCCCTCTATATTTTGTTAATACTTTGGCCAGGTTAACATATTAACCACATCATGCTACCTGTAACCTCTAAAAATATAAATTCCCTATCCTTGCTAAGGGTAAAGCAATGATCCTTCTAATATCCTCCACAGGGAAAAGGGGGGAAAACAAAATGATTGTAGATAATAGTATCATTAGAAAACTTTAAAACTAGTTGAATAATTGACCCTGAAGTATAGTTAACCAGCAGTAGTTGAATAGTGATTGGATGCTAACTTGGGAGATGGTATATAATGGAATAAGCCAAAGATTTGGACTATTCTTTTTTTATTGTTGCTTATTTTGGATTTGGATTGGGCCACAGATGACATATTTATCCAATTTGCAGATAAAACAAAGCTAGGCTGGCTAATGCATGATGAAAAATATCAAGTTAAAAAAGATCTTGGCCAGCTAGGACACTGGGGGAAATTAAATAATATAAAATTTAATTTATTTAACAAATGTAAATTCTTGTTCTTAAGCTCAAATCATCAACATTACAAGTACAAGATGGGGGTGATATTACTAGACAGCATGTTGTCTGAGAACTATTTGGCTGTTATAATGGACTTTGTGATAGGATGATGAAAGCAAATGCAATTTTAGGCAGGAATAATAGAAGTGTGCCCACTTTATTCTACTCCAAGGCATAGATAAAGAATAAGGAGATTAGAGACCTAGCTGTAGAGGCAAACAGGTGGTTCAGTGGATGGTGCTGATCCTGGCATCTAAAAACCTTGATTACAATATGTTCTCAAACACATGCTTGCTATATGATCCTGAGCAAGTCACTTATCTGTTGTCTGCCTCAGTTTCTTCATCTATAAAATAGAGATAAAAATAATGGTTATGATTGCCATGGGGATCAAATGATATTTGTAAAGCACTGAACACAATGACTAGAACATAATAGGTATCATATAAATTCTTCTTATTATTCTATTATAAATCTATATTTAAAATATTGTTTTGAATTCTAAGTGTCACATTTTTAGAAGAACAACATTTGTGAAGCTAAAAAGTATCCAGAGGATGCTAATGAAGAGACTTTAGTTCATGTCATAGAAATGAATGAATGAATGCATGAGTGAATAAATGATGAAACCTGAATTAAACCTCCACTAAGGTAAAACACCGGGGATAGTATAAGTAGAAAATTAATATAGACCTAGCTTTCAAGGAGCTCAAATCTTATTGGATGGGGTGGGGGAAGTCAGGAACCAAAAATATAGAAAGTTCCACCTGCAAGTCAGTGAAAAAGTTGCATGGTCCTGAGTGGGAAAACAGATACAAATGGTTCTAATAGCATTTGCACTGATAGAAACTGCATCAGTTTCCAATAAATCGTTCAGCAGTACTAAGAACTTTGGTAATAAGAACTTTCTCTTCTGAGTCTTCAGGAGACAAGGCTACAGCCTCCGCAGGAAGAGGTGCCAGACTGCATCTCCACAGGGCCTGTTTTCCAGAATGAGAGCCGAGGGCACTGACCCAGAGGCGTTATTTCCAAATTGTTCTTTCCCAGTCCCGGGCTCTTTCCATAATGGTCTATAGGGAGCTCTCTGAAGGGAAGGATTGTTTTTTGCATCTTTTTGTGTGCCTAAAGCTTACACAGAGTTGGCACTTAATAAATGGTGATGGATTGATTCTTTTTAATGAGCTTAGAAGCAAGAGAATGAAAATTCTTAAAGGGCAGAGACAGTTTTAATTAAACCACCGACTCAATAATTATTAGATATTTGCTACATGCCAGTTGCTGCCTTAGATACTGTGAACACAGACAAAAACAATCCTCTTCCCCCTTGTTCTCACCTAACTCAAATAGTACTTGGAACGTGTCTGGATTTCCAGGACCTGGCCCACTGTTTAGGTCCAGACTGGGTGTGTAACAACATGTGCTTATTCGTCGATCCTTGCGCTTCTAACTGCCGCTCCACCACCATTTCCTGATGAGAATGGACCATCTACAGGCACCAGGTCTGGCCTTTGTGGAGAGTTCAGGCCGCCATTCTAAAGACCATGGTCTTTATTGTCTCATATATTTTTAGTACAGAGATTAAGCCCATATGATGCGACTTTGACCTTTTGTTACTCAGTGTCCCTGAAACCACATCTCATGGATTATTGTCTATCCTTTGGATGCTACAAGACATATTATTTTGAACACTAGACTGGGCGTTAGGATGACACAGGTCAAAATTCTGCCTTATTTACTAGCTATGTTTCCCTGAGCAAGTCACTCAGTCTCAAATGAGCAGAGATTATAGAACCATAGAATTTAAAACCACAAGGGAACCCAGAAACCACTTTGCCCATTTATTTTATGTCACTTCATATGTATAATTGATATCATATTGCCTGCCTTCTCAATAGATGGGGAAGAGACAGGTGGGAGGGAGAGAATTAAAAAAGAGTGGTAGAAGCCATTTTGCTCAATCCCCTCACTTTTCAGATGAGGGAACTGAAGCTAATGATGTTAAGTGACTTATCCAGGATCACATAGGTAAAAAGTGGGATGTGAACTTAGGATCTCTGATTCTCATTCTATTGATCTTTTTATTATATGACACATGGGGAAATCAAAATTAATATTAAGTCATATGACACGGCACACTGATGATCTCAAGATATAAAATAAGGAGAGCAGGGAACAGCAGCCTTTTCCTCACAGGGCTGCTGTGAGTTAAAAGTCACTTATCATTGCGACATCACATAGGTCATAAGGCCTAGGCCAGAACTGGGCCAAAGTTGGTTTGGTGATGAGGGAGCAGCTGGAAATAGGAGGTCTGGGTGAAATTGAGAGGAAAGGGGAAGAGATTTTTGAGGAAAAATGCCAGGGGGGAAGGAGGGCAGAATCAAAGCACTCTAGAAATGACAGATTGATTCCCTCTGAAGTAACTAATGTGATTAGCTTTTCTGGGCCTAGGTATGGAAGGGAGAGCAGCCGGGAGAGTGTTTGATCTCTGGCTGGCCGGCTGGGGAATCGGAGCAGCAGGGAGAGGCAGACATTCAGATCTCTCTGCTTTGGGCAACAAGCCCTGCTTTTGAAGTGATTCTCTCTTCTTCCCCCGTGAAGGAAGGAAGGGACTTGTGTCGCTGATGTGCGGCAGACCTTGTCCTGAAAACCTTGTCCAGAGCTGGCCAGGGACAGGACTCTGCAGCAGCCCCAGTTTGTCTACAAAGTCCCTGTCTCCTTCCTTCCCCTCCCCTCTCCTTTAATGCCAGCACAATTAGCATTGCTGGCATCGGTTGGCAAAGAAGTCAAAGTGTGTGTGTGTGTGTGTGTGTGTGTGTGTGTGTGTGTGTGTGTGTGTATGAGAGAGAGAGAGAGAGAGAGAGAGAGAGACAGACAGACAGACAGGAATAGAGAGAGAGAGAGACAGACATACACACACACATGCACACAGTGCTTCAGATGTGGAAAGAAAAGGCTAGAAACTAGAAAAAAGAACCTGAAAGCTGCCCCTTTTCTCCATGGGCTGACCATGGGCTGGCCACTAATAGTGAGCCAGATTGGGAAGCAGGTTACCTGGACAAGACCCTTGATGGAGGAAGAAGCATCCATCAGGCATCTTCTTGTCTTAACTAATTTTTTTGCCAACTAAGTGCTAAATTCAGCTTTTTCTTTAAAAAAATGCTGTCTACAACTGCTGAATTTGGGTGCCCTTAGTTAGGTCTCTGACTGTCCTACCCTAGTTAAAGCCCTTTCTGCACACACTTTTAGAACCACCCTTTCATGTATTCTATATCCTCCCACTAAGAGCCTCCATTGTGGCACCATATCCAGGGAGAGAGGAGCAAGGAAAGATCACTGCTTATAAAATCACAGGGAATAAGTTTCAATCTTATATCTGATACTATCAGTGTGACCTTCAGAAAATGAACAAACTGTACTAGACCTCAGTGTCCTTAGCTGTTAAATAAAGGAATTGGACAAGATAGCTTCTGAGGAGGGACAGCTAGGTGACTCAGTGGGTAGAACATTGACTCTGGAGTCAGGAGGACCCGAGTTCAAACCCAGCTTCAGATACTTGGTACTTAATAGTTGTGTGACCCTGGGCAAGTCACCTAACTCCAATTTCCTTGCCAGAAAAATAACTTCTGAGATCTCTAGCTCTAAATTATGCTTGGATTCAATGTCTGTTCCCTAACTCCTTCAGTGACGAGGTAGATTGCTGGCAACCGAATTCACAATAAATTGCAGATCGTGTGATATGCTAGAAAGAGCATAAGTCAGGAAGACAGAGAATATTGGTTCATGCCCTTTCTCTGCCACTCTAGGGAGCCTGGATTAACAAGTCAACCTTTCTGGAAGAGACTGAGTTGTCTCACTTGTAAAATGAGGAATTTGAAGTAAGTGACTTCCAAGTTTGAAAAAAATGAACTTAATCCTCTCAGGAAACTAATTTTTATTTTTTTTTAGGCTCCTTCTGTAACCATCATATCTTCTGTCTTTGATAATGGGACTTTCCAGCATGTTGGCAGAATGGGGGAAAGGGATTTGTGTATGGGAAGTTTTTGCCATGCTTCTTGATAGCCACCTCACAGCCCAAAGGGCCAGTGTTTAGTCAAAAGAAATTACCCAGGGTACATGGGGAGTAGGGAGCTTCGGTCTTTGCTTTCATTAGTATGGAGAGCTCCTGCTGTAAAAGTTCCTTCTAGAGAGAGACCTGAATCAGCAATGTGTCTGTTCCTTGCATTCTTGGTAGTTGTCCGAGTCACCAAGAAATTAAAGGACTTTTATAAAGCATCTTTTTTTTCTTTTAAAGTACCTACTTATTATGGGTTCAAGCCACCACTTGCAGCGGGGTCCTCTAGGCTCCGAAGCCAGTCTTTGGCTGCCATTTTGCCCTGCCTTTCAATTACAGCTTTGACATCCTGAATCATTTCTTCTTTATTTCTCTGAGGCAATCGAGTACCAAAAAGAATACCCCCATCAATCAAAGGGAAACGGGGTTCTAATCACGCAAACTGGCAGCTGGCTCAAGCATCATTTCCATATCTGACTTTGGAGAACAGGATAGGATTATATTTTCTCTTGAAACATGTTTGCCCCTCCAGCCATTCTGGAGAGCAATCTGGAATTATGCCCAAAAAGTTATCAAACTGTGCATACCCTTTGATCCAGCAGTGTTTCTATTGGGCTTATACCCCAAAGAGATACTAAAAAAGGGAAAGGGACCTGTATGTGCCAAAATGTTTGTAGCAGCTCTATTTGTAGTGGCTAGAAACTGGAAAATGAATGGATGCCCATCAATTGGAGAATGGCTGGGTAAATTGTGGTATATGAATGTTATGGAATATTATTGTTCTGTAAGGAATGACCAGCGGGATGAATACGAGAGGCTTGGAGAGACCTACATGGACTGATGCTAAGTGAAATGAGCAGAACCAGGAGATCATTATACACTTCAACAACGATATTGTATGAGGATGTATTCTGATGGAAGTGGATTTCTATGACAAAGAGACTTAACTGAGTTTCAATGGATAAATGATGGACAGAAACAGCTACACCCAAAGAAGGAATACTGGGAAATGAATGTGAACTATTTACATTTTTGATTTTCTTCCCGAGTTATTTTTACCTTCTGAATCCAATTCTCCCTGTGCAGCGGGAGAACTATTCGGTTCTGCAAATATGTATTATATCTAGGATATACTGCAATATAATTAACATATGTAGGACTGCTTGCCATCTTGGGGGGGTGGAGGGAGGGAGGGGAAAAAACGAAACATAAGCGATTGCAAGGGATAATGTTGTATAAAAATTATCCTGGCATGGATTCTGTCAATACAAAGTTATTATTAAATAAAATTAAATTAAAAAAAAAAAGAAAAAAAAAAGAAACATGTTTGCCCTTAAAAAAAATCACTGTGACTCAGGCTCATATGAAAATGACTCTCCCTTCCCTGAGCTCACCCCAATTGCGTGGGGGCCGCAGGCCAAAGGATGCCATGGTAGAAATGAAAGAACAGTGAGAATGAGTTGGGGTTGTTTGCTGGTGGTTGTTGTTCAGTCATTTCAGTTGTGTCCAAGTCTTTGTGATTCCACTGGGGTTTTGTTGGCAAAGATAGTAGTGTGGCTTGCCGTTTCCTTCCTCGGCTTATTGTACAGATGAGGAAAATGAAGCACACAGGGTTAAATGACTTGCCCAGGGTCACATAGCTAATAAGTATCTGAAAGAAAAATGAGTCTTTTTGACTTCAGTGCACTATTCTATCCACAATGCTGCCTGTTCTCATGAGAATTACTTGGGTTAATGTTGGACAATTAAAGCAGCTGACAGAATCCCAGCACCTCAGAGTTGGAAGGAACTTCAAGGATTGGCTAATGTAGCCCTAAACTGAAGAGAAACTCCCCCATTGCTTTCCCCCAAATTGGTCATATGGTCTCCACTGGAAGAGAACATCTAGTGATGAGAACTTATGACTTTATAAGGAAAACCATCCCATTTTCTAAACAAATGTGAGATTTAGAAAGTTAATCCACATGGGGAATGCAAGTCCACTTCTGTCTAGCTACTATGCCCCATACTAAGAAACCATTTCTTTCTTGAATCCACTTTTCTGAATCCTATTTTTGTAGGGTTCCTGCAGTTGTTAATATCTTCCTCAACAAATTACCTTGTAATGATTTAGCTCTGGTTATGTATGAACTATGGTATGGTAGAAAGATTGAGAGATGCAGAGACTTGGCTTTGAATCTCCGCTATTTTTATTCATTCATTCATTCATTCATTTTTGCTGAGGCAATTGGGATTAAGTGACTTGCCCAGAGTCATACAGCTAGGACGTGCTAAGTGTCTGAAACTAGATTTGAACTCAGATCCTCCTGACTTCAGGCCTGGTGCTCTATCGCCACCCAGCTGCCCCTGAATCTCCACTATTTATGACTTGGAGAAGTCATCAAAAAGTATTTATTAAGTATCTATCATGTGCCAGGCAGTGTCCAATTCTGGGGATTCAAAGAAAGGCAAAATAGAGTGACCTTTATATTTCCAACAGCAAATATTGAAACTTCTAAAGTTATTTTTATCCTACTACCTTCCATTCTTTCTCCTTGTTCTTAACTCATTTCAGTTGTATCCAACTCTGGGTGGACCCATTTGGGGTTTTCTTGGCAAAAATACAATGTCTAAAACATAGTAAGCACTTAATAAATGTTTGATTGATTTTTTTTGAAGTAAAATTCCTCTTCCATATGACCACATTTCAAATATTTGAAAATAGGTATTTCTCTACTTAAATCTTCTGTCTCTAAGTGAATTAGTGTGAGTCTTCGAAGACTGGGACAGAAATTAAGTCCCGATTCTGAGTATATGTGGGATTATTGCTGAGAGAATGATGGAAAGTTGTTTAACATCTCTATTTGTAACAAGAGAATAAGATGAATTTTTAACCTGAAGCATCTTCCTTATAATATGTGTCTTTAGGCTATTAAGAAAATTGGTTTTAAATTTTGTTTTTAGGGGCTGGCATATATGTGTATGGGTGGGGGGGGTCAGGGAGTGGGGGAAAGGGGAAGATTCAACAACTTTTTGCCCCCAGAAGATCAACATTTTTTGATCTTCTTTCTGGGCTGTTATAATAGCACTTCAATATGTCTTCCTTCCTTCCTTCCTATATGTCCATTATATACATGGCCCACTGATCAAGTGACTTTGTTCACAAATTTTTCAGTGGTTGCCACTATCTACCACATTAAGTTGGATTGGCAACCAAACCTACTAACCAAACCTAGATGGGATATCTATATATCTATATCTATCTATCTATCTATCTATAGTCTATATGTTTATATACACATATATGTGTGTATATAGATATATATTTCATTTTGTACTGATAAATACTTCGGGTATAAAATGCTCCCTTTGGTTTTAATGCTGCCTTCATTCTGGCACAGGTCCTCATCACCTCAAACCTGGACTAGAACCTGTTGGTGGGTCTGTCTTTCTCCAATCTCTCCCCACTCTAAACTATTTTCCATCCAGTCATTAAAGTAATTTTCCTAAAATACAAGTCTGACCATGTCACTCCTCTACTCAATAATCTCTCAATGGCTCCCTGATGTCTCCAGGATGAAATGCAATATCCCTTCTTTGGTAGTCAAACCCTTTATAACCTATTACCCTCCTAGCTTTCCACTCTTTTTATACTGTCACATACTCGTCAACCTAATAGCTCTGGCCTCTTGGCTGGTCCATGAATAAGACACTCCATACCTTGGGTGTGGGCATTTTCTCTGGCTATCTCCCAAACCCAGAATTTTATTCCTTCTCATCTCCATCTCTAGGATTTGGGGGGCTTTTAAGTCTTGACTAAAATCTGATGTCTTTTGTCACATCAATCATGAACATGAGTAATAGGATACAAACTCATCAAACCAAGAAATAACCTACTTATATATCATTCTTCTTTAGGACATAGATGGAGAAAATAGAAGAGATCACAGATGGTGAACTGGAAAATACCTCAGAGTCTGTATAGTCCAACACCCTTAATTTTACAGAAGGGGAAACTGAGGCCTAGAGAAAAGTCAACCAGATGGTAAGATACAGAAGCAGATTTGAATGAATGATTTCTGACCCCCGGGGTTAGTGGTATTTCCATTTAAATACAATAGTTATTATTAATAGGAATAATATAGCACAAATAATAATATTAATATTTTAGAATTCTAAGATTTACAAAGTTCTTTCCAAATTGGATCTCATCTCATCCTCACAAAAACCCTGGGAGTTAAACGCTATTATTATTGCCACATCTTCTAAGTCATACTCTAAGCGGCCTCTGATTCCAATGGGAGAGTAGTTCTTTATCTTTCAGAATAAGAAAGCATTGGAAGCTGTGATCTCTTTTGGTTATATGTGCTTTTCCCCAAAAGTCAATTGGGAAAGTTTATTTCCAATTTCCTCTACATTTCCAAGAAGACTCTCTGGAGCTTTCATTAGGCTAGAATGGGCTTGGCTCATGGAGCATTTAAATGGTCCAAAACGGCTTCTAAGACAAAGCAATTAATGCTATGATCATCCAGAGAGACTCCAGGCAGCTCAGAGGATATTGTAGAAGCTGGATTTTTTTTTATTTTTTATTAAAAGTTGTTTGTCTTTCTTTTCTCTTTTCATTTCTAGTCTCTTTCTTAGCCAGCTCCATTTCTATCTCCCTCTGGTTGATTGGATATGAAAGGCATAGTTCTTGGATATTAAAAACTCCCCTTAAGTGCCAGTCAAGAAACAGCTCCTAACACTCATTAATCCAAAAGTCCAGAGTAGGAAATTCTGCTTCATCATCACTCTAACAAGCTACAATAGAAGGCACTTGGCCGAGTGGAATCAAGTAATTTCACCACCTGTTTTGTTTTCCTTAAGAGAGGGAAAGTTTAGTGGGAAGGATTGTGGAGATGGATCCAAGAGATCTAAAGGTTCTTAAAAAGTCATTTATTCTTTGATACATTCACTTAGGTTTCATTGGTAGTCTTCAAACTGTTTCTAAACCATCTCTGGGACATGAGACACAGGTGACTGGGTACCACTCACTGAGGACCAGCTCTGTTCCAGGTTACCTTTCCACTTCATAGGATTCTCCTATCCTTGACGTCTTTGGGGAGATGTCTTTCCTCCTTCATAGATTCAAGCCTCCACTAATTGTTTTCCATCCATTTCAAAGGCCCATGACTAACATCCCAATACCATTCAACACTGAACACCAAGTTAGCTTTTGTAAAGATTTACTTCAAAGATATGGCAAGAGCAATAGGAGAAAACTGATTATTAGTAACTAATGATTTAGGATGATAAGAGTTCCCACTTTTTCCCATAATCCTCATTTCAAAATTCAATCCCACAAGGACATTGATAATAACGAGATTGGATTAACTTCCTTAACGTTCTAGGTCAGATCCCATCCAACCTTTAATTCCAGTTTGGTTGGGAATAAATTATTTGGATAGATTGCCCAAGGTTGAATAATTGAGAAGTAAATGACATAATCAAAACTCATTAGAATAGGGCCAACCCTTTATTATAGAATTCATTCTCCTTTAATTGTTAACAAATTAGAACTGACTTCCACCCTCAGGAACACCTCCCTTCCAAAGGCATATAAACAGTAAGTAAAGTCTTTGGAATTTGGGAGTAACACTGACTTTTTTTTTATTAAAATTCTAGCATTATTTACAAAAATCACTAATTACCCAGAAATTATGTCTCTGGAACTTTTAAAACGTCACAACAATACTCACATTCCCTTCAACACTTCAGGAAGATAATCTACCCCTAGATCATCTCAATTTTTGTGAAGGGAAATGGGATTAGTCTCACAGATTAGCCCAGTTCTACTCTGCAGCTATGGTGGCACCTGGATAGAATGCTGCACCCGGAGTCAGGGAAACCTGAGTTCAAATCCACCTTCAGTCACTTAGCTGTGTAAGCCACTTAACTCTGTTTACTTCACTTTATTTATAAAATGGAGAATGAAATATATCTCTGCAAGAAAATCCAAAATGGGGTCGAAAAGAATCGGATATGACTGAACTTTCTGAAGTTCAGTTCTGACTGAACATCACGTTTTGTGACATCAAATTTAAGATCCAGACTCATTTGGGGTGATAGCTCTTCTCCTTAGGGCTTTATTTCTGGGCTAGCAGCAGCACCTGTCTTGGATTTGGGAATTCTCGGATCCCGTGACTCAAGCTTCTAGGGGAGATCAGAGACTGACCTTCTCACACCCAGAGTAGCACTTAACAAAAGCAAAGTCCAAAGCCAAAGACCAGCTTCTTAGGATAACCTGGATACCCCAATGAGGTCGAGTCGGGCCCTTATTCTATGACTATAAATGAAGGCTCTGCAATTATTGAATCAGATTATGTTAAAAACACCAACAGTTCTGTCTCCATCATCAGTCACAGAAGGCTATCCCCAACCTTCCGGGGCCAACATAGAATGTTTAATTGTCCCATCCCTAGCAGCTTCTACATAGATGACTGTATTGGTGGTCTAGGTGTTTGACAAACTTCCATAACAAATATAGCACTTCCATCTCTTGGTACTTCTAGATGCCTTTGAGACTCTTATTTATTAGATGGCGAGCTCTTTGAGGGCTAGGACTGAATTTTGTATCTTCCATGTTTAACAGTGTCTGGCACATTATAAACATTTAACAAAAATTTCTTGAATGATATTGAGTAATTGATCAGGAAGCACCTGATAAAGTAGAAAGAGCATTAATCTTATAATCAGGAAATCTGGATTCAAATTACCACTCTGTTCTGTACTACGTATCTAAACGCTTAAGGCCTTTGTTTGAAAACCTCTGATGAGAAGAAGATTAAGCCACAAGCAGAAACCTATTCCGCTTTGGGCCAGCTCTCATTGTTAGGAAGATTATTCTTTAATTGAAATTAAATCTACCTTTTTGTAGCTCCTACCTTTGACTCCTCTGTTGCAGAGAAACTAATTTAATTACTCTTATACATGAAAACCTTCCCTATACCTCGAAAGAGTTATTAAACAGCTCCTCCTAAGCAGTCTATTCCCTTTCCTTGTTTCCCTCTAAATTATATGTATATCTTTTGTGCACATATTTTTTTGTTATTGAATTGTTTTAGTCGTGTTCAATTCTTTGTCATTTTTTGGTTGCATTTATTGTTTTGCAAGGAAACTGGAGTGGCTGGCCATTTCCTTCTCCAGCTTATTTTACTGATGAAGAAATTGAGACAAACAGTATTAAGTGAATCACCCAGGATCACATATCTACCATGTTTTCCTGATAATAAGACCTATCCCGAAAATAAGCCCTCCCCCGAAAATAAGCCCTATTGAGATTGCTACTGTAGTGAAGGTGATCCCCTGCACTACACACTACATTATGGTACCCTCTGTATGCACCATCACCTCCCCCGCCTTGTGAAACGCACGCCGAGCTCCTAGTTGCATCCAATCAGAGCTGCAGCAGTGAGCGCATCATCCTGTTCTTCCCCAGTGATTTGCTTGCTGGCGCCATTGAGAGCATTAAAATAAGCCCTCCCCTGAAAATAAGTCCTCTGGCATTTTTTCTGTCCAAAAAAATTAATAAGACAGTGTCTTATTATCGGGGAAACACAGTAGAAAGTATCTGAGTTTGGATTTGAACTCAGGTCTTCCTAACTTCAGAGATAGCACTTTATCTGCTGCATCACCTTCCACGTGAAGGGAAATATGGAGTAGAAATATGAAAGTGATTTAGGAAAGCATAATTGAGAAGGAATATTATAAAAATAGTATAAGAGATTTGGTTCATGACATGGAGCCACCATAACAAGCCATCCATAGGTAACAGAGATTGGCTATTTTATAACATGAATAGCACATGGACTCAAAAAAAAAAAAAAAAGGCTAGGCAAAGCAGAGCCATAAATGAATGAGGAACTTGCTTTTGAGGGTCACAACTTTTATAGCTCAGGGCAGACTTTGGAGTGTGGGGGCAGGATCTTGGGAATAAGGGGAGGAACCAGGAAGGAGTTTGGTAATCAGAGGGGGGAGGGGGAAATAAAGACAGGAACTAGGGAGTGACAAGGATATGCATTGAGATGTTGTGACTATCTTAAAAGACAGTCTGGGAAAGCTGTGTTTCCATTAAGCCTGTCTCAGATATGTTTATCAAGACGAGGAAAACTTGAGTTGCCATCATACAATAGGAACAAGATGGGCTGTTTTAGCAATCCCAGAGAATAAGCTGGTCCAGGGTTCCCATTGATGATGTCAGAGTAGCAATTCTTAGTTCAAAATAAACACGTGACAAATTCCCAAGGGCTATTCTTTTTGCCAAAAAGTAGGTTCATTTAGGGGAGGAGGTTACAGACAAAATGAAGAGGGCAAAAGAAGCAACAGGAGTGGAAATAGGAAATATTTGGAGGAGCAGTAGGTTTACCAAGGAAAGAACAAGGAAAGGAGTTTAGAGAAATCCGTTAAAGGAATATGCCGTAGATGGGAGTATGTCACTGATTGGCAGATTAGATCCACAGAGGAATTTAGCAGACTAACCAGAGTTAGCTATACAGTAATTGTGGGACAAGACCACCTGTAATCTCCTACCTCCAAGGGGTTACTGATTACCAGGGCCATACGTATCAATCTATAGACATGGAGACAAGACCAATGTTAAGGTGCCCAACAGCCTTTCTTTATTGGTGTTCTCAGCAGGAGTTAGCAGGAAGCAAGAACATGTGTATGTATGTCTCTGCTTCCCTGAATCTCTTTACATTTCTGCCTCTCTCTACATCTCTGCCTCCCTCTACATCTCTGCCTCCCTCTACATCTCTGCCTCCCTCTACATCTCTGCCTCCCTCTACATCTCTGTCTCCCTCTACATCTCTGTCTCCCTCTATTTCTCTGCCTCCCTCTACTTCTCTCCCCATTCTTCTTGCCTATGGCCTCAAAGCTGACCATTTATATTTCCTCTCCTCTGGGATCACCCCATGCCCGCTCAGCACTGAGCAGGTGGATCCGCAGAAAAGGGACATCTGGAGTCAATGCTGCATCCTAAGAAAAGATCTAGCAAGAGGACACGTCCCTGACCTTCTCAAGGAAACGCTTGTAAGATACAATCTCCTGCCTCAGGGGCCAAGCCCCCTTCTATCTCCTGGGCCCACCCCACCAGCTGACACAGCATACATAGCAATTCTCAGAAGGAAAGTCCCTGACAACCACCTGCTCCAATAAATCAAATAAATTAAGGAGATTTCTCAAGGCAAAAGCAGAAAGGGATTTTATTAGGATCTAGAGAGAAAGGGTGTCCCCCTCCCCACAATCAATTGGGGAAGGAGAGGCAAGGTCCACTTAATAGACAAGAATTACACAGGGGCCTGGGCTAACACTCCATAGGCTGGATCTTTGCCCTGATTAGCCAGGACAGATGCCTCACTTTTTAAGTCATAAATAAGGAAAAACTTTCAACCCAACCACATCTTTAGGCTCACTAAATTACCTTCTATGGGAGTTTCAGTGCCAAGGCGGCCCCAACTTAGTCTCACAAAGAAAAGGTCCCACTCCTTGTAAACCACGTGATTTCTGGAGAAAGAAACCTGGCCCTGGGGCCCAGCTGACCTTTCCTCAGTTTTTAGAACACTCTCCATCTTGTGAGACAGCTGTCACAGCTCACTTCATTCAGTAAGAAGAAAGATGCCTTTAAAGGCAAGGCACTATAAGGGGGGGGAGAGAAGAGAGAGAGAGATAGATATATATATATATATATATATATATATATATATATATATATATATATATATATATATATATATATATAGAGAGAGAGAGAGAGAGAGAGAGAGAGAGAGAGAGAGAGAGAAGAGAGAGAAGAGAGAGAGAGAGAGAGAGAGAGAGAGAGAGAAAGTCAGAGAGACAGAGAGATAGAAAGATAGAGAAACATAGACAGAGAGAGGAAGGGGAAGGGGAAAAGCAGCAAAGAGAGAAAGGGAGAGGGAGAAGAGGAGGGAAGGGGAGAGGGGGAGAGGGAGAATCTTATGGTAGTCTTAGTCCTGAAAAGGATTTAACAAAGACCTTCATCATGAAGGGAAATACAGTCTTTGGGGTTCCTTAGGATCAGGGAAGAATTTGGTAGCTCTGAGGAGGGAGAGGTCAAGGAGAAGCAGATAGAATATCTGTCAGATCAGGTCAGAGACCTTTCTAAAAATTGTGCTAATCAATTCCTCAAAGGTTGTTTAAAAATGCTCAGAGGTTGGGGGATGGACAATGGAGCTTGATAAAGAATTCCACCCTCACAATCACTCTCTATATAAATAGGTTAGTCTGGAAATTGGTTATACATGATAATAATATCAGTTGGACTTCTTCCTGAGGGTGGAGGGAAGAGAGTGAGTGTATTAAGTGTACATATTATCTCTATCCAAAAGAACGTAAGGTCCTTGAAAACACTTTCTGCTTTACTTTTCCCCCTTATATTCCCAGTGCCTTGCCTAGTACCTGACAACAGTCAGCATTTAATAAATATTTCCTGACTGATTTCCATGTACCACATTTCTAGTTTCTTAATTTGATCTTTATAAGTCAATATACCAAGGACTTTGACCAGACTCTGGTCACAGCATTATCAATAGCCTTGATAAAATCATATATCCAGAAATGAGCACAGTGCTCCCAGAGGGGTCTGGTTGGGCAGAGGACAGCAAGGCGACGTCCTATATTCTGTATTGCACACTTCTAATCTTACGTAAGATCATGTTAGCCTTTTTTATTGCTTCATTGAAAGTTAACTTCTTTCTAGAACTGTTGTGAGATTCTTTGTCAACCATAAGATGCTTTAGAAATGTGAGCTTTTTTATATGGAGGGGTTCTGATAAAAGCCTCTTTTCTAAAATATATAGAGAATTGACTGAAATTTATCAGAATACAAGCCATTCTCCAATCGATAAATAGTCAAAGGATATGAACAATTTTAGATGCATCAATTAAAATCATTTCTAGTTATATGAAAAAATGCTCTAAACCACTATTGATCAGAGAAATACAAATTAAAACATCTCTCTGGTACCACTACATACCTCTCAGATTGAGTGAGGTGACAGGAAAAGTTAATGAGAAGTGTTGGAGGGAACATGGGAAAGCTAAAATACTAATACATTGTTGGTGGAGTTGTGAACGGATCCAACCATTCTGGAGAACTACTTGGAATTATGCCCGAAGGACTATCAAATTATGCATACCTTTTGATCCAGCAGTGTGTCTGCTGGGCTTGGGTACCAAAAAAATCATGAAGGAGGAAAGGGACCACATGTACAAAAATGTTTTTGGCAGCTCTTGTTATAGAGGCAAGAGACTGGAAATTGAGTGGCTGCCCATCAACTGGGGGATGGTTGAATAAGTTATGATATATTAATGTTATGGAATATTATTGTTCTATAAGAAATGATCAGCAGGATGATTTCAGAGAGACTTGGAGAGATTTCCAAGAGAACATAGTCCATAGCAACAATATTAAGTGAAGATCTATTCTGATGGACATGGATCTTTTCAACAATGAGGTGATTCAGGCCAACTTTTACAGAATTGTGATGGAAAATAACATCCTCATTCCAAAAGAGAACTGTTGGAATTAAATGTGAATCCCAACACAGCATTTTCACCTTCTTTGTTTGTTTGCTTTTTATTTTCTTTCTCATTTTTTCCTTTTGTGATCTGAATTTTCCAGTCAGCATGATCAATGTGGAAATATATATAGAAGAATTGCACATTTTTAAGCTCTATTGAATGACTTGTTGTCTAGGGAAGGGAGGTGGAGGAAAGGGAGGGAGAAAAAAATTGAAGCACAAGGTTTTACAAGGGTGAATATTGAAAACTATCTTTGCATATATTTTGAAAATAAAAAAACACTACTATTAAAAATGTGAGTCTTCATCATCATCATCATCATTATTTTTTCTCTCCAACTTCTTCCCAGATTAAGTGATCCTCCCCAGATTCAGTGTCTTCCACAAGTTATGATTTACCAGAAGGGGTGGCTCAAGTACTTGACTTTTTGGTTTGTCTTTTGGCATTCAGTCAGACATTGTTGTGGTTGTCTTTGTGAGCAGAGATAGTAAGATGTAGATGCCACCTATTTGGTCTCATGTGTTGAACTGGAAGGAATAATTTCGGACTTAAATCAGGAAAAAAAATTCATCACTTTTTTCATTTTATTTGGGGTGGTATTTTGAGTTGGGGGTAGTTTTTTTTTTCCATAGGGGGAAAAATCTGGGGTTATTGCAATATCTAAAAATAAAGACTCAGTGATAAAAATGGCAAAACATGAGAAGAGAGCTTTTCTTAAAAAAAAAAAAAAGTTTAGAAATTAGAGATTTTGTTGCATTTTACTACCTGGATAGTTAAATATGTGAAAGATATCCCTTAAAATTTATAGTCAGGGAGACCAGGCTGCAAATCCTTCCTGAAGCATAGATTAGCTCTGTTACTCTGGTCACATCATTTTAGTTTTCCCAGCTTCAATTTCCTTCAGGTAAATGGGGATAATAACAGGACCTACATCACAGTGTTGCTGTGAGAATCAAATGAAATGAGAGCTTAGGGTACTTTATGAATGTTAAACGTTATAATTATTAGCTCTCTTCTGAACCTATGTAATTGAATGTGTTTTTACCAAAAAAAAAAAGTTTGGCTTAAGTTCATGCTATATATTAGTGAGGTTGGAAGTTGATGTCCATCTTGGTCCATTAGCTGTACCCAGGTTCCTGGATCCAAACTGGCCCTTGATTCAGTCAAAGAGAGATCTAATCATTCAAACTATAGACCCCCTGATGACTCCCTCTGCCTCCCTGCTCAACCTGACCTCATGATTTTGTACCATTGGTCTTGAAAGGAACCAGGGATTAGGAGAATGTGAATGTCACCTGTCCTCATTTCTTCAGATCTCAAAGAGCACTCCACATACGTATCATCATCAGTGATATTTTATATAAACTAAAACTTGTTTTGTAAATCTTCCCTACTCTTTATCCCCAGTTTTTAGTGTTTTTCAGCTCTGAAAGTACTTGGTATTTAGTTCCTTATATTCATGGTGTATCCCTTAAATAGAAAGTAACCTTTATATTTCAAGTTCTGCTTTGGAATCCCCATTATCTAACAGCAGGCTATGATAAAGACATTATTCAATTGTTCTCCATCTCTTAAAAGGTTAAAATAAGAAGGAATAGGCCTTTATTGTCATAGGAGAGAGTGTCATTAAAAGTTTTTGTGATATACAAATAATTGTTCTTTAAAAACTGTTTTTCTTTGGTGGTAGCTTTGCATTGTGATGAATATGGAGTCTGGAAGACTGGAATTCCCATTCTACCCCAACTATAAGCTCTGGTCTGCTCTTGGACCAAGCACTTAATCACTCTGTGCCTTGGTGAATTCCTTGATAACCACGAAATCACACCCCATCCTGCTGCAGGACTACTCCATACCAGGAGTACTTCAAATTGACAAAATTGGAGATCCTTCCTTTATCCCTAGATTCAATGAGTGTACAGTGTATACTCTGGGTGCTTAATCAAAGTAAAATGAGTTTTCTCAGGAGACAATGAATTCTCCAACTTTAAAGATCTTCCAGTGATTAGTGATTCCTTAACTTTCTGTAATGATAGGTTCCTGTTGAACTGAACCAGATAGAAAAATGACCAATTTCTTTTGCTCTTTTCTGACCCTTTTCTACTACATAGGTAAGTTGGAGTCTAGGGGGCTATTTTTCCTGTAAGAAAACCTCCTAAAGAATCCCTTAATTGTAACAGGTCAATGCAGCATCAACTTCACTATAGCAGATCCCTTGAGTTCTGGCTCCAAGGATTTATTATTTGAGTTGCTAACAGTACCTGGTCACATATTATGGGGCATAAGCTGAGAAAATCATTAAAGTGACTTCACCATGGGATTCTGCTGCAGGTCCATAGCCCGCAAAAGAGTCAATGAACTTTAATCACATATGTCTGTGTTATGTCTCCATCTCCCCAGGTTGTTAAGATTTTGTGAGTGGTGGAGAACGGGGCCAACATAACTAGCAGAATGGGTCAATTGAGCCAAATAACTACTGGTTATTCCAGGGAAATATTTCTTTTAATCAGCTTTTGAGATGAATCAATATAGATTTAATTTGACATAACCATTGGCAACGGATCAAAGGGAATATCAGGTGTACTTCAAACTGGCTCAGTGGTTAGGCTGTGGGGAAGTTTGCAGGAGAACTGCTATTTTAATTGCTTGTACCTGCTTATGGCTAGTTAGTTATAAGGAGGAGAAATGGGGTCAGGGTAGGAGAGACAGTATAAGGCCTGGTGGGGTTAGGAGAGACTCCATGTGGCATGGGGAAGGGGGAAGGGGAAAGACACTACAAGATAGAATGTCATAGTGGACTGACCCAAGGAGGTTTTGTGTTGATGGGACAAGACATAAGCTGTTTAATAGGGAAAATTTAGCTTCAGGAATTTGATATAACATGGATTTCTGACTGGATTACCTCCACAAAGAGTGGGACCATAGAACTAAACTGATCTCTATCAAAGGCTTCTTCTGTCTTCCCCAAGGAACAATTTTATCAATTTTTCAGTTTCCGTCTGCCTACTAATACCTACCATTCAGAATCTCCCCAAAATTGTTTGGGTTTGTTTTATTTTCCTCTTAAATTCACCCAAATTTAACTTTCTCAATTTCGATTTCTATTTCCCTCAAAATCTAAATCTCTCCAAACTCTTTTCCAATTTTCTTTTCTTTCTTATGTAACTGTTCCTTCTTCTAAAGAGGCAAGAAGTGGTCATCAACAAAGAAAGTGCTTTATTAATGATTTCTCATTCATTCATCAACCCCCCCTGAAATTGGAAGGAATTTAGGTATTAACCTTCAAAGGGCGTTTCCATTTTAAGTGAGGAACTTCTAATTTAAAAAAAAGAGAAAAAAGCAATTATGGAGTACTGAACATTGTGCTAAATACTAGTGATAGAAAGACTAAAAAATAATAAAAGGCCCCTTCTTTCAAGGAACTATCATTCTAATGAGGGAAATAAGTGGATATAAGTATGTACAAATGAGATAAAATAGATAGATATGAATGAGATGAGGTGAGATCTCTCAAGACAGTTGTGAAAATTGAGTAAGGCTTCATCTACTTCAGAGTTGGAGTAGGCCTGAAGGTCCTTGGGTATTGATTCAAGGGCATACCTAAATTCCCTTCCTGCTATTCTCCCATGACATCATTTTCTCCCTACTTTGATCAAATATGGGCAACTATGTATTTATCAGCCAAGTTCAATTTCTTGCGTAGTTCCTGCCTTTAGAATGTAAGACCCTCAGTCAATAAGGATGATGGTCCTTAGTGGGAGGGATTTTTGTGTTAGGAACTATTTAAAGTATCAAACATGTCCCAAAAGGTGTCCCCTCCTTTCTATTGTGTACATAGAAAAATGTTGTGTAGTTGCTGTACTTGAAAAGTGTTCCAACTCTACATCCACAGATCATAAAAAATTCTTATGGAATTTTCTATTAAGTATACATGTTGGATTAGAGAAATTTTATAGTGGAGATGGAGTGCCATGAAATTAAAACTTGCAACCAGATTGTTGTAGTTTACATTTTTCTGTGTTTCAAAACAGGTGTGTACCATTTGTACTGAGCACACCACAGAATGAGAATTATCCAAAAGTCCATTGGTTTTAATATGTGTTTTGGTTTGTAAAGAAAATTATAGTAATTTCTTACACATTTTTAAAAATAATTGTATAAGAACTTATATATAAAGAAAACTTTCATTCACGAAAAAAAAGGTGGCCTAGAAGTTCCAGATTTCAAACTATATTACAAAATGGAAATCATTAAAGCAATTTAATACTAAAAATTAGACTAGTAGGTCAGTGAAATATATTAGATATATAATACACAGTGATAAATGACCACAGTAATCTAGAGTTTGACAAACCAATATCCAAAGTCACTATCTGAGAAAAATTGTTGGGAAAACTGGAAAATAGTTTGGAACAAACCATGAATTGATCAACATCTCATACAAAGATAAGATAAAAGTGGATATTTAGACATTGTGTGATATCATGAGTAAATTAGGGAATCTTTAAAAAAATGTACCAGTCAGATCTATGGATAAGGGAAGAATTTATGACCAAACAAGCAATAGAGATAATCATAGAAAATAAACAGATGATTTTAGTCATATGAAACTTAAAAATATTTTTTTTACAAATTAAATGAATACAGCCAAAATTAGAAGGAAAACAGAAAACTGGGGGGGAAACATTTTAGAGAAAGTTTTTCTCTGAAAAAGACCTCATTTCTAAAATATATAGGAAAATAAGACAAATTTACAAAAATAAGGTTTTCTCAATTGATAAATCCAAATGGTGTGAACAGCAACTTTTAGAAGAAAAAAATCAAAGCTGCCTTTAGTCACATTAAATTAATATAAATTAATATTGCTTAAAATTGTGAACTAAATAAATATTGTTTAGTGAAATGCAAATTAGAACAACTCTGTGATCCTTCCTCATTCCTATCAGATTAGCTGATGACAAAAAAGAAAAATAACAAACACTGACGTTTTGAAATGTTAGGTATCCATGCATATGTATTGTAAATAAAAAGATATAAAAAACAAAAACAAAAAACAAAAAGCAAAGGTTCCAAATCCTAAGACCATTTCTCCAGGCCACAAGGTATAAGCGGAGAGAAAAGTGGTTCTTCCCCCATGCACACCACAGAAAGAAAAACAGATAAAGAGAGACAAAGACAAACAGAAAAACATAGAAACAGAGAGAGACAGACTGTCCCTGTCCAATAGTTTTATTAAAAGCCCTAGACAATACAGAGGATGCTGGCACCCACGTGATAGGGGAACACAGGATGCTTTCTTCCAGAAGGATGTTTCCTCCTTCTGCATGAGTGTCTGCACCTCAAGTAATCTAGACATTCATCAAAAGCCTTTTACACTCAGATAAGCATATCTATTTCTTTTGTCCAGTCAACATTCTGTTCCTACTACTGATTTCACTTAAACTTTTTTGATATAATTCCTTTACATTAAACTCTTATTTCCTGGACATCTCCTCAAATCTATTCATTTGTGAATCCTTTCCTTAGGTTTGTTTTTTTCTTGCAGCATTGTTTCCTTTTGTTTCTTTAATTTTCATTGTACTTTTCTTTTTGTCTTTTTTTTTTTGGTTCTCTTCTTCCCTTCACAGGTAAGGGATTATCTCAAAATTCCCTTCCCCTTTATATATTCATATATGTTCAGAGGATGCACGTTATTCCAAAAAGCATAGGTAACATTGGTGGGTAATAAGTACTACATACAGGTCTTCAATTCTTTCTTAGGGCAGAGTAAAATCTCAACTAGGTCTTTTACTTGGGTTTCCTCAATTTCCACCCTCTCCCTCTTCTTTTTTTTTTCCTTAGAGGGGCTGGATATTGAATTATATATCCTATTTTAACATTTAGTTCAACTTTTATTCTAGGGGTAATAGAATGGTTCTCCAATCCATAGGTTCCCTTTCTTTGGCATTTTTGAAGCTTTTATAAAATAGAATGGGAATACCACACTCACAATAGTTCAAGCTCTCCCAAGTTAGAAACTCTCCTAAACTTGGGGACACAGGTTGGGCTCTCTGCCCTGATTTTAATTTTATATATTTCCAGCATGACTTTATTATGCTTGGGGCAAAATCAGGTTATAGAAAAGACTTAGGAAAAAGAAGCAAGAAAAACTGATTACAATGCCTGTTTCTAGAAATCTTGGTAAAGGGATGTAGAGGGCCAGAACTCCGAGAAGATATAATTGATGAGATAATGATTCTTTACCTAATGATGTAATCACTCTGCTTAAGTAACTATACTTAATGTGATGTGGTGATGTAATGCTACTATATCGTTAGAATAGAGAAGAAATAAAGAAAAATTTCCAAATTAACTATACATAAATTGTTGTTGTTGATTGTCCTTATTCTTTGAGGAGGATTGAGACTTCAGGAAGGTGATAGCAAAACTTGCAAATGAATTAAATTTAAGTGAGAGAGGATTGTGCAAAGTCAAAGGCCTCACTTTCTCCTCCTGAGACATCTGGGTCCAGTGACAAGATAAATGTCAACAAAACAGACCATGCAAAGAAATAGATTTTCTACAAAATATCAAATATAGAAATTTAACAGAACACCAAATGGAGATCTTAATTAATCCAACAGGAAAAAAGGAAATGAAACTAGGTATAAAATAACTACCAAAGGGAGAAAAAAATCCATTCAGGATGAATTCTTGGAAGAATTCTCTCAAAATTCTAAAGAAAAAATATTCCCTACACTATGTAAAAGAGTCTTAAAAATAAAGAAAGAAAGCACTCCACCAAAATTATATTAGGAGTTAGATAAAGTCCTGCTACCTCAATTAGAGAAAACTAAATCAAAGACAGGAAACAACAGACTAATATCATTAATGAATATCAATTTAAATGAAAAATGTCTGGCAAAAAGACTAGAGAAAATTATTCCAATATCATTCACTATGTATTGCATTTTTACTAAGGATGCTAGCTAGAATAGTTCACCATAAGGGAAGCAATTACCATCATGATATTAAAATCTGACCTTATATATGTACTAGACGTGTGACCCTGAGCAAAGCACTTAGCTTATGTTTGTGTCAGCTTTCTGAAATATAAATTGGAGGTCATAATAGCCAGAGTGATTGTGAAGATCAATTGATAAAATTAATCAATTAATTTTTATTAAGTGCTTACTAAGCCAAATATTGTGCTAAGCCCTAGGAATATAAAAAATGGCAAAAGGCAGTTTCTGATTTCAAGGAGTTTGGAATCTAATGGGGAGACAACATGCAAAAAAAATGTATAAAACAAGCTATGTACAGGTTAAGAAGGAAATAATTAACAAAAGAAAGACCTTAGAATCAAATCAAGAAGGATTGGAAAAGCCTTCTTATAAATGATGGGATTTTAGTTGGGTTCAAAAGAAACCAAAAAAATCAGTAGGCAGAGTTGAAAAAGAAAAGTGGTTAAGATGTGGGGAAACAGAAAAAAAATTACCAGGAGTGAAGAGATCAAATGTCTTGCTTTTGGAACAGGTATCAGACCAGTGACATTGGATTGAAGAGTACATGGTGGGTTATAAGGTATACCAAGACTGTAAAAGTAGAAGAGACCTAGGTTATTCAGGAGTAAGATTGACAAACTGAACATTTTTTTGTTTGATTCTGGAGATGGAGATGGAGTTTATTGAGTATGGAGGTGAACTAATTGGATTTGTTCTCTAGGAAAATCACTTTGATAGCAGAATGGAGAATGAATTTGAATTGGAAAAAAACTTGAGGCAGTCTATTACAGTTTTCCAGGCATGAGTTGACTAGAGTCAGCACCACAATGATCAGTATCAGAGGAGAGAAGGGAGCATATTTGAGAAATATTGTAAAGCAGAATTTTAGACTCTTCAGAAGTAGTTCTTATATAAAGGGTGGGATGGAGTGAGAAAAAGGAATCCAGGATAATTGGATTATGAGCTTGAGGGATTAGGATTAGGGATTGGTGACAGGGAAGAAAAAAACAAACAAACATAAACTCAAAAGAAGACAGCAAAGTAAAAACAAAAAACAAAAAACAAAACAGCCACATGCAAAACATCAAAGAAAAATATTAATTGGTCTCAAGCAAGAAAAAAAATTCCTGGAAAAGCTTAAAAAAGATTTTAAAAGTCAAATGAGAGAGGTAGAGGGAAAAAATGGGAAGACAAGTAATGTAAGAAAATTTTGACAGAAGAATCAACAGCTTTGGTAAAGGAGACACAAAAAAAGATTTCTTCCCCTCCCAAAAAAATAAAATAAAAAAAGAATAGATCAAATGGTAAGAGACAAAAAATGCACTAAAGAGAGGAATCTCTTCAAAAACAGAATTATCTACATGGGGAAAAACTTTTCTTAAAAAGTAGAATTGACCAAATGGAAAAGACAAAACAAAAGCTAGCTGAAAAAAATAATTTCTTAAAAGTTAGAATTTATCATATGAAAGTTATAACTTTATGATGTATCAATAAATAATACAAATAATAAAACAAAGCAAAATAATGAAAAAAATAGAATAAAGTTTAAGTCTCTCATTGGAATAATGACTGATATGAAAAATAGAATGAAGAGAGACAATTTTAGAATTATTAGATTATCTAAAAGCCATGATTTTTTTTTAATACTCTAAACATCATATTTAAAGAAATCAAGGGAAACTGTCCTGCTATTCCAGGATAAAATAGAAATTGAAAGAACCCAGAGATCACCTCCTGAAAGAGAACCCAAAATGAAATTTTCAGTTTCAATTTTTAAGGAAAATGATAGCCAAATTCCAGAGCTCAAACAGATAGAAAAAGTTTCAAACAGATAGAAAGAAATAATATAAATATTGTGGAGCCACAATCAGGATCACACAAGGTTTAGCAGTTTCTACATTAAAGAATTGGAGGGCTTGGAATATGATGCTTTAGAAGGCATTGTAACTAGGATTACAACCAAGAGTTGTAATCTTGTAATCTTACCTACTCAGAAAAACTGAGCATAACCCTCCTGGGGAAAATAGAAATTCATTAAAATAAAGAACTTTCAAGCATTCCTGATAAGAAAGATCAGAGCTGAATAGAAAATCTGACCTTCAAATATAAGAAGTTTAAAAAGAGAAATAAGAAAGAGAAATCAAAAGGGATCCAGTAAGGTTAAACTATTTACAATTTTTACACAAAAAGATGGCATTTGTAACTCTTAAGAACTATATAATTTTCAAGTCAGTTAGGAGTGTGTATAGACAGAGATATGTGTGGGGTGTAATGTGTGTGAGAGATGGCTGAGCTATTTACATGGCTGCCCATTTACTTTTGCTTATTTACTTATCTGTAACCACATGAAACTATTACAGAAATAGTGGCTACCCCTTGGTAAATAGTCCAAGCAAATGGGTTAAAGCAAGTTGAAGGTAACTGAAGAACCTCAAATTTATTAGTGAATTAGAGGATTATTTACCCCAACCATGTGAAGACTTTTCTCAGTAGAATGAGTGGATGAGCACAATTTGTTCTGACAGCAATGAAGGTGGCCATTGCTGCTCTTAGGATATGAAGAGCTTGGTTGGGCATCAAAGATGTCAAAATTATGCACTGTATTTTTTCTTTTGCCACTAGATTTAATGACTCAGGAAGCAAGAGTGAAGCTGACTTCTTGCAAAGCTCTGTCTCACTCTAAAACAATTGATAGACAAGTTAAGACATCACCTGTTCAAAGGATGTGAACAGACAATTTTCAGATGATGAAATTAAAACCATCTATAATCATATGAAGAATGCTCTAAATAACTATTGAGTAGAGAAATGCAAATTAAAACAACTCTGAGGTACCTCCTCACACCTCTCAGATTGGCTAAAATAACAAGAAAGATAATGATAAATATGGGAAGGGATGTGGGGCATTAATGCATTGTTGGTGGAGTTGTAAACTGACCCCAGCATTCTGGAGAGCGATCTGGAACTATGTCCAAAGGGCTATCAAACTGTGCACACTCTTTGACCCAGTAGTACCTTTACTAGGCCTGTATCCCAAGGAAATCATGGAGGGAAAAGGACCCACATGTGCCAAAATGTTTGTAATACTCTTTTTGTGGTAGCAAAGAATTGGGGAATGACAAGCTGATTTTAGAAAGCCCTGGAAAGATTTACATCAATTGATCCTGAACAAAACAAGCAGAACCAGGAATACATTATACATAATGAAATAGCAAGAATGTGCAATGATCAACTATGAAAGACATGGTTCTTCTCAATGGTTCAGTGCAATCCAATCCCAATCCTAATAAACTCTGATAAAACAATGTCATCTGCATGCAGAAAAAGAACTGTGGAGATTGAATGTAAATCAATACTTGCTATGTTCACTTCTTTTTTCTGTTTTATTTCCTCTTTTTTATCCCTTTTGTTCTAGTTTCTCTCTCCCAACAGGATTCATAAAGCAATGTGCATTAAAAATTAGTTAATTAATTAAAAAAGATATCACCCATGATTTCATTGGTCCACTTCAGAAATAAAGGATAAGCAACAACATACACAGAGGACATGACTGTTAATTAAGTATGATGGGAAGATCCAAAAGAAATCAAATTAAAGGTAAGAAAAAGGAATGATTATGGTGGGATGACATATAAAAAATAAAATTACATATGAGAAAGAGGGGTGCATTAAAAGAAGGAGGAAGGGAGAAATAAAATGGAGTAAATTATCTCACATAAAAAAGCCATGCAATTTACAATAGAAGGGGATATAAGATAGGTAGTACCAGACATGTTTGAACCTTATTCTAATCAAAATTGACTCAATGAGGGAATAACATAAAAACTCAGTTGAGTACAGAAGGCTATCTTACCCTATGTGGAAGTTGGAGGGAAAGGGCTTGGGAAAAGAAGGGGAAGCAGAGATGATAGAAAGGAGTGTGGATTGGGGGAGATGATAGTCAGAAATCAAAACATTTTTGACAAGGGACAGAGTAAAGGAAAGAGAGAAGAATAGATTAGGAAAATAAGATGAAGGGAAATACTCAGTAATCAAAACTGAAAAAAATTTTATTATAAACTTATCTGATAACGAACTCATTTCAATTATAAAGAGAGCTGAGTAAATTTATAAGAATGTGAGTTGTTCACCAACTGATAAATGATCAAAGAAAAGGACAAGTATTTTTCAGATAAAGAAATCCAATCTATCTATTAATGCTCTAGAGCAATATTGATTAGATCTGATTAGATTGATTAGATAAATGCAAATTAAAACAGTTCCGAGGTACCATTTCACATCACTCAGATTTGCTAAATGACATAAAGGGAAAATGGCAAATGTTGGAGACAATGTGCGGTAATTGGGACACTGAAGTACTGTTAATGCTAGAGTAATTTGGAACTATGCCCTAAAGGCTTAAAACTGTAAAAATCCTTTTATCTAGTATTATAAATACTAGGTCTACATCACAAAGAGATTTTTCAAAAATTGAAGAACATCTATATAAAAAATATTAATATTAGTTCTTTTTGTGGTGGCAAAGAATTGGAAATTGAGGGAATTTCCAGCAATTGGGGAATGACTGACTAAGTTGAATATGATTGTGATGAAATACTATTGTGATATAAGAAATGATGAGAAGAAGTATTTTACAAAAAACCTGTGTGAATTGATTCAAAGTGAAGTGAGCAGAACCAGTGGAAAAGTGTGCATAGTTTCAACAGTATTGTATGATGATCAGTTATAAAAGACCTGGCTATTCTCAGAAACAATATGATCTAAGACAATTTCTTTTTTTTTAAATAATAGCTTTTTATTTTCATAATACATTCAAAGATAGTTTTCAATATTCATCCTTGCAAAATCTTGTGTTACAAATTTTTCCCTCCCTTCTTCCATTCTCTCCCCTAGACAGCAAGTAATGCAATATTATGTTAAACATGTGCAATTCTTCTATACATATTTCCACATTTATCATACTGCACAAGAAAAATCAGATCAAAAAGGGGAAAAATAAAAAAAATGCAAGCAAACAACAAAAAAGGTGAAAATACTACATTATGATCCGCATCCAGTCCACACAGTGCTCTCTGAGTGCAGAGGGCTCTCTCCATCATAAGTCTCTTAAAATTGGCTTGAATCATCTCATTGTTGAAAAGATCCACGTCCATCAGAACTGATCATCACATAATCTTCTTGTTGTGGACAAAGTTCTCTTGGTTCTACTCACTTTACTTAGTAGCAGTTCGTGTAAGTCTTTCCAGGCCTTACTGGAAATCATCCTGCTGATAATATTCCTACTGATAACATTTGAATACCATAACTTACTCAGCCATTCCCCAAGTGATGGGCATGCACTCAGTTTCCAGTTCCTTGACACTACAAAAAGGGTTTCTACAAACATTTTTGCACATGTGGGTCCTTTTCCCTTTTTTATGATCTCTTTGGTATAAAGGGCCAGTAGAGACACTACTGGAACAAAGGGTACGCACAGTTTTATAACCCTTTGGGCATAAATTGCTCTCCAGAGTGATTGGGCCAATTCACCACTCTACCAACAATGTGTCAGTGTCCCAATTTTGCCACACCCCTTCCAACACTTATGATTATCTTTTCTAATCTTAGCCAATCTGAGAGATGTCTTGTGGTACCTCAAAATTGTCTTAATTTGCATTCCTCTAAGTAATAGTGATTTAGAACATTTTTATATAACTAGAAATGGTTTTAATTTCTTCATCTGAAAATTGTCTGTTCATGTTTTTTGACTATTTACCAACTGGAGAATGGCTGATCCAAGACAATTATTCAAGAGTTTTGATGGAAAATGCCATGTACTTCCTAAGAAGATCTGAACGCAGATCAAAACAAACTTTCAAAAAAAGTCTTTCTTTTTATTATTTTTTTAATTTTGGTCTGTTTTCTTTACAACATGACTAATATGGAAATATGTTCTGATGACTCCCACTTGTAGAACCTATATCAAATTACTTGCTATCTCAGGAAGCAGGGGGGAGGAAATCTGGGAGAAAATTGAGAACTCATTTTTTTTTTTTTAAGTTGAATGTTAAACAATGTTTTTACATCTCAGCAGAGAAAATAAAATATTTTCAAAAATAAAATAAAAACCTTACAAAATATCCTGATCTTTATAGATGTAATAATAAAATATCTCTCAAAAATGTATAATTTGCAAAGTTTTAGGTACATAGCAAGCACTTAATAAATGCTTATTGAACTTAATAAATGTTCACCCCTTACTGTATCAGCATCAATAATGATCTGGCTTCAAAACCTGGGAGAGTCTGAATCCCAGATTCTTGAGATCTTATTCTATTGATCTTTTGAAACTTACAAGGATATAATCTCTAAAACAGAAAATCAGATGGAGTCCAAATAGCAATCTGACGGATGAGGGAGAGAAGACCCAATGCTTCATTTGTTATAGCATTGTCTCTTATGGCCCAGATTCTTAAACTGTGTTTTATGATCCTATATGGGGTCTTGTAACTGAATGTGAATGTGAATTATGATTTATTATCACTAAATGTTTGGTTTGTATAGATATTTTATATATCTGTCATGTAAAAATTTCTTGGAATAAAAGGGGTTGCAAGTCAAAAAAAATTAAGAAGTCCTGTTCTATCATCAGAAAAATTAAGAAAAGTTTTATTATCAGTAAAAGAATAAGCTGCCAAAAGAAAAAAAAGACCCAGACTCTGATTGCTGAGTCTTTGTGAATTCCTCCACAGACAATCTAAGAAACATCCATTTTTTTTCAACAAATGATCAGTCTGCCCAAATGAGTTATTGAAAATTCAAACGTGCTCTAGTATAACTCCAAGAACATCCATTACTGGATTTTCCCAAAAGCACATTTCCTGGACTCTCCATCTGGGAAGTCATTGTCAGAATCACTCTTTAAATGTGCCATTCCTATTACAAAGAAAAGCCAGAAAAAGACATATAAACTAACCAAAGTGAAGGAAACAGAACAAGGAAAAAAAACCATACCCAAAGTCTGCACCTTTGTAAATGGAGAGAAAACAAACAAAATGCAAAATCAGACTGCATGTTACAAAATGATAATGATCCAACTTGGCCCCAAAGAAGAGATATGAGAAGGGACCTCGGCCTGTTTCTTTGTAGAGGTGGGGAGACAGGATCTAGAAAAATGCCCATTTCAGGTTTTTATTTGATTTTTTAATTAGGTTTGCCTCTCCCCCCTTTTCTACCCTTGCATTTTTCTTTTCATTATAAGAGATGGTTCTCTGGCAAGGAAGGGAAGAGGGATATACTTCTACAAGATAGTTTTTCTGATCTCTCTTTATGCTACTGTCTTTCCTCTGCTGATCACCCCCAATTTGTTTTGTATATATCTTACTTAGACATAGTTGTCTGCATGTTATCTCCCCCTTTAAGTATGAGAGCAATTATTATTTTGTATTATTGTTGACTTTCTGTGTATCTTTAGCACTTAGCACAATGTCTGATATATAAGTATTTACGAAATACTGGTTGACTAACTAACAAGATAAAGCTAGCAATAAAGCATTATTTTTAAAAAATTGAGGGGAAAGAATGACTCTTTAGTCTCCTAAATCACACATGCTACAATTAGGGCCTCAAGTGTTACTGAGAAAAGATTAAACTTTTTTATAATTGGAGACTGGAGTTGTTCACAGAGAATTCAAAGGAAAATTTCTACCTTAGTTAATGTATTTCTCACCACCATTCATAGAGCACAGAAAAAAGATTTTAGTGAATATCAAATTTAGTTTTTAATTAAAGGAAATTTTAGTTTTTAAAAGTCAATAACCTTAAAGAAAAGTATATCAGGGAAGAAATCTGCTTTCAAGCTTCATACTGGCCAGGGGTGGGGAAGTCCAGCCCAGCAGGTCATATAAGATTTGCAAAATCATTTGCCAAGACAACCACGGGAGATGATGAGTTGAAAGCTTAGTATAACAGCCTCGCACTATGAGTTCCATAAGTTGATAATTTTGTATGGCCCGAGAACGATGCTATAAAAAATCCAAATGGCCGTTGGCAGAAAAAAAAAAAAAAAAAAGGTTCCCTACATTTGATATATGCAATGAGTGGTTGTGACATTGCATTGATTCTAAAAAGTTTATAGGTAAGTGCCTCCCCACCTGCCACTTGGACCAGTGATGGATTCCAGATACAGGATGAGCCATACTTTTGTGGCCATGGCCAATGTGGAAATTTGTTTTACTTGACTATGACTATTTCTTTTGCATTTTCTCTATTTTTCCCAATGGGGAGGGAATGTTGTGAGAGAAAAAAATAAATATTTGTTAATTTAAAAAAAAAAAACAACCAAACACTAAAGGTTAAAAAAAATCAATTAGAAGTAGAGAAACTAGAGCAAGATAATTTAGGAGGAGTTTCCCAACAGATAGAGCCTTTTGATAAATCTCATCAATACCTTCACATTCTATTCAAGCAAGGCAGGAGATAAAGGTTCTTGGTTTTGTTTTTGTTTTTTACAAGTGAGGTTACTGGGGGTCAGAGTGGGGAGGTAGCTGACGGGGGGTCACACAGCAGGGTAGTGATCTAGATGGGAACAAGAGCTGGGATTTGGATAAAACCCTGACTCAGGACCAGGCAAACAGATCCCTTTTCCCTAGCACCTCTCTAACAAAAGCATATTGGCTCAAACCATCCTCATCCTTTGTAGTTCTGGCCTACTGACTGAGCCCACACAATACGCCGGCCTGGTCAGTTTTACTCGGGGCCTCGTGCTGGCTCCACATCCTAATTCCCAGTCACAACGAGCCTTTGTGTTCTCTCACAAAGGCCATAGAATGTCACAGGTCCCAGCATTCTACCACTTCCAACTGCATCCCAAATGTCAACAGGTTTACCTGCCAGCATCCTCCGGCCCCCTCTCCCTTCTCCTCCCTCCCTTCGTTTCCCACACACTTTTCATTGATTCTTCTACAAAGCCTCTGGCTAGGCCATGGTAAGTCCTAGTCTGGTGTAACTTCCCGGGACCAGCTCTTGGAACCAGCTTGCTCTCTGGGCTACTCATTTGCATGTGGGGAGCAGCCAAAGGCATCCATGGCATTATGGGCTATATTAAGCAGTAGTCTGGGCTGTGTCCAATAGATGCGTTGAATAGCTGCGCTCTCATGATGCTGTCCTGATCATCTGAAGCACAATAGGGATGGTTACAAATGAGAGAAACAGTATTTGCTGCTTACCACAGGGAAGAGAAGATTCCCTCAAATGCTCAGGTGGATGCAGGAAGAGAGGGCAGAACTCTTTGGCTTCAGTTGTAGAATGATCTCTGGACTAGAAATAACAAAAGTGAAATAAGTAATGAGTTGAAAATCTAAATAAATAAGGAGAGAATAGAAGAGTATTCAGGTTTCCTCTTCAGATTAGGAAGGGAACTTGGAGGACATTGATTGTAACTCTCTCATTCTCTCTTTCTTAAAAAAAATTATTTAAAATTAAATAAAAATAAAAATAAAATTTAAAATTAAAATTAAAATTAAAAAATAAATATGAAAAAATAGAAAAAGGGGCAGCTAGGTAATGCAGTGGACAGCATACCAGACCTGAATTCAGGAGGACCTGAGTTCAAATCTAGTCTCAAATACTTAACACTTCCTAGCCATGTTACCCTGGGCAAGTCACTTAACCCCAACTGCTTTAGGAAAAAGAAAAAGAAGCTCCAAAAAAAAGAAAAAGACAAAGAATGAAAAACAAAGAAAGGAAAAACAAAATAAAACATTGTCATGTGCCCACAGAACATCAGGGAGATTTCAAAATTTGCAGCAATAAATTTTTATTTCAAAAAAGCATATATAATAATAGAAAACATTATATTTATGACTGTATATCTTTTATTTGTTTCCTTACAAGTTATTCTTTTGTTCTCTACTGTGCACTTTTTATTTTATTATTTTCCCCTCTCTCATTCCCCCTCCCCAATCTGCCCCAAGCAGGCTACCATTAGGCACAGATATATTTATGTGTCTGTGTATAAATGCACATACATATATTCACTTGTATGTATATATAAAGAGATATGTATCTATATAGACACCTACATGCATACATACATATACATATACATTTACACTCATAGACATATATCAAAAACAATATTAATATGGCTGACATAGATTTCTCTCTTGACTGAATTTTTAAGTTTAACTTTGTTTGACATCAATGTAGCCTACTTTTTTTTCTAATAAATTCTTCTCATCCTTGTTATAGTGTTTGTGTGTATGTCTTATTTCCTATTTCTGATAACTTTTTTGTTTTAGTACTACTCTTTAACTTGCCTTGTTATTACTTAACCTATGCCCACCCATAAATCCTTCTCTTATCTTCTCACCCCATCCTTTCCCTTTCTCTTTATCCCTTTTTTCATTAATCTATACATCCTGTTCCACTGTCATACATCTACACACTCTTCTATACCCCAACTTATCCAATTCTCCCTCTTATTTTTTAAAATAGATTGTAGTGGGTGCTATAACCTTCATGTTATGTGTGTGTGTATGTGTGTGTGTGTGTGTATACATACTTTATACATATATTTTATATGTATATATCTATATCTATCTAATCTATCTTTATTTTTTCCCCTATCTATATTTCCTATTTAATCCATTCCCAATGTGAATGTTTTCAGAACTACTAGCTCTGTTCATTCATCTAATACCTCTGTATTTATTGCTTCTTCTTCTGCTCCTCATTCATAGAGCATAATTACTATTTTTACTTTTTCCTAAATTCCTACCTTTTGCTTTTTAGTGTTAGATCATACTCAGCTCTTCTCCAATTTTTTTTTAATTTTTATTTTTGGATTACCCAGATGCTAATGTCAATATCAGATATATGGTTTACGTTTCCAGGTATAAAACATAAATAACTTGTCCTCGTTGAATCCCTTAAAATTATTCTTTGATGCTGGTTCTTAAATGGCAAATTTTCTATTGAGTTTAGATTTGGTTGAGACAAAATTCTTAAAATTTCTGAGTTCACTGAATGTCCATTTTTTGTTCAATATTATGCTAAATTTTTTTTGGATATAATATTTTTGGCTACAGACTTAGTTTTTTTGGTTGTTGACATAATATTCTAGAATCTGCAGTCTTTTATTGGAGCTACGGATCGATCATGTACTTTTTTTTAATTGCAGCTCCAGAATATTTGAATTGTTTTTTCTTTTTGCTTATTTGTTTCTTGTAAAAATTTCTCTTTGATCTGGAAGTTTCAAATTTTTTTTTTTTTTTAGTAATGTTCCTATTTGTTTTCCTTGTGGGAACTCTTTGAGGTGATGAGAAGTAGATTTTGTTTTCTATTTCTACTTTCCCTTTTTGTTCTATCACTTCAGGATAATTAAAATTTTTTTTCTTGTATTATTGTGTCAAGATTCTTTTTCACTCACAGTTTTCAAATAGTCCAAAAATTCTAGTTTTCTCTTCTTGATCTGTTCTCGAGATCTGTTGTTTTTTATGTTTCACATTTTCTTCTAGTTTTTTCATTCTTCATATTTTGTTTTATTATGTCATGGTCTCCTATAGCTTCACTGGCTTCTCCTTGATCAATTTTAATTTTCAAAGAATTATTCTTTTCCTTAAGACTCTGGATCTCCTTTTCTAGTTGGTTAACTTTTTTCATAATCTTAATTTTCTTGAATGGTTCTTTTTTTATTTTAATTATTCCTCAATCTCTCCCTTTTGATTTAAATTTTTGAGTTTTTCTATAAATTCTCTCTGGGCAAATAGCCACTTAATATTACTCTCTGGGGTAAAATAAGCTTCTTTTACTTTATTGTCTTCCTCTGGCAATGACCCCTGGTCTTCTCTATTCCCATAGTAAGTTTCTATTGTTGAGTTCTTTCTCTTTTGGTTGCTCATTTCAAAAAAAAAATAAGCATTCTGAGGAGGGGGTAGATGCCTCTGATCTGGAACCCCAAATCAAAAATCTTACCTCCTGCAAGTGTCCACAGCTAGCAGCATCCCTGCCCCACTCCTGCTGCACTCACCTGATGTTCTGGTTCCTTCTCACCCAGGCCAGCCTCTCTGCAGTACAGCTGGACCTGCTTCCTAATCAGCTGAGTTTCCTTCTGTATTCCAAGTCTCCAACCCTTGATTTCCCAGGCAGCACCAGAGATGAAAGTTCCTGTGGTTGGGTTGAAGTTCCCTCCTAACCCACTAGTCCATGGCTCCCTGATGGCTGTCTCAACATAGCTAGTATGGAGGCGTTCACACTTCATACTGATTAAACATCAGTCCTGGGGTGTTTCTTCAGGACTTTTCTGGTTGTCCCAGAAAAACCCTGTTCTTCCTCAAGTTTTATTTGTTTTTCACTGATCTATGTTCACCCCGAGATACAATTTTGTTTTGTTTGTGGGGGGGGGAATTGGAGAACTTGGAATTTTTTGACCTACTCCATCTTCCCAGAATCCTCCACAATTCCCTCATTCTATAGGTGAGGAATGTGAGGTATGAAAAGGTTATCCTACACATAAATAATGTCAGGATTTGATTCCAAGTCTTGCTGATTCCAATAGTCACCAAAGTAGGCTCTTTTGTAGTGTCAGTCATTTTCAGTCTTATCTGACTCCACATGACCCTACATGGGGTTTTCATATTAAAGATGCTGAAGTGGTTTGCCATTTCCTTCTCCCGCTCATTTTGGAGATGAGGAACTGAGTCAAATAGAGTTAAATGACTTGCCTAAGGTCACACAGGTATAAAGTATTTGAGGGTCTATTTGAATCCAGGTTTTCCTATATGATAAGTAGAAGTCTACATATGTACTAAATGGAAGAAGTGAAGGCAGTATGGGCTCTTCAAAGGGTCATTTTTTGGGGGGGTATTTCTTTATTCTGAGATTCTTCCATTAGATTTCTTCAACACTGATCTAGGAGGAAAGAGTTCAGGTTCTGATAGACTGGGAATATTTTAATCTCTATTCTATAAAGTAGTTCCTAATCCACCAAATTTCATCACTTTTATGATATTTCCTCCATCCTTTCCAGACTAATCTATTCTGCTTCTACAAAGCCACAGCATCCTCCAATGTGAGCAAATAAATACTTGTAATGGGCTGAAGCTCTTGAGTCGTTGCACTGAGGTCCCAAGCACGTGAGGCTAAATAGCAATTGGACAATACTCTATTAATATATGCTTGGATAAAGAATGGCCCCGCCCACTCTCTGTGCAAGTTTTGATGTGTTGTATAGGAAAGATGTAGAGATGATTTGGTGGGTGGAGTGAGAGGCAGAGTCACTGCTGGCCGGATTCGTGTCGCTATTGCTCTCACTTCATATCGCCATTCCCCTTCACCTCCACAAAGAATAAAGATCAAGGATTTTCTCTTAATCTGAATTCCTGATTCTAGCTGATTTTAAAATACATGGTCATCACAAATACTGATTGTTATTTTCCCTTCCACTTCAATGTGAAAAGGAACTTAGCCAAGGTTATATTGAGGAACCTGGGCTTAGAGAATTCTGTTATTTACCCGAGTGTACATAGACATTATCCAGAATTTTAATTCAGGTCCTCAGGCTCTAAATTTCAGTGCTCTTTCCCCTGTTCCACTTTGTCTTCTTATGCTTCATGGGAACAGACTTTTAAGTTAGATTACATATATTACTTCAGATAGACAATTGACACAGTAGTTAGATCATTGGGTTTAGAGTCAGAAAAAACTGAATTCAAACCTTCCTTCAGATACTTTCTATTTGTGACTCCTCAGAATACTCTTTAATTTTTCTCAGCTTTTGTTTCTTCATCTATAAAATGAAGATTTGGCCTGAATGACCTCAAAGTTCCCCTCTAGCTTTTAATTTATGATCCTAGTGAACTTTGAGGGCCTTTCTAAAATCGCTCATTGTCTAATCCACTGGAGTAATATCATCTCTCTTTTGTTCAATTTAATTGTCTTGAATTATTTTCAGAAATGAAATTTCAGGAATGATTTCGGGGTTGATTCATGTTGCTTGCCCTGGGAGTCAAAATGGCAAATAATGGTTATTTAAACAAATATAAAAAGGTGATAGTGACATAAAAAGAAAATTCAACAGAAGGGAAACTATCCAACTATTATCATACGAAGATCTTATGTCAGCAGATCATTTGTACTATTTGGGAATCCCATATCTTTAACCAACCAACTTTTTTTTTAAACCCTGTATTTTTTAACCACTGTACAACCAGGGGAAAAGTGGAGCAATGAGATAACTAAACATTGGGGAATCAATCAAAGAATCATGACTGTGTCTAGTAAATGCTCTTTAGAGTAGTGACATCAAACTCAAACTAGAGTTTATTAATTCATATAAAACATATATTGACTTAGAAAACTGCTTATTTACCTTCTATTGTAGTTTAATGTATTTAAAAAAAATAAAGTTTTCCCAACTGTATTTTAATCTAGTTTGAGCTGTACTCAGGAAGTGTTGGTAACTACATGCTCCATTCAGAAGTATGTTTGATATCCCTGCTTTAGAGCGTTAACCCCATTACTCATTCTAAGGATCACAGATTTTGAGCTGGAAGGGACCTTAGAGACAAACTAATCTAATCTCCTATTCTTTTCTGAAGGGGAAAGTGAGCTTTAGAGAAGTGTCCAAAGGTCTCACAACTGCTCGTTTAATTTACATATTTCTAAAAATAAGCCTACTAAATTGGGAAAAGCCAGTTGTACTTGTGAGTTTCACTTTATTAATAAAAGAAAATTCCAATTAAAAGCCAAATCTAAGATGGGAGTAAAAGGCCCAGGCAATTGCAATGATATTTATGAAGAAGTGAGAGAGTTCTCTCCTTCTGATTGTATCCAGTGTTTCTTTGAGAGAGAGAGAGAGAAAGAGAGAGAGAGAGAGAGAGAGACAGAGAGAGAGAGAGAGACAGAGAGAGAGAGAGACAGAGAGAAGAGACAGAGAGAGACAGAGAGACACACACAGAGAGAGACAAAGAGACAAAGAGTGGGGAGGAAGGGAGGGAAGAAGGAAGGAAGGGAGAGAGGGAGAGATGACATCTAGATTATGATGGTACTTGCCTCAATAGTAACAGTGCAATTTCGAAGGAAGGATTGTTTTGGAGGAAAGTTTTGAACACGTTGAAGATGTCCACAGAATATCTAGCTTGAAATAGACAGTTGGAAGTTGAAGATATAAAACTGGAGGTTGAGAACTGGCTATCAGCAGATAGGATATGTGAATATATGGGAGCTGACGTGATTGTTACTAAAGCAGTTTAGTGAGAAAAGAGGAGAACTTGCATAGAGCCCTGAGGGACCTTTTATAGGATTGAACTGAATGAAGAGGCAGGAGGGCTCATGGGTAGGAGAAAGAGGCCAGAGTAATGTCCCAAAAACCTAGAGAGAAGAAAGTATCAAGAGGAGGATGACTGACAGTATCAGAGGCTGCAGGAAGGTCAAGAAGGAGGAGGACTGAGAAAGGGTCTTTGGATTTGGCCATTAAGTGAGTTTTAGAGACTCGAGAGGGAGTAGTTTGGTTGCATGATGAGTTTGGAAATCAGACTATAGAGCGTCTAGAAGAGTAAAAGAAAAGGGAGTGGAGGCACTGTTAGGTTAAGATTTATGATTTGCTCCTACAGAATGGCTCACTCCCATAACAAGACCTAAGACACCAGGTTGTATGAAAATGTTTAATAACAATGAATAATAGTGAATTATAAAAAAGGAAAATAAGACCTGACAGTGCAGTTCTTACAACAAAAGCACTTAATCCATCCTGTGATTAATCTAACTAGTACAATACAAAGAGATACATGGCATAGACTGGAGGAGGAGAGAAGAAAGAATTCATCACCGATTCAGGGGAAGCACCAACATTGCAGACCTCTGGCTGGGGAATACCGGATCACAGCCCTGCAAGTCCCGACCCGGGGTGGGGGGAGAAGTCCCAGGCAGAGCATCCTCTCCATGGGGGAGATTCCAATTTGGGTATTGCTCAATCGTGACTTAAATGACCCAGGGGACAAAGGTGGCCAAATGCCAGCAATACTGACTTCATTTTTTCAAGATAATCTCCAGAATGGGGGAGAGTCCTGCCAGAGTCTGTCAAGAGTGAAACTTTACTCCTGGAGCTGCTAGTTCCAGTATATAGATAATGCATTTGGCCAGAATCCTACTCAGGACGGTGCTCTTTAAGGTATATTTGTTCCCAGAGTGATTCAGCAGCTGCAAAACAGGGATGAGTTCACTGTACTGTAATTACCCCATGGACATGGAGGGAAACTGAGGGCCAAGACCTATAAAATCTGATCCTTATACCTACATCTTTCAGGCACTCAAGGAGTTTAGTCACAAAAAGAGAGGAGTTAGATAGGAAGATAATTTTCAGGGGTGGATGGACCAAGGGAGGGTTTTTTGAAGATAGGGAAGAATTTGGCATGTTTGTAAGCAGAAAGGAAGTGTCCAGTAGACAAGGAATATTGAAGGCAAGTGAGAGAATGGGAATGATAAAAGGGGAGAAGGTAGGATGGAATGAGATGGCACAGATGTAGAAGGATTTGCCTTGGAAAGGAAAAGAGCCACCCCTTTGTATGAAATACGAGTGAAGGAGGAGATAGTGGGGCAAGGTATCTAGTTTATGTGAGTTGAGGAACAGGGAAGGAGTCTTGATGAATGGCTTCGATTGATTGTTTTTCCTTTCTTCTTTCCTAACTTCCTTCCTTCTTCTCTTTCTCTTTCCTTCTTTCTCTCTTTCCTTCTTTCTTTTTCTCTCTCTTTCTTCTTCCTTCTTCTCTTTCTTTCTTTCTCCCTCCCTCCTTTCTTTTCCTCTCTTCCTCCCTCCCTCCCTCCCTCCTTTCTTTCTTCTCTTTCTTCTTTCTTTCTTTCTTTTTCTTCTCTTCCTTCTTCCTCTCTCCCTCCTTCCCCTTCTCCTCCTTCTCTCTCTCTCTTTTATAAACTAGGTGATAGGAAAAATGATGAAGTGGGTGACTAGCCTAAGTTACGGACAAGTTACTGACAAGACTAAGCTTGTAATCCTGAGGTTATTTCTTTTCTTCTAAGTCATATTTACCTCTCTTGTTATACTAAGGACTAATCCCCAATTATCTCACAATCTGTGATTGACATTTTTATCCCCCCCATACCTTCTTATCAGAGCATTTCTAAGATGTATTTCAAGTGGAAGGGACCTGCAGTATGATTTTAAGTTAAACAGATTTTAGTTCCTTGGGGAACTCAGAGAAGTGTGTGACTTTTCACACAGTTCAAAAAAATATATATATTCGGAGCCTACTCTTGGTTGGACGCAGTGGTAGATGCTAAAGGAGAGACAGTTTTGAACTAAGGCATGGCTACTGACCACATGGTGCTTCCAGTTTAGTAGGGGAAAGTCACATGTCATCATTTCCATCATCATCATCATGTTCATCTTTTTCTTACTTAAACGTTTATAAAGTTCCATCCTTTCTTCTCCAACAGATTGTCTCTTTTATCATTCCCATTCTCTCACTTGCCTATGATACTACTTGTTTACTGGATGCTTCCTTTCTGCTTACAAACATCAAAATCTTCCCTATCCTCAGAAAATGCTCTTTAGTCCATCCACCCCTGATAACTATCTTCCCATCACTCTCCTCCTCACTCTCCTCCCTTTTTGTGCCCAAACCTTTGCATGCCTCTACTTCCTTTTTTTTTTTACTCTTCTAGATGCAAATTGGGGAAATTCTCCCCCATAAGAAAGTTTGGCCAAAATAGAGAAAAGACACTCAGGACAGAGCCTTGGGGAACACCCACAATTAGAGGTCATTAAATAGACTGTAAAGGAGGCAGAGAGGGAATTGTAAAGGAGGCACACAGGTAGGAGAAGAATCAGAACAGAGTAGCATCATGGAAACTTAAAGAAAAAAGAACACCCAGAGGAGACAGTGGTCAATAGAATGAAATAAAGCATAGAAATAAAAAATGATGAGGATTAAGAAAGACCATAAGATTTGATGATTAAGAGATAATTAAAATTTTGCAGAGTAATTTCAACTGAGTGAAGTGATCAGAAGTTAGATTACAAAGCATTGAGGAATGAGTTAAAATGAGAAGGAATGAAGGCAAACATCAGTTTTCTTTCTTTTCTTTTTTTCTTTTTAATTAGAATTTGAGAAAATGAGGAGAGATCTAAGATGATTGCTTACAGGACTAGTTTGATTCCTGAGTACTTTTTTTCTGTCATGTATGATTCTTCCTGTTGGCCTTTGGGATAGATAGATCTTGATAAAGATACTAAAGTGGTTTGCGATTTTCCTCTCCGGCTTATGTTGTGGAAGAGGAAACTGAGACAAACAACATCAATTGACTTGCTCAGCATCACACCTAGTATGTGTCTGAGACCAGATTTGAACTAAGGTTTTATTAACTCCCAGTTTTCGATTCACTGAGCCACCTAGCTTCCCTAAGGGGATGTGAGGGTCTGTGGAAGTGTGCCAGAGACTGGGATGTGTTTGAAGAAAGTTGGGAAGGAATTGGTAGATAGGGAGATAATGAAAATGAGAGAGAGGGGATAATTAAGCAGCCAATTTGTTAGAGAAGAGCAGAAGGAATAGGCTCAAGGGCACACGTAAAGATGTTGGTCTCAGCAAGTAGAAGTGTGCCCTTATCAGAAACTGGAAGAAAGTAGGAGAGAATGGCAAATATTGTTAGGAAGTTTTGAGATAAAGGGAAGGACAAAAAGGAAACAGCAATGAATGACTTCAATTTTCTTAAGGAAGTCAGAAGCGAGGCCTCTGCTCAGGGAGAAGATGGGGGAAAAGTGTGAGAGTCTTAAGAAAAGAAGAGGAGACCTGGAATAGTTTCTGTGGGGAGCATAAAAAGAAACCATTTCAGGAGAAATAAAAGGGTTGTCTTGGTCCAACAAAAACCCAGTTGAGATGGCATAATTTTAATTGTTGAGTACCCTGTTAGTTTTGCTCTAGATTTCATCCAGCTCTACTCAGAAAGAGATGAGGAAGATCAGAGGGGCAGATGGCTGGAGGAATCCAGGGCTGAGATTTGACAAGGGTGTAAGGGATTAAAGAACTTTGGTTAAATATAGAATCGAGATCAAGAAGAGAAAGGTATATACTCAGAACAGAGATAATAGCCAGAAGATGCTGGGATCTGAAGGGACTGGAGGAATGGTCATCTATCTATCCTCTGGACACTAATTTACAATGGCTAAGTCATAGGGAGCAATGGAATGATAGGAGATTATAGTCAGAGAGGCAGGGGTCATTAAATTATTATATAAAACAATAATACTTAGTTTTAAGTAGGGGTAATTAGAGTAGAGGATCCCCCAACAGCTCTTTAAGTTCTATATCTATGATCATGTGATCTTTCTGCAATGTAAATGTGGGGCTCAGGACAAAGATCAGGAAAGAAAGTAAAGATATGGGATGAGGAGGCTCATGATTCAGGTTTAGAGCAGGAATTCTTTATCTTGTATCCAATGGACTTCACTGGCTCCCTGGTAAAGTTCATGGACTTTTCAGTATATTTTAAATGTATAAAATGAAATATATAGGATTATAAAGAAAATGAGTTAAATTTAAATATAGTTATTAAAATACATATTTTTTTTTAAAGTTCACAAAACTAGGTTAAGAATCCTTTGTTTAGAAGGAATCTCAGAGGTTTTTTATCTTCAATCCTCTTAGAGAAATGAGGCCTCCAAAAGTTAATTGACTTGTCCAAAGCAGAAATCAGCATAGTCAGGACCTGAATTCGGGTCCTTTGTTAACATAGCCAATGCTATTTCTGTACTGCTTTTGGAAAAATAATCGAACCCCTAGCAATGAAGAAGAATGGCGGAGGAGAGAATAGAGAAGGAAAAGAGAGGAGGAAAGCTGACAAAACTTTCAGGGTCACGTGGCAAGCCAGGCGTGGGTCTGGCGATACACCCCAGATCCTCTGACCCTCCTCTGCAGAAGTCCAATGATTGGTAAGACATGCTCTGTTGCCTTCCCAACCCATCAACACGGCATCCCAGGCCTTCAGGTTTCACTTTTGGCATTTACAGGCAAAGCAGATCAGTTCAGATGCCTCAGGGTGAGCTTTCTAAAGATCCTACCCGGCTTTACTCTATTAATTTGATTTTAGCAATTCAGCTTTATTCTGTGTCTTGTGCCATCATCACAGCCCCGGAGATGCAAAATAGGTGAAGCGACTAATAAGTTAAGAAAACTCTGATTAAGTCCTGAAAGGACCCGGTGAGCATTGTACAGGTTAATTGAATTTTTATAGATTGATTCTCCTTTCAGGACTGCAAAAGGTTGTTCTGTTGTGGAGCCCACTGCCAAACTAGTGATGGGAGAAATTGCAAGCTCTGGACTAAAATAAATCTCTTCAGCATTCATCTTGGGAAAACACAAGGCAAAAAGTAAGTCCTCAGCACAGAGGGAGAAGGCAAAGGGAAGGGTTGAGTTCTGATGGGGTTTTGACTACCAATTAGAAAAGTCCTGACCCAATAAAATCAAGCCCTCTTCCAAGTCCAAGTGTTGGGGTAGTTTTAAGATCATTGAATAGAAGTGATTTTAAAATTACATATTTTCCCCAAATATATCATCTATACATTTCCCTGAATAATGTTTGAGATGAGAATACATAAGAATATCTTAAATGTAATCTCATTTCCACCATGTCTAGTTATTTTTGGAGGGTATATGGTGTGTTCAAGAAGGATGAGAATATTTGGTGTGAGGGCTTAGTAAGCCTTTTACAAGGCTGCTCATCCATCATTCATAAAGACTCTATTCTCACTTGTGGCTCCAAGAACTTAATAGTCGCATCCAACTAAAACCTTTTGGAAGATGAGTTGAAGGTAACCAAGGGCTCTTAAACCCATCGCGGAGCTAAGGCTAACACGTGAAGACCTCCTCCAGCAAAATGGCCTGATGAGAACAAGATGTTCCAATACCATGAAGCTTCCTGAAGCAGATGCTGCAGAACACTCAGAACTCAATCAGACATCTATCATTAAGGCCGTCCACTGCATCCCAAGTCCCAAATCCTGACTTTTGATGCCATTGGACTTTGTCAACTCTGGAAGAGGGTGTAAGGCTGATGACTTCCTGTAGCTCTCTCTCCCTTCTGAAACCTGCTATGAAGCCTTTAGAATCTTCAGGGAGCTGACATCTTTTGCCAAGATAGAATGGAAGCCCCTTGAAGTCAAGGACAATTTCATCTGTTTTCTTTTATTTAAAGTGCCTAGAATGATCCTCAATCAATTCTGATTGATTGCCAAGGATATGAGTACCCAGATATCCCATAAGTTGACTAGGATGAGTGTCAGGAGATTTGTTTATGTATGTTCTAGATCTAAAGGCACATAGAGATCAGCAATACTTGGAAAAGGAAGATGGTTGGGATAAAAAAAAGAAATTACATAGAGATCCAGAAAATGGAGTCTCATATTATGATTCCCCTAAAGATATTACCTTTTCAATGATTCTTTGAATTTCTTCCTGAGCCCTGAAGGAAACCAGGAGCCAGAAGAATAGCCCCTCCCTTCTCCTAGCTATACCATCTTTACAGATTTCATGCCTCATTTCTCTGTGAGGTCTGATGGGAATCTAGAATAGGATGGGATGAGTGATATTAGACTTACAGTCTGATTCTGGTTCTCATTAATTTTCTTCCCTTTCTGTTCTTTCTGTTTCAGGCTGCAAGGTGGTTTAGTGGATAGAACCCAGAGATTGGGATCAGAAAAACTTGAGCTCAAACCCTTCTTTAGACACTAACTAGTCACATAGCTAGTGTAAGAAGTAAAGTTGTAAGGTTTTGTTTCCATAGTTAAAAAGTTTTGGAGTCCCACGGCCTCCCTCCTGTTGCCATGGTAGAGAAGAATGTGATAGAAGTTTTAGGGTCAGTACATCCTGACTGAAAAGAAATAATGAATGTCTTAAATCAACAGAAGTAACTGTAGGTGCTGGTTAAGTACCGATGACTTGGGTTTATGCCCCGGGCAAGCTAAATTTTTAATTGAGCATGCTTAATAAGCCTCATGTATATTAATTTCTCCTCCCTCAAGAAGAGATACTCATCAATTTTGAACATATAATTGGCAAGAGGAGAGGAGGACACGCAAACATATCGAAGACTGCACATAGTGAGAGTGTTATGAACTATTATATTTTGGAATTTCACTAAGAAATGAGACATGGAATCTGAAAAGATGACATAGATAGGAGCAGAAAGGGGCTGGTATTCTGGCTTCTGTTTTTTCTCCAGGGATAAGGAAGGAATTCAAAAAATCATTAAAAGGGTAAAATCTTTAGGGGAATCATAATATGGGATTCCATGTTCTGGATCTCTGGGACTATGTAATCTATGTTTTCTCCCATCCATCTTCATTCTTCAAGGAGATTTGCTGATCTGTTCTCTATGTGCCTTAGATCTAAAACACACACACACACACACACACACACACACACACACACACACACATATATAGTCTTCCTCCATTCACTCTAAGAATTTGAATCTGAAGTTTTTATTTCTAACAAAAATCACTTAGCTTCTTTAAGCCTCAGGTTTTTTTTTTCCTCCAAAAATAGGAATTATAATATAATCTACTTTCATAGGGTTCTTGAGTAATCTAAGTGACAAGGAAATGAGATAAGATACTAATGCAGAATATTTATGTTATCATTAATATAATTATTTTCCTCTTTAAAGGACCATCACTTTTTTGCCTTCCATGGCCTGAAGATCATACTTGAGGCTCTGGTCATGCCCTTAATGTATTCTTGCCAGATGCTTTTTCTCTTTATGAGCCAAGAAACTAAGATGTTTCAATTCAGGTCTTCCTCTTTGGAAAATTAAAATATATTTTTATAAAAGTTTATTGCTTTAGATAAGATTCTCGGAAGACTGTGGAGAAGGTCAAAAAACTTTTGGTTCTCCAAATTCCTCCATAGAAAAAGACTGAACATACCCAATCAGGAATGTAGAGCACTGGAAATAAACAAAAGTCAGTTTTTCTCCTGAGGAAACCTAAGAACAGCCCAGGAAAAGATCTGACTGCCTGGGGCAGAAGTTAGGCCTGAGAGAACTACAAGCATCTTCAGGTCAGCTCTTCAGTATCAACAAGCAATAAGCCTGGGGTTGAGAGCCTCAGCTCTCATCTCATGGTCTATGTTGGGGTCTGGTGGTGGAGTAGGAGAAGACTGAAGGACCTTCCAGTGGCCAGGTTCGCCAAGCACAGATATGCTGAACAGATGAGCTATGGGCTGGTCTGCTACTGCCAGGGAGGAGAAGTTAGCATACACCTAGGGAGTGCAGTAGCAGAGGGGAAGGACCCTGCTGATTATCAGCATCTGCAAGAGAGCAGAGATCTTGGTTTTACTTCCAGAGAAAAAGAGTATGGCTGGATTTGTAGCCACCAGAAGCATGGAAGATAATAAGATCATAGGCAGAACCACATGACTCTAGACATAGCTTAGGATGAGAGAGGAGAGACCAAGGGAGAGCCCAGGAATAGAACTCTGAAAATAGCAGGAAGAAGAACCTGAGACATGGGGCATTCATCATTCCTTAGGACTAGAATTTGATGACACTAACGACTGTTAAAAAATAAAATAAAACAAAACAAAAAAAGAATAAATAAAAATGAGCACATAAAGGAGAAAAAAAAATCCAATCATAAACAGCTACTATGGGGATAAAAGAGATCAAGGTTCACATTCAGAGAAAGCTAACACATGTAAAAAAGCCATCAAATGGACCAAGAGTCCCCAAATTTTCTTAGAACTTAAAAAGGACTGTAAAAACTAAAAGAGAACAGAGAAAATTAGAAAAAAATCAGAGCAATCCAAACAAAAATCAAGAAATTTAGGAAAAGAAAGTTAACCTAAAACAACCAAAAGTTGATGAAAAACTTGAAGAAAAACATTCCTTGGGAAAAGGAAACTAATGATGTTCTAATACACAAAGAAAATAAATACAAAATACAATAATACAAAATAAAAATACAAATACAAAATAAAAAGAATGAAAAAATAGGAATCAGGAAACATCAATATCTACAGAACGTAGAGTTAACATTCTATATAGATCAGTGATCTGTAGAAGATATTGAAGAGAAATAAGAATTGTTGGACTGTCTGAAAATTAAGATAAAAAAATCTTGATATAATATTACAAGAAATGATCAAGGTAGATTGCTTTGAATTTCTAGATCAAGAAGGCAAAACAGAAAAAAAGTATCCAATGATCATTAATAGAAAGAGATCCCAGGAGGAAAACTTACAGGAATATAATAACCATGTTTCAAAGCTCCCAGTTAAGGGAGAAAATATTGGAAGCAATAGGGGAAAAGCATTTTAAATATTGTGGAGCTACAATAAGGATCACACAAGATTTAGCAGCTATTATGTTGAATAATATATATATATGTATATATATATATAATTTTATATTGCAATATTATATTTCACAGAGCAAAAGATCTGGGGTTATGGCCAAGGGTAACTTACCCAGCAAAAGTAAGTATAATTCTGAATAAAAAACCCCAACATATGGATATTTAATGAACTGAAAGACTTTCAGATTTTTGTGACAAAGACAGCATAATTTAAGGGAAAGTTTAACAAATAACATTTAGTAGAAATATAAATATTAAGTACCAATCATAAAGAACTCAATAAAATAAAATAATTTACTTCTTATATATGAAAATATTATAAGTTCTTTTATGATTGTCATTTTTATTTGGGATGTTTGAAAGAAAAGCTTGGGCTGATGGAATGATGGAATGAATCTTAAAAAATAAAACTGTAGGGAGAGATAAAAGGAGCAATTATCTCATACAAATGAGGGGGAAAGGAAAAATGATACAGAAGAATTTAGGAGAGGAAGGGCAGATATTGCTAAAACCTTAATTTCATCAGGAATTCGTTAAAGAGAGAACAATAGATATATCTAGAAGGGTATGAAAGTTTTCTAAATTCAAAGAGAAATAAAAGAGCAAGGGGGTAGGGTGTGGAAAGAGGATAAGAGAGGGATTCTTGGAGGCATTGATAGGTTAAGGAAAAGGAGGGCAAGGTAGGGGTTAGAAGAAAAGTATTGGAGTTAGGAAGGATAGGTATAAGATGAGAAGAATAATGAGGGAAAAAAGACAGGAGGAAAATAAACAAGTAATTATAGCTTAGAGGTGAATTGCATGATTTCATCCATTAAATGGAAACAGCAGATTAAAATTTTGAATTCAACAATATGTTGTTTTCAGGAAATGTTATAAAAATGAGAGATACACACAAACATAAAATAAAGATCAGGAGCAGATTTTATTATGTAAAAAATGTAAGTAGTAAACATGATCTTAAAGTTAAAGCTAAAATAGATTTAATCAAAAGAAAAAAAAATCAGATACCTACATATATGTCGATCATTTTAATCAGTATTGTTTTAGACTATTTAACTAGACAGTTTAAGGATGGAATATTTCTGTGGAATAGAAAATTGTAAGCTGGTGGATTGAGAAAGGTATGGAAAGGCTTGGACCTTTAAAAGAAGATGCTCTCTAGCTTCAGAAAACCAAGACTGGCATAGCCCAGTCTTAATATATATATGCATGCAAATGTAATATTTGTGTATATGAGAATGATCATATATATCTATGTGTATTATTTATACACACACACACACACACACACACACAGACATACAGAAAGAAAGGCACAGAGAGAGACCCAGAGATACACACAGAAAGACAGAGAGACAGAGAGAAAGAGAAAGAGAAAGAGACAGAGAGAGAGGAGGAGAGAGAGAGAGAGAGAGAGAGAGAGACAGAGAGACAGAGAGACAGACTTTGGGAGACTCTGAAGCAAAGTGGAAGAGAGGAAAGATATTAGACTAACTACCAAATTGAAGGTACCAAGCCATTGTGCTGATCTCATTGTTGTATGCCTGTAAAACATGGACAGTCTACCAGCGCCATGCCAAGAAACTGAATGACTTCCATTGGAATTGTCTTAGGAAGATTCTGAACATGAGGTGCTTTCTTGAATTAAACTGCCCAAGATTCTAACTCTTCTGCAAAGAGCACAACTCTGTTGTGCTGGCCACATTGTTGAAATGCCAAATGGAAACTTGCCAAAAAAGACTATTATATGAAAAACTCACCCATGGCAAATTCTCACAAGGTGGTCAGAAAAAGCAAAATAAGGACACTGGCAAAGTCTCTCCTAAGAACTTCAGAATTGATTGTATTTTATAGATACACTGGTACAGGACTATCCAGAATGGTGCCCTCATTAGAAAAGGTATTGTGCTTTATGAGCAAAGAATAATTGAATAAACTCAGAGGAAATGCATGATGTGCAAAGTTAGAGAAGCCCCCCAAATGTTCAGTGGGATTATTTGTGTCCAACCTTTACCAGAAAACTTGGAGCTTGTATTGGTCTGATCAGCCACAGTTGAAAACACTGTAACTCGACTCTAATGGAATGATGTCATTTTGTTTCTCTATGGGAACAAAGAACAACAACCAATATATGTATGTGTGTGTGTGTGTGTGTGTGTGTGTGTGTGTGTGTATACATATATATAAATATACATATGTATATGTATATTTACATTTTATTGTGAGGGGGTGGGAAGACGGTAAGGAAAGGAGAAAAAGTAAAAAGTGCCCAGTAGGAAAAAAAAGAACACCTGCAAGGAAACCAAGAAAATATGGACAGTTCTGAACTCTGAATGTGTAGTATTTATTATATAGGCTTTCTTGAAATGGAAATTTATTGCTTTATATTTTAAATATTCTCTTACATTCTGCTGGGCACATGACAATCTTTTTTTTTTCTTATTTTGTATTTACTTTAATGAAGCATCTAGCTGTTTTATAAAATTCTTTCAAGATCCTGTATTTTCTATAAAACTAAATGCCTTTTATTATCCTATCAAACTTGGTGCTCCATTCCATCCCCTCTCTCCATCCTATTGGAAAGTAGAATCCTCTACTCCCAAAGCTCCTTTTAAGGAGAGAGCTCAGCAGGGACATCTCATTTGCCACTTGGACAGACTACTTTGAGATTGCTCAGTCTTTTCCATCATGCTCTGCATTTGCTAAATTTCCCAACCCCTTTTCAGTTTTATGTGTTGTTTCTCCCTTCCCCACCTGAATTGTAAGACCCTTGAGGACAGGGACTCTCTTCTTTCTATGTGTCCCCATTGGTTTGCACAGTGTCTCACACATAATAGGTGCTTAAAATGTTTACAGATTAATTATTAAGTCATCTACTATGACAACAATGCTGAAAATATTAGTCAAATACTTAAATGTATCTATACTCTCAGGAGTTTTCCCAACAATTCAGATAAGTCCGTATCTAGCCCTTCCCTTCTTGTTCAAGTCCTCCCAAATGTTCACATGGTAAACTCCACTCAATATTGCAGGCCTTCCCTGATTTTTCCTTCTCCTCCTTCTTTACATTGTGAGAGTACAAATGGTACCCCAGAATTAAAGAGCTGTCACTATTCGCCACTCACCATTTAACCAGCCCAGCTTTCCTTCCTATCATACAATTCGTTGATGACACCTTTTATACCACTGCTTCTTCGACATTCTTCCAGTTCTATGCTTGCAGGTATTCACACTCACCATCCATCTTATCATTGTTCTCTGTGTGATTGTTGAGTTTTTCAGATGTATCTGATTCTCTGTGATCCTGTTGGGGGTTTTCTTGATGAAGGTCCATAATGATTTGCATTTCTTTCTTCAGCTCATTTTACAGATGATAAAACTGAGGGAACCAGAATGAAGGGACTTGCCTAGTGTCAAAAAGCTATTAAGTATATGTGTAATATTTATATTTAATTCATATATTTAGATTGAAAGATAGATGGGATCTTGGAAACCACCTAGTTTGGGCAACTCATTTTAAAATGGGGAATGACATAATGTGATCTGTCCAAGGTTACACAGGTAGTTACACAAGCAGAGACAGGATTTGAACTTGAATCTTTGGATTCCAGGTCTAGATCTCTTTGCCTTGTGCCATACCACTTATATCTTGGGGTTCCACGTGTAGGTCTCTTTGATTATGCCATACTCTCTAGGTCTTCAGAGACAGTGGTGACATTTAGGATAAATGAATGAGAAGATAGATGAATGAAACCCAAAAGAATCTATTAAGTTACTATTATATGCTAAGCAATGAGATACAGATAGGAAAGTAAAATCATTCTGGCTCTCAAGAAGCTTTCCTTCTAATGGGGTGATGACATACAAGGCAAGTTTTAGTTCCAAGTTATCTGCAGAGGTCCCATTGATTATAGGGTCAATGACTTTGCGGATGATCATATCTTTTCTTTAAAGAGATAATATGATAAAATCATATTATTTTCTGAGATTTAACTATTTGACAGCAACAAAAACTTCGGGGCAGAGAATTTTCTTTGCAGGATTTCCAGTAGCTTTTGGGGCCTAGAGACTTGACTCCTGAACCTCCAGACTTCTTTCTTCAGTCCCCAACTTCCTCAGATTTTAGCTTCTTTTATGTGTTATCCTGGTAGAAGGGAAGCATTTTGAAGGCAGTGGATGTCTTTCTATTTGCTTCTACTTGTATTCTCTACATTTTGCACAACAAGTTTCCAGCACATTAGCAAGCTCATAATAAAAGGTTATTGACTTGGCTTGAAGAATTTGTAAAATGCCTACCATATGCCAGACACTGTGCTAGGCAATCAAGTTGCAAAGACAGAGATGAAAAAAGAGCCAGCCCTTAAGAAACAAGATGAGGACAAACCCAATTTCTTCCTGATTCTTCCTTTCATTTTAGAACTGTTGATTGGTTTTTTTTAATATTTTATTTTATTTTATTTTATAATAACTTTATATTGACAGAATCCATGCCAGGGTAATTTTTTTTTACAACATTATCCCTTGCACTCGCTTCTGTTCCGATTTTTCCCCTCCTTCCCTCCACCCCCTCCCCCAGATGGCAAGCAGTCCTATATATGTTAAATATGTTGCAGTATATCCGAGATACAATACATATTTGCAGAACCGAGCAGTTCTCTTGTTGCACAGGGAGAATTGGATTCAGAAGGTAAAAATAACCTGGGAAGAAAAACAAAAATGCAGATAGTTCACATTCGTTTCCCAGTGTTCTTTCTTTGGGTGTAGCTGCTTCTGTCCATCATTTATCAATTGAAATTGAGTCTTTGTCAAAGAAATCCACTTCCATCAGAATACATCCTCATACAATATCGTTGTCGAAGTGTAAAGTGATCTCCTGGTTCTGCTCATTTCACTTAGCATCAGTTCATGTAAGTCTCTCCAAGCCTCTCTGTTTTCATCCTGCTGGTCATTTCTTACAGAACAATAATATTTCATAACATTCATATACCACAATTTACCCAGCCATTCTCCAATTGATGGGCATCCATTCAATTTCCAGTTTCTAGCCACTACAAACAGGGCTGCCACAAACATTTTAGCACATACAGGTCCCTTTCCCTTCTTTAGTATTTCTTTGGGATATAAGCCCAATAGAAACACTGCTGGATCAAAGAGTATGCACAATTTGGTAACTTTTTGGGCATAATTCCAGATTGCTCTCCAGAATTCGTTCACAACTCCACCAACAATGCATCAGTGTCCCAGTTTTCCCGCATCCCCTCCAACATTCATCATTATTTTTTCCTGTCATCTTAGCCAATCTGACAGGTGTGTAGTGGTATCTCAGAGTTGTCTTAATTTGCATTTCTCTGATCAATAATGATTTGGAACACTTTCATATGAGTGGTAATAGTTTCAATTTCATCATCTGAAAATTGTCTAGAACTGTTGATTGTTAAGAAGTTTTGCTTACTCTTTTTGTAGTGACAAGGAATTGGAAACTGAGTGAATGCTCATCAGTTGGGGAATGGCTGAACAAGTTATGGTATATGAATATAATAGATTATTATTGTTCAAGAAGAAATAATCAGCAGGATGATTTCAGAGAGCCAGCGGGGGGAGCGGGGAGCTTCCGTGAACTGATGCTAAGTAAAATGAGCAGAAGTAGGAGATCATTGTGCATAGCAATAACAAGATTATGTGATGATCAACTCTGATGAACTTGGCTCTTTTCAATAATGAAGTGATTCAGGCCAGTTCCGATGATCTTGTGATGGAGAGAGCCATCTGCATCCCAGAGCTAGGACTGTGGGAACTGAGTGTGGATCACAACATTTTCACCTTTTATGCTGTTGTTTGCTTGCATTTTTCCCTTTTTTATTTGGATTTTTCTCATGCAGCATGATAAATGTAGAAATGTGTATAGGACAATTGCACATATTTAACCTATATTGGATTGCTTGCTGGCTGAAGGAGGAGGTGGGAGAAAGGAAAGGAGAAAGATTTGGACACAGGGTTTGGCTGTTGAATGTTGAAAACTATCTTCGCATGTATTTCAAAAATAAAAAGCTGTTATTTAGCAAAAACCTGGCATCCAATTCTATTGTGATCAGACTAAAAGGAATAGAGGAAAATAATTAAGGAGAGTTATAATACAATTAAAAACAATTACCATAAACATATAAAAAAGAAAGAAAAAAGAAACCAGAGTTGTTATTTAGTGGAGTTGACAAGGCTCCCATTGTATAGTACTGATTGCATTAGATAAAAGCATGTTTTTAAAATAGCATTTCATTTTTTTCAAATACATTTAAAATAAAAATATAAAACCAAAAAATTAAAAAAGAGAAGTTTTGCTTTTTTAATTGACATAGGGCTGAGGATGATTCTATCATTTCATAGATATTGGGAGCTCACAGGTGAGATAATTTCCTCTCTCCATTCATGCTGGCACCTTCTCTACAATTTAAGTGCTCAGAGCTCTGAGCTGTTGGGTAACCAGCCAAGCCAATATGTGTCAGAGACAGGACTTGAACTATGACTTTGAGTTCAGTTCTCTATGCACTACACCAAGCTGCCTTTCTTTCCTTTTTTTATAAAACTTAAATTTATCTTTGTAGTTCTCCATCTAGCTCTCCCCTCTGGTTATCAGGTGGCACAGAGTACTGGGTCTGGGTTTAAATCCAGTATTAGACAATTCCTAGCTGTTTGAGATTGGGCAAGTCACTGAAACTCTGAGTCAGTTTCCTCAGCTGTAAAATGGGAATAATAATAGTATCTGTCACTGTAAAATGGGGATTCTAATAGCACCTATCTCCCAGGATTGTTGTGAGGATTTAAAAAGGCTTTTATGGAAGAAATACCTCCCTTGATATTCTTGTAGTAAGTTACTGCTACTGAAATAAATTTGCCACAATGTAGAAATTATAGAGGTAAAAAAAAAAAACTAGATTTTATTAAGCTTAATAAGGTTCAGGAAATAGAAAAATAATTCTGAACAAAGATTAGGATTCTAAAAAGATTTTTATTATTAAATTACATTAAGATACTAAAAAGACTTTTATTATTAAATTACAACATAGTGACAGAGAAATAAATTTTGACATAATGCAATCTTCTGCATTCTTTTAGGCTATAAAAGTTTAAAAAATTATAAAAGCATGATCGTAATCCCCAGCAAATTTCAATATCATAAAAGTTGAACAAACTTAGTTAAGCAGAATCATAATCTCATACAAATCCTGAGGAAACAAAGCTAAGCAGCCTCCATAGATAAAATAAGTCAGCTAACAGAATAAACAAGTGTGAAAAAATCAAAAATTACAAAATTATAAAGTACAATTTAGTCACAATGTCCTAATTGAGGAAGGAATTTATAATTCACTAAGATTTAGGGTCAGGAAAATTTTTCCACAAGTAGAAATTTTAGGAGAGATTTGAAAGATGCTGAATTTCCTTAATTTTTATCTCAGAAATGTGGGGTTTTCGTCTAGTGAGATTAGTATTAATATTCATTTAATAAATATTAAGTGCCTACTATGTGCCAGGACAATTAGGTAGCAATGTAGATAGAAAGCCAGGCCTGAAGTCTGGAAGACCTGAGTTCAAATCTGCTCTCAGACACTAGTTGTGTGAATCTGGGCAAGTTACTTACTTCTGTTTACCTCAGTTTCCTTACCTATACAATGATCTTGAAAAGGAAATTGCAAACCACTTAAGTATCCTTGCATACAAAACCTTGCAAAGAATCAGAAACAATTGAAATTACTGAACAGTAGCAAGTACCAAGCATCATGCTAAGCTTTGAGGATACAAAAAAAGCAAAAGACAATCTTGGGGAGTTTATAATCTAATGGGAGATACAACATGTACAATATGTATAAAGTAAGCTATGCACAAAAAAGTAGAAAATAATTAAAAAGGAAAGCCCTGGATTTAATAGAGACTAGGGAAGACTTTCTGTAGAAGGTTAAATTTTAGTTAGTTAGTTTAGTTAAAGGTCTAAGTCAATAGTCCAAGTGGAGAAGAAGAGCATCCTAGACATGGCAGAAAGTGAAAGGAAATGACTAAAGCCAAGAGATGGAGTAAATTGTTCATAGAACAGTGATGTGGCCAACATCTGTGGATTAAAGAATATATATTGGGGACTAAAGTGTAGAAAAAGGAGATGGTAAGTAGAGGTTAGGTTATGACAGACTGAAGGTCAAATAGAGCATTTTTGTATTTGCTCCTAGAGGCAATAGTAAGCTACTTGGGTTCATTCAATGGAGGGAAGAGAGGTTGACTTCATAGAACTTGTGCTTTTGGAAAATCACTTTCGGAGCTGAATAAGAGATGGATTGGAGCAGGGAGAGACTTGAGGCAGGTAGACTTACCAGCAGGCTACTGAAATAGTCCAGATATGAGATAACAAGGGCCTGAACTAGAGTCGGGGAAGTATCAGAGGAGAAATCAACGTATTTGGAAGATGCAGCAAAGGGGAAGTGACTAACAGGTTGGATATGGGGAAGGGGATGGTGAGAAACAGTGAGAAATCCAGAATGACTTCCAGTTGGTTGGCTTGAGAGGTTGAGAGGATGTTGTTGTTCTCCACAGTAATAGGAAAGGTAGGAGGTTGGTAGAGTTTAGGTGGGAAATATGAGGTCTGTTTTACACTTGTTTAGTCTAAGATATCTGTTGGATATCCAACTTGAATCATCTGAAAAGTAGTTGAAGATAGGAGACTAGGAGCTCAGCAGAGAGCTTGGGGCAGGAAAGGAAGACTTGAGAATCATGGGTAATTAAATCCTTGGGAGATGATGAGATCTTTAAGTGAAGTGGAATAGAGAGAAGTATTCTGAAAGACAACCATGGTTAGAAGAGAATAAGAAAAAGGAAATAGAGAAGGAACAGTCAAAAAGGTTGGAGGAAAATCAGGAGAAAGAGAAAACCTAGAAAGAAGAGAGTATTAAGAGCATTAATAGATATTAATAATTATTAAACATAATAATTATTAAGAGAAACAATAGAGCATTAAGGAGGACAGAATGTCAAAGACTGCAGAAAGGTCAAGGAGAAAAGCAATTGAGAAAAGGCCAATGCATCTAGAAACTAAGAGACTACAGGAATTTTGAAGAGAACAGTTTCGATAAAATGATAGGGTCCAAAATGGGATTGTAAAGGGATAAGGAGAGAGTGGAAGTGAGGCACTTGTAGATAACCTTTCCAAAAGTTTGGCTGCAGAGGATGTAGGGTGATAGCAGAGAAGAAAGGATCAAGGGAGGGTGTGGTTTTTTTCTTCTAGGAGAAGGGAGATTTAGGCATGTTTGTGGACAATAGGAAATGAGCCTGTAAAGAGGAAGAGATTAAAAATTAAGTAAAAGAGTGGGGAATGACTGAGAAAAAAATCTGAAGAAGGAGATGGGGTGGAATAGGATTACTTGACTAAGGACTAAATGTCCTTAGCATTGGTAAGGACTGAGACCACTCCTTTAGGTAAAATAGAAGTGAAGGAGCAGAAAGAGGCAGAAGATACTTGAACAAGAATCTGTTATTTTGATAACTGGGGGCTCTCCCTCTACCCATGCAGATAACATTTCTCATCTGCCTCAGTAGGCAGCATTGAATTTTTCTTTGTCTATAGGCAGCATTGAATTTTTCTTTGTCTATTTCCCTTCTCCTTCTTTCCCTACCTCCATTCTTTCTCCCCTTCTTTCTTGCTTCCTTCTTTTCTTTGTGTCTTTTTCCTTCCTTTGCTCTCCCCTCACTTATTCTTTCCTCCTCCCTCCTTCCTCCCTCTTTCCCTCCTTCTTTCCTTCTTCCCTTCCTTCCTTCCTTCCTTCCTCCTTCCTTTCTTTCTTCCTTTCTTTCTTCCTTCCTCTTTCCCCCTTTCCTTCCTCCTTTCTTCTCTACCCTCAACTTCCCCATCACCATTCTCTCATTATTTTCAATTCTTATTTCCTCATATAGTTGCTTCAAGGTTAAAGCCCCCTGACAGATTTCCACATGCCTCTTTCAGAGCATATTTGTGCACAGAAGTAACAGGATGAGAATCACCACCGGCTCAGGGCATACACTGTCCTTCCCTGTGATACTCAGTTGTTGATAGGATTGGACACCATTTTCCACCTGGACACCCTGCTTCATTTTATCTGTACAGCACAGGAGTGAGCTAGAGCTAGAGAGCATCCTTGATAGGTTTATCTTCTGTCACTGGTGCTCTTGGAAGAGAGATTCCTCCTGTTGTCCTCCTCACCTCTTGACAGCCTTCCTTTCACAAAGAATTAAGGTAACTTGACTTGAGTGATTCCCTGAAAGCAGTTCAGCAAATTCTGTACTTCCAGCCCTGAAGAAAGAGAAATGCTTTTAAGAGCAAGAATATTTTCAAGTGGTATTTATTTCTTGTGAGGCTAAATGTTCCATCCCACAAGAGTGTCCTGGGTAATAATGAGGAGAGGATAGAATGTGTGTGGAAAGGTCACTGGCTAGAGGATCCCAGGTCCTGACTTCAGAGCCCTGGGTTGTTGTTCACAAGCTGTGTACAATTCATTTTGACTCTTTCAACCTTGCTGTCTCATCTGTCAACTGAGGGGTCTGGACTTGATAATTCTAAGCTTCTTTCCAAGTCTTGTTTCTACAAATGGAACCATTAAACACTTTCCACAGGTTCCTACTGAGATTCACTCGGAAATATTTGACTCCTGATTGTAATTTATGCCCTCCTCAGTTAGCTCTAATACAGAGTTATGTCTGACTTGCCTCCTGGTGTAAAAAGCACCAACAGGATCACCCAATTAATTCAGAATCACAGAATTTAAGACGTGGAAGGGAGCTGAGCAGCCAGCTACACCAACCTATGTCCAGAAGGAATTCCCAAATGCACTCTGGGCTTAGAGACTTCATCCCAGGGGCACTTAATACGTTCCAAAACACATATTTTACTTTTGGTTGTCTCTAATTGTGAGGAAGGCAGCAGCTAGGTGGTGCAATGAATAGACTGCCAGGTCTGGAAGATCTGAGTTCAAATCTGTCCTCAGGCACTTTCTAGCTGTGTGACCCTATGCAAGTCACCATGCCCTGATTGCCTCAGTTTTCTCATCTCTAAAATGAGAAATATAAGGAAATGGTATCCACTCCAGCATTGTTGCCAAAAAAAAGAAACAAAACCAAACGGGGTTCTGAAGACTCAGTCACAACTGAAATGACTGAGCAACTAACAATTATGAGGAAGTTTTTTTTTTTCCTTTTACAAAACATAAATTTGTCTTGTAACTTCCCCCTTCAGCTCAGATTTTTTTCCCTCTGAGATCAAATGATTTGATATCTTTTTTATATATGATAGATCTCCAAATATGCAGCGAGATCCACTATTCTTCTTCTGTCTCAGTACTTCTCTTTTTATTTTTCTCATGCTTGGAATAATAATAGCAAGCACATCTATATCATTTTAACGTTTATGAAGTACTTTAAAAATATTATCTCATTTAATCCTCATAATAACCCTGGAAGGTAGGTACCATTATTATCCCCATTTTGCAGATAAGGAAACTGAAGTTCATTTCTTTTTCATACCCAATTCTTAGAACCTCTAGTGTGCTTTAAGATTTAATTGCCTTGTACACTTGGTGTGTCTTGATACCTTCAGCCACTATTACTTTATCTGCCCCTAAATTATATCTAGACCTATGTATGTCTCTAATTTCCCTCAGACATACCACAAATTTCTAGAAGGCTGACACATAGTAGGAACTTAACAAATACTTTTTGAATGATTGACTGATTTTCCTGAGTCTTCTCTTTTTGGGGGGCCAAACATCCTCAGTTCTTTCCAACAATTCTTTATAAGACGTAGACTCAGGGATCTTTCTGTTCTTTTTTCTAGCCACTAAACTAAGCTATATGAAAGCATAATTTCCAAGACACATTTCTATAGTATATAATGAGCTTTATAAATAGAGATAGATAGCCAATTCTCCATGGTCACCAAATTAGGTCTATGGCGCTCCTATCTGAGGTCCCATCAGTATAATTCATATGCCAATAAAATGAATGATACTAGACTAGGAAAGCAATAAGAATCATAGTTAGTTTTTTTTTTTCCTTCTTATCCTGTGTAGGGTTGAGTTGTGAAATAGAAGGTTAATTTAATTCCAAAATCTCTGTGATTATCTCTAGATTTTTAGTGTTCTCACACTGCTCCCATAACCCTGACAGGATTTGCTTTATTTGGCCTTGGAGATCAGAAAGAGAAACAGTGATTAAAAGTTGAAAAGAGACAATGGGGCAAAAATGGACTTAGTCATAATTCTAATTACTTCAAAGTAGGATGAGTTATCCAGGACTGTCACCCCACTGTCCACTTCCTCCATTCAAAGAGATATGCCCTATTTCCCATCCCTTTAGCTTTTAATCTTGAACTTGAAGGAAACTGGCCAATGGATTTATTGCCATAGATATTTGGAAGCTGGCAATTTGTCCTCCACCTTCTTTGGTCACTCAAAATCCAAGAAGTAGTATGATAGTGTGAAGAAAGCTGGATTTGGATCCTAATAGGAGGCTATATTTGGTACTAGGAAGTAGAAGCCAGGAAAGGGAGTTTTGATCTGAATTTTGGGATGATGAACCACAAGGCAATTGATTCATAGTCTTTCTAGTAGTAACTGGTTTATTAATTTGATTTAGACTGATAATTAGCTTATTTTTAGTGTTTTAAAGCTTGCAAAATGGCTTACAAATATTATCTCTTTTGATCTGAAGATTCCATGATCTAAGGTCAACTAGATAGCAAGAGTTTTGTGAGTAGTCACTTACTCACCAGCTCAGCTCTAGGAATGAATGCAAAAACTGAGAGTGTTTGACTTCCCAGAATCCTGCAGGATAGAGACAAGAAGGATGGGAAGGATCTCCTGCAGGTTATCCTTGAGGAGTAATATAATATTTCTCAAGGCAGCCATCCACTTTGAGATAGCTCTAATTATCACAAAGTTTTTCCTCCTCCTTTTTACGAACCTGTACATACCCTGGTAAAAACCAGGTGGGCAAATGAGCTATACCAGTGTAACTGAGGGACCTCAAATTGGTTGGTGACTTAGAGGATGTCTACCCCAGCATGGGAGCACTTCCCCTGTCACAATGAATGACAACAATTTGTTCCAGTGGCCATGAAGGTGACTGAGGTAGGCCCTGTAGAGTACTTAGGTTTTGGTCAAAGACATCAAGATCCTTCATTGCATCCCTGGACCATTGCCACTTGTTTTGACTTTTGTCCTGCCATTGAACTTCAATGATTTTGGAACAGAGAATGAGGCTGAGAACTTTTCAGCAATTCTGCCTCCCTTAAATCCAATCCAAAGGACTAACAACTATTGCTACTAATCCTGATCTTAAGGACCAAGTCTAATGAATGCCTTTTCCAAAAGACACTAACAGTTCCAAGAATTAAAAAGGAGCATTTTGCTGCTTCCATAACATTGCGAAGACTGATTTCATTTCAGACTTAGTTAAAAGTTCACCAAGTTGCTTTCTGCAGATGAATAATGATCTGCATAACGCTAGGTAAAATGAATAGTAAGCCACAATTATTTGAATTCTCTTGGGGCCGGGTGCACTCTACCATGCACATGATCAGACATCTTGATTTGGGATAAAACATCTCATATGTAGATTGTTCCAAAATCTCAGATCAAATGTAAAATTCTATTTAAAACCCTTCACAACTGGGTCCCTTTCTGTCTTCCAATTCTTCTTTTTAATTATTTATGGAATAAAGCATTTCCATAAAGTAGATGACTGCATATGAAACTATAAATCTACTATGTAAAATTTCTTATTCCTTTCAAATATACAAACAAAATGATTATGCAAATTTCTTTTTTTTTTCTTCCCTCCCCCCTCCCCCCTACTAGAGATGACTTCCCATATTTGAACTCAGGAAGATATCTTCCTCACTCTAAGTCTGGCACTCTATCTACAGCACCATCTAGTTACCTAATTAGTTTCGTAACTGAAAGTAAATCATCTGATTTCTTTGATCCTTCATTCACATCTTTATAAAGTGAAGAAATTTCTTTTTTTAAAAGCTTTTTATTTTCAAAACGACCTTTTCAAATTTTTTCTTCCTCCCTTCTCCTTACCCCCTCCCCAAGTAATCCAATATTTTAAATATATGCAATATTTCTATACATATTTCCACAATTATCATGCTTTATCAGATAAATCATCAAAAAGGAAAAAAATGAGAAAGAAAACAAAAAGCAAGCAAACAGCAATAAAAAGGTGAAAATACTATGTTGTGGTCCTCAGTCTCCTTAATCTTTTCTCTGGGTGCAGATGGCTTTCTCCATCTCAAAACCATTGGAACTGACCTGAATCACTCACTGTTGAAAAGAACTACATCCATCAGAACTGATCATCGTATAATTTTGCTGTAACTGTGAACAATGTTCTCCTGGTCCTACTCACTTCACAGTGAAGGGATTTCTAAAGGCCCTTGCATCTCTGACATTCTGTAATTTTCTGATTGATTTCTCACTACTGCATGAAAAAATGAGAAAAGTTTGCCTTCAGAGAGTCCACAACATAGTTTGAAGCAATCGACTTGGGGTCATGGAGACAAAATGAGAAAATCCTTCCTTCAGGAAGTTCCCGGCATAGTTTGAAGATAGCAATGGACTGGGGGTCATGGAACCTGACAGACACATTATATGACTCTGGGCAAGTAATCAGGAAATTTCTCTGAGACTCAATTTCCTCCTTTGTAAAACGAGGTCAGACTAAATGACTTTTAAGTTTTTTGTTTAGTTTTTAATCTACGATTTTTATATGACCCTTAGAGAACAATATAAAACCATGAATTGCTAAGCAGGAAAAACATTAGGCAGGACACCAGAAGACCTGGGTCTTCATTCTGCCTTTGTGTGATTTTTGAGCAAATCATTTCTCTAGTCCCTGATCTATGCATGTATATATACCAAATTCCCTTTCCCATTTTTAATAGTGCTTAGCTCAATGTCCTGCCCGTAGCAGAGGCTCCCAGTATTAAAGATACCCACCTAGTTCAACAATCCTTGCAGATGGAGAAACTGAGGCTTATTGACTTTCAATAACTTGCTCATCATCAGAGAAATAACAAGTATCAGAGGTTGAATTTGATCTTGGGTCTTCCTAATATCAAATCTTGCCTTTCCACTGTGCTTCCTCTCTGGTAATACATTATAAATGTTAATTGTTGTTGAGCAGAATTTGATTCCTATTGATAATAGCCTCCTCTGCAGTCCATGCTAGGGGAAGGGAGAAGGATCTTACTAAGATCCTCCAATAGATCCTACCTTGTGAATTGTGGACTGTCAGAGAAGAGTTTATATACTTACTGAAAATAATATTCAAATCTATATGTATCCCAAAACTGCCATTTGGATATTTATTTAAAGCCAACAAAATATGCAGCGTGAATATTATCATATTATTGATGCTTTATTTGTGTCTAATAAGAAACAAAAATCTTTAAATCTCAGCATCACAAGAAAGCATCCAGCTGGCTCATGGCCACATCTTTGCTCTGAGCACCCAGAATTGTTGGAGAAATCTGTGAAGTCCCCACAGCCTTTCCCCCACAACATCTGTTTTTAGAAGTGATGTTTCTGTAGCCACTTCCTCACCTTTCAAACAAACTAGAAGCCCAGCCAGATCTGAGGTAGATATTTCCAAAGTGTCTGATCTTGGAAAGTAGCAAAGCTAATCCAGCATTTCTGACCATGATATGGTCTATTAAGTTGAGACACTTCTAGCAGGTATAGAAAGGCGCCTATTTAAAAATAGTTTAATGATAATAGCTAATATATAGATTCTAGTTTACAAGGATGTAATTAGGTTGTGCAATGGTTAGTGCATTGGGCCTGGAGTCAAGAAGGCTTGAGTTCAAATTCAACCTGAAACACTTTTGGGCAAGTCACTTAATTTCTATTTGCACCAGTTTTCTTAACTGTAAAATGGAACTGAAAATAGTACACATCTTCTAGGGTTGTTGTGAAGATCAAATGAGATGATATTTATAGAGTTTTTAGCACAGTATCTGGCACATGGTAGGTGCTATTAAATGCTTTGTGGGTCAGTCATTGCAGTTGTGGCAACTCTTCATGACCCCATTTGGGATTTTCTTGGCAAAGATACAGAAATAGTTTCCATTTCCTTTTCCAGCTCATTTTACAAATAAGAAAGCTGAGGTAAATAGGATTAAATGATTTGCCCCAAATCACACAGCTACAAAATGTCTATAACAACTAGCTAGCTATTATTATTATGACATAGCTGATTCAACATTTATAACAATGCATTTTAATGGAAGGTAAAATGAGTTGAATTTTCTTATTTGCAAAATGGTAGTACAAAGACTTAAATTCAAAGACTTATCCACTGTCACTTAGGAAATATGCATTTGAAAAGGGATTTGAATCCAGGATTCATAAGCAAAGCATTCTGTGAATCAGACCATATTTAGCTTCCTATTTCTAGTCACTTCTTTACTCTGGTACTTAGTTCAAATCCCCTGATGTGCTATTCTCCTTTCCAGTCAGCTCCCAGATGTTTGTTGATTTCTTCCCTCCATACTTCTGCCTCACATTCCAGCCTCCGCCTCTAAGTGTCTGGATAGTACATCTCCACATCTAGGTTGACAGTTTCACAAAAGGCAATGTTGACCACGAGATGGTACAAGAATATTTTGTGAAGTTTGATAAAAATGTATTAGAAAGAGAAAAATATAGGGTTTAAAGTCAAAAGACTAGACTCAAATCCAAATTCGGGCACTTAATTATGTGTGACCTCAGGTAAATCACTTGATATGTCTCTGGGCTTCAGTTTCCCCATCTGTGAAATGAGGAAATTGTATCCCATGATCTCTAATGTCTCCTTTATTTCTTCATTCTGGAAAAAAATGTGTCACCTTTTCCATAAGTAATCACATTTTTAGAAGAGGCAATTTTCTTTCTTTCTTTCCTTCCTTCCTCCCTCCCTTTCTTCCTTCCTTCCTTCCTCTCTCCCTCTCTTCCTTCCTCCCTCCCTCTCTTCCTTTCTCCCTCCCTCTCTTTCTCCCTCCCTCCCTCCCTCCCTTTCTTCCTTCCTTCCTTCCTTCCTTCCTTCCTTCCTTCCTTCCTTCCTTCCTTCCTTCCTTCCTTCCTTCCTTCCTTCTTCCTTTCTTTCTTTCTTTCTTTCTTTCTTTCTTTCTTTCTTTCTTCTTTCTTTCTTTCTTTCTTTCTTTCTTTCTTTCTTTCTTTCTTTCTTTCTTTCTTTCTTTCTTTCTTTCTTTCTTTCTTTCTTTCTTTCTTTCTTTCTTTTATCTGCACTCAGACTCCACAGTTCTTTTTCTGGATATGAATAGCATTTTCCATTATGAGCCTTTTGAAATTGCCTTTGATCACTGGTATTGTTGAAAAGAGCTAATCTATCATAGTTGATTATCACACCATACTTGCTGTTACTATGTACAATGTTCTTCTAATTCTGCTCACTTTACTCAGTTTTAGTTCGTGTGTTTTAAGGTTTTTACAAAATCAAGAAGAAGCAGTCTCCTAACCAAATGAAACTAATTACTAATGTTTGATTTTCCATTAGTTTAAAATCTTTTTCAAATAACAAATTTTAAAGATCAGTCTGCTATTCCTATTACCCCTTCTAGCAAATTTGTCAAGCAAAAAAAAAAAAAAAAAACCACATATAGCTGTACCATCTGGCAAAGCTAATTACCACTCTAATTTTCTAAAAATATATGTCTCTGAATTTGAAGTTCACCATCTCTATCAGGAAGCGAGTGGTGAGTTTCATCATCATTCCCTGGGATTTGTCTGTTACTGTGTTATTGTGTTGTGTTTGTGTTATTGTGTTGTTTGTTATTGTGTTCAGTTTAGAACTTATCAGAGTTCTAAAGTTTTCTTTCTCTATAATACTGCCTTTACATGAATTATTCTTTTGCTCATTTTTCTCTGCATCAGTTCATATAGTTCTTCCCAATTTTCTCTGAAATTGTCCATTTCATCATTTTTTGTGGCGCAGTGATATTCTATTTATACTATAATTTGTTTAGCCATTCCACTTTATAAGCATACTTCTTCAGTTTCCAAATTGTGACTACTTTTTTGTTGTTGTAAAAAGTTGCAATAAATTTTTGGGACACATAGATCTGTTCCTTCTTTCTTCACCTTCTTTGGGACATAGGTGTTGTTAGGTCAAAAGGCAGTATATATACTTTGGTGATGTTCTCAACATAATTCCGAATTACTAGTCATACCAGTACATAGCTCCATCCACCAATATTTTTCTAGTAGATTTGTCTGCCTACATCCCTTCCAATTTCTCATTTTCTTGAGTTGAAAAGTTGTCATTTGTATTTTTTGCTTGTCTGATAGGTCTTAAATGGAATCTTAGAGTTACTTTAATTGGATTTTCTCTAATTACTTATGAGTTAGAACATTTTACATGTTGATAATTGCTTGGATTTTGTCCTTTAAAAATGATTCCTATACATTGGATATATATCAATTAACAGATGGCTTTTAGTCTTATAAATTTGAATTAATTTCTTGCACTTTTGAAAACCAGATCTTTCTTTATTGGAAAAAAACTTGCTAGAATTTTTTTTTCAGTTATCTGTTTCTTTTATAAATTTTACTGTATTACCTTTATTTGAGTAAAAACCGTAAAAAACTTATATAATACAAATTTTCTTCTTTTTCATACATTATAAATGAACAATTGTAAAAATTGTCCCCTCTATTATTTCAGTAGTTAAGAATCCTGTCCCCATTAATAAATAGGAAAGAGCTCACTGTGGTATATAGTTGTAAGATATTAGTCTAAACCACATTTCATAAAAATGAAGACAATTTTCCCAGCAGTTTTTGTCAAATTCCTTCCCCTATGAAATAGCTTTAAAAACTGTGCTTCTGTGACAGAGATCTGCTTCTTTAGATTGTATGTATAATCTGTTCCACTGTTCCACCTTGATTTTTTAAAACACTACCTTGCAATTGTCTTAATGATTACATCTTTGTAGAACAGTTTGAGATCTGCTACTGCCAAATACCTTTTCTCTCTGTTTTTTTTTTATTATTATTTGTCATTTTCAATCATATCCAATTCTCTGTGATCTCATTTGAGTTTTTGGTGGCAAAGGCACTAAAATCATTTGCTATTTCCTTCTCTAGCTTATATTGCAGATGAGGAAATGGAGGTAAATAAAGTTAAGTGACTTGCCTGGGGTCACATAGATAGTAAATATCTGAGTAAGAATTTGAACTCAAGAAGATGAGTCTTGGTGACTCCAAACCCAGCTTTCTAGTTACTTTACCACCTACCTTCCCTTTTTATTCTTACCCTTGGTTATTTCATATATATAAATATACATTTCTTTATTTGTATCTCCAGTACATAGTACAGATAGTGGGGGCTTCAGAAATACTTGTTGATTAACATATTGCTTGACAAAACTGTCCCTTTTTAAAAAGGGAAGATTGGGGCTTTGTCAAAGTGAGTCCAATTTAGATGCTACTTGAAGATGCATTGGAGAATCTAATTAGCAAGGTTAATGAGTTATTATAATAGCACTCCCTCCACCCATTCCCTATTCCAAGCATGGCTTTGGTTTGTGACACTTGTCCTAGTTCCAGATTGGGGAAGGAGGAGTACAAATGATCATATATTTGTTGTATTTGTTTTCTAGGTCACGGGAATCTCTGTGTCCAATAATCTAAGGTAGAGAAAGAATTCAAAATTCATCAGTACTTTTGCTTCCTTAGTTCTTTAAGAGTTGTTTAAAATAATCATTGATACTAAAGTCTAATTAATTCCTTGGTGAATAAACAATAATTCCAAAATTATAAACTTAATATTAATTAAATATTCATCCCCTCTTTGGGAAGAAGGAGGGGAAAAAAAAAACTATTGAAATACTGTCTAGCAAGTGATTCCTGTAGGTACTGCAGCCACCACTATCAAAGACCCCGAGAAGTCCCTTATCCTTACAAAGGGTTCAGTGACAAAAACTGACATCACTTTTCAGTGGGAATGAGCTTAAAATAGAAGCATTTCCATGTGCTTTGCTAGTGTACCTGAAGGACCATAGAACATTTGCATCTGACTTTTAACTGAAACCTTCCTCATGTATTATCTCTCCCCTGTATGAGCTCCTTGAATTCAACAATTGCCTTACCCTGCATCTCTTTCAATTTTGAGCACTTGGGTCAATGCTTTGTATAAAACAAGAGGCCAATTAATTTTTCATTATATGCTTTTGTTTAGTCATTTTTGAGTCATCTTTAAAAGGGGGTTCGATTAAAGTCACCACTATGTGACAACCAACCAAACAAACAAAAGAACGATTGAGTCACTGCTATATGTCAAGCCCTGTGCTCTGCCCAAATACAAAGACAAAAACATAACATTTTCTTCCTGTAAGAGACTTATGTTCTGGTGGGGGAAGAGGTAGCATATACACATACATGCATGTATTTCTCACACATATATGTGTCTCACACATATTTATTTGCATATATGTGTAATAGGTAACCATTTGTATATATAAAATATATGCAAAATCATTGCGTGGGTGGTATATTCACCAAGACAAAGTGAACAGACAACTAACCTCAGAGTTAGGAAAATCTGGATTCAAACCTCCCTGTGACTCCTGTTGCCTATGTGATTCGACGTAAGTTACTTAACACCACCTAGCGACTCAAGAGACTTTCTAAGACCATAAGTTGGAGAGTGGGTGCTGGACTAAATAAGCAGAGGATGTTCCTCACCAGGAGAACCCCATGTCATACGAATGATCAGTCCACTCAACAATAACAAACACTGATAAATAGTACTTGAGTTAGGGTTAGAAGGTAGGATTAAGATTAGAGTTAAAGTCTAGAGATTCTTGAATTTAGAGGTGAGGAAAAAGTATATTCCACATATCCCCAACAGCCAATGGAAAGATATTAAAATGCGAGGTGTTAATAGAATTCTAGACCTACAGGTTGGGAATAAGCATTTATGTCAAGCATTGAGCTAAGTGCTTTTACAAATATTATCTCATTTGACACCTAATCCATAGGGCTCTTGTGAAGCTCAAATGAACTAAGGTAAATTGAGAGCAAAATAAACTCCATTCAATTGTCCTGAACATCTGCTTTTATCCCCAATGGATATCGAGTAAGAAAATACAGATGTTTCAGTGTGGCCCATCTTCTGTTCTAGAGACACACCTTTGAACCTATCTCTTGAACAGGGGCTGGGAAATCGGCTTCATGTCAGAAGAGCTGGTACACAAGGCTACCCTTACTTAGTGTGATTTTTTCCCCAGAAGCTGATGCTTGGGGAAAATTGCAAGTTATTTAGTTCAATATGCCAAGCTCCTTAATTACCATCTATCTGTAATTCCATCAATAAAGATTCATCGCTTTGCTTCTAGTGTTGTTCCTGGAAGGCTTTATTCAAAATTCAAATGTTATTCTAAATGGTTAAAATATTAACCTTTGAGCACCTGTTAACAAGATAGAAACTAATATAAAGCTGACAACTAGTTCCAAGGGAATGGGACCGCAGGCTTTGATGGGAGAGAAGCCAGAAAAAACACACATCTCCAAAGAATGAGATGATGAACCCTGACATGGTGAGCCAGGATGTAAGATCTCACTGGGTGCCTTCAATACAGCAGGTACCGATAGTAGCGGTTAGCATTGGAGGTCCTTGAAGACAATTTCTATTCACTTACTATACATATTTTTCTCTATTATTTGAATCTTTTTGTTTTCATAGCACCAGTACTTAGAAGGACAAGGAATTTTGTTTTCATTGTTGTAGGAAACAATTCCCTCCATCAATGTAAATGAACAACTTGCTGCAAATTATATTTTCAAGGGCTACCCAGAGCACTTGCAGATTGTTATTTGTTGTTTAGTCATTTTTCAGTCATGTCTGACTTTTCATGATCCCTTTTGGGGTTTTCTTGGCAAAGATACTCCAGTTCATTTTCAGATGAGGAAACTGAGGCAAACAGAGGTAAATAACTTGCCCAGGGTCACATTACTACTAAGTGTCTGGGGACAGCTTTGGATTCATTTCTTCTTGGCTCTGGGCCTGATGCTATACCCACTTCTGCTCTTAAGCTCAAACCATTTTTGTCAGATGGGGCACTTGAATCCAAGTTTTTTCTGCCTCCATGATACCACGCTGCCTCTCCTAACAGGCTCTTCATAAATATATTGTTAATTGACTGACCCCACAACATTAGAAATACAAACACCAGTCACTACTGTTCTGTCACTGTTGACAAGATACACTTATGTCCCTCACATTCCTCCTTGACTTATATTTGGCTGATAGGGAATCAAAGCAGAAATTAGCCTATGAACTTGCTCTAAGGGTCCTCCAAAAATCTTGTAGGCCATCCTGCTTAATCAGTGCAGGTTGGGAAGAAAATTTGTTCCAAATCCCTCCCTTCTAGCCCACTCTCCTCTATAAGCCTTATTTGACCATCCCTTCCTGAAGCCATCTATGCTTCCTCTGAACTAAAAATTATCTTTACAGTTTGGTTGGCAATTAATCATGTACTGCCGGTGGTTTCTCTGTTGTTGTTGTTGTTGGCAAGAGATAATATTGAAATCTATTTTTTATTTTTTAGAATCACACAATTTCGAGACTCTCCACAAACATTAATTTGCCTTTTGGTACTCTCCATGTGCTATCTTTGTCCAATGACTAATGAGCTGACACATTGCTTCCTCTGCAACACTCAGTCCTAGAGATTTATCCAAGACATTGGGAAATTAATGAGCTGGCCCAGGCTCATAGACTAAGAATGTATCAGTGGTTGGAACTGAATCCAGTTCCCCTTAACAATCAGGTCAACTATCTAGTTATCTTTTGCTAATTTGTTGTTGTTGTTGTTGTTGTTGTTGTTGTTGTTGTCTCATGATAACTTTTATCAGGAGAGATAATCTTGTTTTCCCATCTTTGTACACAGAGAGAAATCATATCCAGCAGCAGCCAAGGGACTTTCCCCCAAACCCTAATCCCAGAGTCAGGTCTTCCAGACTGTGGGGTATTTCCAGACTTATATAATGTCCTTGGGGAAGCCACCTCTTCAGTAGCTCCCTTACATTTTTTCTGGGTAATTATTTTTTATTGAAGTTTTTATTTTCAAAATGTATGCAAGAATAATTTTTTTTCAGCATTGACCCCTGAGGAACTTTGTGTTCCAATTTTTCCCTCCCTTCCCTCTACTTCCCCCCCACATGGCATATAATCCAATATATGTTAAACATGTTAAAATTTTTGGTAAACCCAAAATAGGCATACTTGTTTATACAATTATCTTGCTGCACAAGAAAAATCAGATCAAAAAGTAAAAAAAAAAAATGAGAAAGAAAATAAAATGCAAGCATGCCTTAACAAAAATAGTGAAATGCTCTGTTGTGATCCACACTCAGTTCCCACAGTCCTCTCTTTGGGTGTAGATGGCTCTCATCATCACAAGATCATGGAATTGGCCAGAATCATTTCATTATTGAAAAGAGCCACGTCCATCAGAATTGATCATCATATAATCCTCTTGTTGTCATGTACAGTGATCTCCTGGTTCTGCTCACTTACCATCAGTTCCTGTAAATCTCTCCAGGCCTCTCTAAAATCATTCTGCTGATCATTTCTTATAGAACAATAATATTCCATAGCATTCATATACCATAACTTATTCAGCCATTCTCTAACTGATGGGCATCCATTCAGTTTCTAGTTTCTTGCCACTACAAAAAAGGGCTGCCACAAACATTTTTGAACATGTAGATCCTTTTGAACCAGCCCTTTCCCTCCTTTAAGAGCTATTTGGAATATAAGCCCAGTAGAGACACTGCTGGATCAAAGGGTATGCACAGTGTGATAACTTTTTGAGCATTAGAACCTTTGTTTCAGAAGATAAAAGTATCCTCGTGGACAATATGGATCTGCTTACACCCTTACTTGAGAAGAAACCGAGAGTCTTCTTAATGCAGACTTAAACCTTTTGATAGATTACAAGGAGCCTTTCTATTAGTCCATCTATTCCAGAACATCCTAGTGATTTCAAATATTATGTTAAGGCAGAATGTCCTTTTTCTAACCATATGGCATTATAACATTAATATTTCCAGGAAAAATAATTTCTTATTGTATAAGGTTGATAAAATCCTGATTTGCTAGAAACACAAAGAATCTATGACCATGGTTTGTATTGGTGTACTATCTAGGACTCCTTCCTTCATGATCTCTCAGGATCTTTAGAAAGAGTTCCCTTTTTAACCTTCTTCCTTCCATGCCATTGGCAGTTACCTATGTTGGCAAGAAGAGGAGAGAACTTGACTCTTTATATAAACTAAAGGTCACCTGTTTTTGTAGGGTGTTGTTAAACCAAGCGATTCCCAGAGCTGGATTCCATCAAAAGGATACATAAGCTCCATTATTCCTAACTGTGATGCATGGAAATTTTGAGAGACATAATTTCTGTGTGATTTACCATCTTACTAATTATGATTAATAAGTAATTAAGAAAAGGATTGGTCATTTTGCCATCTCCTGTGGACCAAAGTTGGATCATCATAGCTTCCTGACATTTAAATGACTTTGAAAGAGTGGCTATTCTTGACAGAAGGCAATCGATTCTGATTGGTTAACAATTAAGAAGAATGAATATTATGAGAGGTGGATCTATTTTAATGAGGAGCTGAAGTGGTGATTTTTACTCTCAAACAATCTAATCTAGAAAAAGGTTTTACCCCCCCACCCAAGTTTGACTAGACACACAATGGGCTTTCCTACTTGGGTGAAGTCTGAACAAAATTGAGGAGAAAGTTAAACTAATCTCATTATTAGCAATGTATTCAGATGCTGATTTGATCTAGGAGAGAATGAAGAAATTAATCTTCATTTCTCTCTTCATCCTAGGATTCTGGATCTGAGTGGTATGAAAAAGGATTCCCTCTTCAAAGCTCATGAGAAATTAAAATGGATTATACTCTAAAAGGCCTCCTTCAGGCCCTCACTTCTCCCTTCACTCCAATGTTACCCAAGGGAAATGACTAGTAGACACCAAGGGTCTAAATAAGGTTTGTGGTAGCCAACAGACCTCAATCCTATTGGTGACTTAGGTGGGTGTCTACCCCAAGCATATGAAGACTTCCCAAAGTAAAATGCGTGGATGAAAATAATTTGTTTCAAAGTTCATGAAAGTGGCTGAAGCAGGTACTGTGGAAGGCTTAGAGATTGGTCAGACATTGAAAACTCCCAGGTAATCCACTGCATCCTAGGCCCTTGCCAGTCATCTTGACTTTTGTCTTAGCACTGGATTTTGAAGATTCTGGAAGAGAGAGCAGGGCTGACACTGTACAACTTTGCTTCACTTAAATCAAGTTCCCTCACGTGTCAAGACAACACATTCATGAGGCCATTGTTCCTCTCTGAAAATGAAGGATGGAAAACAAAAGCTTTGTGAACTATGGGAACAAGAGGCTAAAAACCCACTTCTCTCAGCTGAGCTTCACTAGGCCTATAAGGTTCCCCCCCTCCCCATTCCAGGGTAAGACAGTCTCTTAGGTAGATTAGAAAACAGGAAAAAAAAACATAAAACAAAGGAGGTTGGAAAACAATATCAGAAGGATTTCTAGGCTACATAAGAAATACTAAGAAAAAGAAATGGTCTTTTGAATTAAATCTTCTGACTCCACAATCAGTTGTCTTTCCCAAATACATTTGCCTTTTCATCCAGGGCCATCTCTAGTCATCCTGATCTGTATCTGGCCACTGGACCCAGATGGCTCCGGAGGGGAAAATGAGGCAGGTGACCTTGCACAGCCCTCCCTCATTTAAATGCAACTCACTTGTATGTCATGGCAGCATCTCCCTGATATCATGGTCCTCTTCAAGAAGGAAAGACAAGCAACAAGAACAAAGGGAAGACAAATCCAAAACTCTGAATAGTTATCAGGCATATGAATCATAAAAATGATCTTAGTACTAAGTAAAAAACTATAGTCATCATGTTGGAAGGCCTGCTTTAGTTCAGTTCCTCATGGTGACTATAACCTAGTCTTATTATTCAAGTTCAAGGCAGAATCCTATCTGAGGAATTGATCTCACCTCCATATTTCAAATGTTTTACCTTCTGATCACAATCTTTAATGACCTTTGATAAATTACAGATTCATAAAATGTCAAGACCCAGTAAGGAGGATATTCAAACCTCTAGTCTTTTTTCTTTAAATGACCTTTGATGAATTATAGATTTAAAAAGAAATGTCGACTCAATAAAGAGAATATTCAAACCTCTAATCTTTTTTTGTAGTTGTTTAATTCATTTTATTTGCTTGTTTTTATATCATAAATAGTCATTGCAGGAAATTTTGGAATTTCTTTGAATTTTAAACCACTCCTTCAAATAAACCTTCCCTTATAAAAAGTATAACCAAGTAAGTGACCTCCCATCATGTCTTAGTTTTATGTTCTTCCCTGGGTTCCTTGGAAACTTTTAAGGAATGTCTCAGGGAAGTTGTCCTGAGCATGTGCTGCATTTTAGAACTGAAAGAATATTTAGAGGATACCTGAAACTTATTGAAATGATGATTAATTATGTTAATACCTATTTATATAAAATGATAGATTTAGAGTTAGAAGTGTCCTGCAGAGTAATATAATTTATTCCCTTATTTTATATGCTATATGTTCTTTGAAATATTCCCCCCAACTTACACTTGAACTCTGATATTGCATCTCCACAGAGCCTGTGATGACTACTTCATACTTTTGGAATAGTGCTATGGTTGGATACTCCTGCTCCCAAAGCTAATGAGCCCTCATTGGTATAGTTCCAATTAACAATCAGAAAATAGTCTTGAAATTAATTCTTTAAAAAAGCCATTTACAAAGAGGATATAGAAAGAACAGTTGGTACAAGATATTCTTATTACAAGATAAAACACACACACACACACACACACACACACACACACACACACACACACACACACTGGTTTGCATTTTCTCCCAAATACATATGCTGTTCAAAGGAAAAATTGAAAAATTGGCCTTTTCACTACAGATGATGAAGGTAAGAGAACTGATGCTATTTTCTTATACCAAAATGTTGCAGTTCAAGATTCTCCAGACTTCCTAAAGTGGTCTGCTCTCCTGAATCAGCTCACATTTAGTGACTGGTCCACAATAACCACAGGGCTGAATCACTTATCTGTTCCATTTTTAGTCACAGGAAGATATTAAGGAAATCCTGTGAATTTAATGAAGTAGCTAAGTGGTACAGTGAATAGAACAATGGACTTGGAGTCAGCAATCGCTGAGTTCAAATCCAGCTTTCTATGCTTTCTAGCTGTATGGTCTTGGGCAAGTCAGTTAATGCTGTTTGCATCAGTTTTCTTACCTGTAAAATGGGATGGAGGAGGAAATGGCAAACCATTCTAGTATATTGGCCAAGAAAACCCTAAATGGGGTCAAGATGAGTTAGACAGGCCTTGACAACAACAATGAGTTTAATGAGCCTTTGTAAGTTTAATGACTTCTTACCCAAGTGTTCTGAAGCTTCTATAATCCTCTGTATTTGGTCTCGATTTAATTTTTGACTCCCAAAGCTTGTACATTAGTTCTTGGTCTTGTTCCCTGTCTGATCTCTTGCTGTGTTCTCAGACTAGCTATTTTCTGCCACTTATTGAACTTCCTGGCACCCACCAGTTCTCCAAAGAACTTTTATTCTTCTGCCCCATTTCTCTGCTCTAGTATGTAACAACCAGAATTATTTTTGAAAGGCTCTTTTATGCTCTGAAAGGACTGTGGGAGAGCAATTTCTCCTTCAGTGTCTGTTCATATGGAGAGAGGTGCACAGTGCGATATCTGGGAGATTTGATTTGAGCCCTAGGATGTGTATTCATATACTACACACAATGGTAAGTTACAATTCCTAGTAATGTAGGGACTGGAAGTACCATTTCCTTTTAAAGTGTCCTCCCATAAGTAAAAAGTTTCCTCTTGGGCCACTTAACTGAACTCCCAGGGTCTATTTTTTCTTTGCGTCATTAACTGGCTCTCTTTGGTCCTTCAAGAGATCACTTTCCTTGAAGCTGCTTCCTCTTTTACCTGCTTATCTTTCTGTATTTGTGTTTGTAAGTATGTATATATATATATACTCACTCTCAAGTAAATACATCATTTGTCACATCAGCAGCACTAATAATGTTGCTAAGGGGAAAAGAGCAGAACATCTCAATTTCTTAAAGTCTTCCAATAGAGAGAGAGAGTTATTCTTCTACTACATCTTCTAGCCCTTAATTTGGAACCTGGACTCCTCAAGTACTCAATAATTTGCTTTCTAATTAATTTTTAGGCCCAAAGGGCATTACTGCTTCCCTAAGCCTATCACAAGAGGCTTTCTGTCAACACTTGCCTTCATCTGTTAGTCAAGAACCTATAATGATTAAGGAATTAATTTTCTCATTATTATGGGATTGTAAGAACAATTCCCCAATATTCCCTGGATGCATTCTTGTCCTTATGTGACTATATCAACTGTGGTGAGCAAGGGAGTTTCCTGCCCAATATAGAAATGAGACTACAATGCATCCTAGAGAAGTTAAATGACCCATTTGATATCACACACAGAGTAATTGTCAGGTTTAAAAATATCTTTGCATGACCTCATTTGATTCCCAAAGCAATTCTATATACACAAACATGTATATATGTGTATATATATATATATATATATATATATATATGACCCAATTTATAGAGGAGCAAACTGAGGCTGAAAGAGGTTAAATGACTCATGTAAGGTCACACAGGAGATGACATATCAGAGATAAGACCCAGCCCAGGTGCTCTGACTCAATATTTTAAATTGATAATACCAAATATAAAGTTGCCACTTAGTAATGGGCCTTTCAGAAGTAAGAATTAGGGAAAATGTCCCAAGAGACAGGCTGATTGTGTAAGGAATCTCTTAGAGTAGAGTGAGGTGGGAATTTCTGGGAGTCATGCTAGCCTGAGCACAAGAACAGTAACAAAATCAGTCACTTTAATAGGATGATTTAGGTGAAAACTTTCAATCAAAGAGCAAGTGGGCCCTCCCTGACAAGCTTGAAGGCTTCCCATTTCTAGCTAAGTCACTAATGGGAGGAATATTTATCTTTGCCAGCCAGTCAACAATAAAACTACTGGAAAGTTTATAAAGAGGTCTATGTACACGTGTGTGTGCATGTGCATACGTGTGCACAGACACGTGCATGCCCACATATAGTGCGCTGGGATATTCAAGAAGCCTTCATCATGTTTCTGTTTGGATGATGAAGAGAAGTAATTAGAACAAAAGTGAATATAGTCCCAGGGATTGAAATACCTAGAAGATATGATTCATTGAGAAGGAAGAGCATGGAATCAATGGGTATAGAAGAATAGAAAATTAGAGCTGAACACTTCATTTTCCCTTAGGTTTACATTTATTAGGTAATACAATCTAATTTCAAGCTAATTTTAAGATGTGAAGGATGGTTTATACAAGTACACATTACACTGACAAAAGTAAAATGGCAAGAATATTTAGAGTTTATTATTACTTAAATCGGAGACTAAAGGACTTGGGGGCAGAAGTGAGGGATTTATCAATCAATCACAAGCATTTTAAAATACCTACTTGGTACTGTGCTAAATGCTTGGGATAAAACCACAACCAATGGAAAAAAAATCCTTAAATAAGAGGAATTTAGATTCTAAAAGGATTATTTTACACACATACCCTATATATGTAGATGGGTACACACATATATACATACATGTGACATATGTACATGTACGGGTACAAATTTACACATGAATAATTGGAAAGATAGATAAGTAACTATTTAGACTGATGATAGCTAAGATCAGTGAAATAGAATTAAGAGAAAGGACTTAGAAGGGCCACTCAAAAATACATTAAACTCGCTCTTTCCTTAACATGACCTTCCATCTCACCTCTTTTTGCTTATGTACATGGCCTTTTCCCTCATTCTCACTTATTATAATCCCTAATTTTATAATTAAGTTATGTATGTATGGCCTTTTCCCTCATTCTCACTTTTTATAATCTCTAATTTTCTAATTAAGTTAAGAACAAATGAAACTCCCTCCATGAATTCTTTCTTAACAATTCAAACTCTAATGCCCTCATTTTCTTGTATAAGTATTGAAATCGTGTGTGTGTGTGTGTGTGTGTGTGTGTGTGTGTGAGCTCATCTAACATCCTCTAACTCACATCTTTACTCTTATCCCATCCCCATATTTAAGCGAGTTATGTACTATTCGAATTTTCAGAGATCTGAGGTCAGACCAATTTAGCATGTAGAAGTGGAGATGAGAAAGGGATAGTTTGATGCCATTCATAATTAAACATCATTTGGCCGACTGTATCATAGCTCTTTTTTTCCTGGTTTTAGCAACATTCATAAAATATAATCTCCTAGAGAGGAAGCTGTATGCTATTTCTACAATGAGCAGATTTTGGAAAGAGAAATACATGTATACTAAACAGGTTCTTTTGTCCCATTCCCTTTGTCTCTGTTTATGAAATCAGGGAGGAGGAAAAATAAATAATAGAAAGTTATGGGGAACCCGTTAGCTCCCATCTGGGTATCAGTCAGGGAATAAGAAACCTGTTCTGTTGGAACAGAAAGTTCAGGCTCCCAGTTCTTGCTATTTACAATCTCTAAGTGGAATCTTGGAGAGTAGATGCAACTGCTGAGAGATTATACCTTTGCCTTATGCAAGAGTTTATAGATTTAAATCACCCTAATGCAGTACTGAAAATTGGACATGTCAAATGGAATTCTGTGGGATACTTTGAAAGAGCTTTGGGACTGGTACTGCAAGCTCAATCCAGGTAGCATGTGACTGAAAGAAAAAAAAAAAACACTTATTTATAACCAAGAAAAAGTTGATCAGGAAAGGGACACAGGATTACCAGGTTGGCTCTTCTCAGGTAGAGAATGAGATTTGGCTATAAAGGAGATTGCTTTAGGGGACATAAATCTCATCACAGTGGTCTTTTCTTTTCTCAATATCTAGTCAGGGATTAGTTATGGCACAGACTTGATATCAGATCAGCTTCCAGGAAGGCAGGATTTTCAGCTGGAGAAGATACCGTTGGTTGATGATAAGGAGAAACAGGATGATAAAGGGAAATTACTTAGGGGGATGATACCAGGGAAATTTGGATCATAAAGCTCACACAACATCTTTCGTTCCCATCAAAAACATAAATCATGCAAGGCTCGCGAGGGGGTGAAACCTGACAAATTGGGGTCTTGCAATAAGAACATAATGAGAATGTTATGTTGCTTTGATGAGGCTGAAGTGCTGGAAGAGGTAAAGAGATGGGAGATGATGTGCTTGGATAGGCCCACTGAGAGGCAAACACCAGGAGTTGGGGAAAATATCGCTTATGAAGTGACTGCCCCAAAGAGTAATTCAGGGTAACTGGTCCAAATGTCACTGCAGTTTCCTATGGAGAAATGGATCAAGGGATGCTGCTATCCTTTGCGACATCCATCATTACTTTTTATAAGGAGAACATCCCAATAAAATGTACAGTAATGTTGCATTCTGGCTCAGTCAGATTATATCTGAAATATTGTATCCAGCCTATGTATCACAGTTAAGGAAAGGCTTTGATAATAAGCCTCCCTTAAAAAAAGATTCTGTCAGGATGAAGGACCTCAAGGCTGTTATATATGAGGATCCAACTTATTTTGTCAGGTCTTTTTCTGTTTGATTCGTGCATAAAATGGATTTAAGTGAGATAGAATCAGTCTATGTTCACTCCACTCATCTAGAATTGCCAACGTGCAGTGGTAGGACAGTCAAGATGATGGGTGATGGCTCAGAATAAACTGGAAGACTTTGGTGTCTAAGCACTCCAAAGTTGTCTTCATGGGTGCTGAAACCCACCATTCTCATCTGCCCATCCCACCAGAGGTACTTAAGGTAGACACCCTCTCCCAAACATACTGAAGTATCTGAGATACCTCAGTTACTCTCGAGCTGGTTGAGCCTATCTGCCAAAATGGTTTACGGGAATGTGGCCACTGTGCCTGATACAGCTTTTTGCAGACACAGGTGAGAACTGAGTGATTCAGGTAGACACTAAAGATGGAAAGCAGCCCTGAACAAGACTTGGCAGCCTTCCACCAAAGACACTAGCCTTCCTAAACACACCTGACACCCTTCTTACCAGGTTAGATCTCAGGAATATTGTTCTTCCTCTCCTACTATGCCATCTTCAGTCAGTCCATCGATATACATTTATTATTTACTATTTGTCAGGCACTATGCAAAATGCTAGGGATACAAAAAGAAGCAAAAGGCAGTTCCTGTGCTCCAAGAGTTCCTAAAATACCTCCTGCAAGAAGTCTTTCTCAATTCTCCTTAATTCTAGTGCCTGGTGATTTTTCCAGTTTATCCTATATTCATTGTTGTACAGTAATTTCCATAGTTATGTTGTAATTATTGTGTCTCTCCCATTAGTAAGCTCTTTAAGACCAGGGACTAACTTTTGCTTTTTTTTTGCCTTTAACCTTTAGTCCAATGCCTGGCACATAGCAAATTTTGATTAATGTTTGCTGAAAGTCATCTATTCCAGTGGTGCCTTCATGTTTTTTTATCTGATACATTATCAGTAAATATTAAGCACAAATCTCAAAAAACACACATATTTATTTGCAAATTATATTCATTTACTAATGTACTCATAATTATATACTATAATTATGTGTGTAATTATCACAAAATGAAGATTAAAAATGAGATTAAGATGGAATAACCTCTTAAAGTTTATATTTATTTATTAATGGCAAAAATGTTACTCTTATTAAAATTTCATTTCTATTATGTGATTTGAATTATTGTTAATAATATTTTAGTGACCAATGTGACTGAATATGCTTTGCTATTAATTTTAAAATAAGTTTAAATAAATTATATAAATTTTAATTTTTAATGTTTAAATAAATAACTTTTAAATAAGTTTATTTAAATTAAGTCCATTTATTTTGATATTTGATTTTAGTGAGTTGTGCAGCTCGGAAAAAAAAGTTGCAGCCCAAGCAGCTAATTGGTACAGTGGATAGAATACCAACCTGAAGTTAGGAGGACCTGAATTCAAATCTGGCCTCAGATACTTAATGCTTTCTAGCTATGTGACCCTGGGCAAGAAACTTAACCCCAATTACCTCAGCAAAAAAAAAAAATTTATATTCCACAAAGATCTACAGATCCAACAGGAATAAAAGTGTATCACTGGCTGTGCTTGCTAAATCATAATATTAATTATCAGCCTACCAAAGACTTCCAATGAAATCTGGCTAGCAAATTTCCATCTTCCCTTATGGAAATCATTTTTTTTTTCCTTTGGAAATGATTAGAAGCTTTTGAATTTATTTTTTTAACAAAGGGATTCAACCTCACTAAAAATTTTCACTTGGAACATTTTTAAACAGGTGGGAGAATTTCTGATTTTTAAATATACAGATGTGTGCATGTATGTATATTAGCAGATGTGTGTTCATTAGGAGACAGCAAGGTGACACAGGATAGAATGTTGAACCTGAAGTCAAGAAGACTCATTTTCCTGAGTTCAAATATGGCTTCAGACACTTACTAATTGTGTGACTGTAGGCAACTCATGTAAGCCTCTTTGTCTCACTTTCCTCATCTGTAAAAAATGAGATGGAAAATGAAATGACAAACCAAATAGCATCTTTGACAAGAAAACCCCATAAAGGGATAACGAAGGGTTAAATACAATGAAACAACAATTGTTGTTATTTTTAAAGAGGATGCATTTATCTTACTCTCAGTAACCCAGAATCCTATTTCCATTTATCTCTTTCTAATCAGAATGTTAGTCTTTGCTTCTGGAACCCCTAGGTAAAACTAAGATATAAGAAAACTGGAAAGATGGGAAGAGGACAGATTGTGAAGGGCTTTAACAATCAAACAGAATTTTGTATTTCAACCTGAAAATTGTAGAGAATCATTGGACTTTACTGAAGAAAAGGGGATGGTCAGAACTTTAGAAGATCATTTTGACAATTGAGCTGAGATCAGAATGGCATGTGTAGAGACGAGGCAAAAAGATAAACCTATAGGTTATTGCAATCAACTGATCTTTCCCACTGGAAAAAATAATATGTCTATAATGGTGTGGGTCTGAGTCTTTTGTTCACTGGCCACTGTTTTAGAAGTTAGAGTCTTCCCACTGCAAGTGATCTGGGATCAGTGTGGAAAACCTGAGAATGAACATCAAGAGGGAGAACGGATTTGCCCTTGCAGCAGCAATGTGGATCTAAATGAAAGTTCAGGTATGCTGCCCCAGGGCCCCATACCTACTTGCAGACGTTAGTAGGAGAAAGTGAGTGTTGAAATGTTGAGCTATAAAGAGTAAAGTAGGTGGGGGAAGTTATGTGGGTGACAAGCTCTTGTTTGGCTACTGGGGAAGGAATGAAATATCAATCCATCTTTGATTCTGATTGGTTGATCATATACCTACTGACTGATGGACTATTGGGGTCAGCCTCAGCCTCTAATTTGAACTGATCTAGGCCAATGATCTTATTTTAAAGAAAAAAGAAATCCAGACACAGAGTAATAAAATGATATTTCTATAGTAAATGGGTAACAGAGAAGGAATTAAAGTCAAGGTCCAAACTCAGAACTCTACCCAATATGCTTTGCTGCTTTAGGTACACGAGGCAAGATATAATCAGGTACTAGATTTTATGCCAGATGACACACACTATGAGGAAAAGGAAAGGAGACTACTTTGAGAAAAGGAGGAGTTTTCCAGGATCTCGGAGAGATTCAAGGAATAAGCTAGTTGTGTACTGCTAGCATTGAGATAGAGAAGAGGCATTTGTGAAAATTAAGAGAAAAATACTGTTTTTTAAGCTTGATATAATAGAAAATTTCTTACTTCTCTTTCCTAAATGTAAAAGTCATTTAGGAAATGGAAGTGATATATCCTAACAGTTCTTTTAAAGTAATTTCTGACCTAAAATAATGAAGCATGATTTCCTTTATCTTTGTTACCATAGGAGCTAGGCACCCAAATCTTAGGATCTTAAATATAGAGCTAGGAGAAACATAAAAGGCCATTTAGTCTAACCTTCATATTGTACAAATGTGGAAACTGAGGCACAAATAAGCTAAAGGATTTGTTCAAGATTGTGCAGGTAATAAACATAAGAACCAAGATTTGAATCCTCATGCTCTGACTTTACAGAATGTGGATTTACTGTTATGTCAAAATATCTCTGAGATAAGAGGGTCTTCAGGAACCTTGACCCACCCATCCTCACTGTCCAACAGAAATCACACAAGCCAAAGGCCCACATCCTATCTCACTTGACTTTTCCAGAGATGTAGATGAAGACAAGGTCTCTCAGAAGGAGGTCCCTAGTTTGCCTTTATAGTAGGATCATCATCTTCTGGTGAAAGGGTGAGGGAAAAGAAGTTTTCTGATGGCATCAATGAAACCGTGATATAAGAACAATGTTGAGGGAGTTAAAATATATAGGTTCAAAACAAGGTCCGTTATTTACGCTCTCTATGTCTAACAGCAAATGAGTTTATATCATTAAGGGACAGTGCTCTCAAATGTATCCTGAGGATAATGCAATAATGTGATCCCCAAATTTCATCTAATAAGATGAAATTGCTTGAGATAGATAAAATTTCTATATTTAGGTTCAAGGAATCAACTTTACAAACTCAGGATAAGTGAACCATTGGTTAGATACTAGGTTATGGGAAAACGATCTGGGAGGCTGAGTGGAATGCAAATTCATTTGAATTAGCAATATAATATGTTAGCCAAAAGATTAATGCAATCCTAGGCCACATTTAGAAAAAAAGACTATCCAGAATGGAGCAGCTTATAGTCGTGATTTTGTTGTCCCCTTTTTGACTCTAGTTCTAGGTGTGTAGTTATATATAACATTTTGGAAAAGTTATTAAACATGTGGGAAGAGAGAAGAAGATAATCAGAATAATGAAGGGATTTGAAACTAGCACTTAAGGATTGTGGGAATGTTTGGATGTCCAGAAGAAAAGACAATGGAGAAATGATGACTATTTTTGAATAACTGAAGGATTCTCATGGTGAAAGGAGATTAGATTTATTCTGCTTGACTCCTGAGAATAGAATAAGGGGCCACCATTGGAAATTGCACCTAATAGAATTAAGTTCAGTGGAAGGGAAAACAAATCAAATCAAATCAATTCTTCCTAACAACTGGAACTGTCCAAAAAGAAGAGTCTATTTTATATTGTGATAGGTCCTGACTTACTAGAAGTCCTCCAGCAAAAATGCATTTTTCAGAGATGCTATAGAGAAAATGCTTTTCAGGGTCCTCAAACTACAGCCGCGGGCCAGATGCAGCAGCTGAGGACATTTATCCCCCTCACCCAGGCTATGAAGTTTCTTTATTTAAAGGCCCACAAAATAAAGTTTTTGTTTTTACGATAGTCCGGCCCTCCAACAGTCTGAGGGACAGTGAACTGGCCCCCTATTTAAAAACTTTGAGGGCCCTTGCACATTGTCTTGATGAAATAAGTTAGGTCTTTCACAGCTGATCATCCTTATGATAGTGCTTACTATGTAAAGTGGGCTCCTGGCTCTGCTCCCTTCACTACTTGGTTTCAATTATAGGTAAGTCTTTTTAGATTTCTTTTTTTCCTGAAAAGCCTGCTCATCATTTATTTATTTTCCATCATAATAATGTACCACACTTTATTCAGCTAATACCCAGTTGACTGACATCCCTTTTATTTTCAATTCTTTGCCATGAAAAAAGTCCATATTTTTGTATAAATAGTTTCTTTTTTCTGCTTTTCTTTACTTTCTTTGGCAAATCTAGTAGTGTTATCTCTGGATCAGAGAGTAGACAAAGTTTTATATCTCTTTGGACATGTTCCAAATCTGTCTCCAGAATGGTGCCCTACTTCATAGTTCCACTACCTCTCCTCTAGCATTTGAATTTGTGCTATAGTAACCAATTTGATAGGTATGGGGTGGTATGGCAGAGTCATTTTATTTTGAATTTCTCTCATCAGTAGTGATTTAAAACATTTTTATATCATTAATGACAGCTCTGATTTCTTTTGAAAACTACTTGTTTATATCATTTGACTATTAACTGAGAGATAGTTCTTATTTTTATAAATTTGTTTCAGTTATTACAGTCATTGTCAAATAAAGCCTTTACCAAAGAAAATTTCTATAACAATGTTTTCTCCAGTTTTCTATTTTTCCTTCTAAATTTGGTTATATTACTTGTATTTGTGCGAAATATTTTTCTTGCTGCTGGTTTCTTTGTTTGTTATTGGTTTTTTTTTTTTGGTAATTTATGTAAACACTGATGATTTATATGGGTTTATTTCATATACCAAAACTTTACTAAAGTTGCTTATTTTTTTAAGTAGTTTTTTTCTAAAGTTGATTATCTCTTTTTAAGAATATCATCATATCATCTACAAAGAGTGTTAGTTTTGTTTCTTTGTAGCATATTTTTATTCCTTCAATTTCTTCTCATTATTATCTTATATCGTATCTGGCATTTATAGTACAATGCTGAATTATAGTACTGATGATAGCTATCCTTTATCTTACTAAGAAAGCTTCAATTTTATTGAATTTTTTATGACTTCTCTTTTGTTAATCTTTTTTTTTTTGTGCTCCTCTTGAAATTTGTATTTGAAAGTAAAATTTTCTATTCACCTATTCTTTTCATTAAGAATTCTTGAAAATAATTTCTTAAATATTCATTTTTTTTCCTCCAGAAGAATTGTAACTTAGCTTTTCTGGGTTACTTATTATTGATTGTAATCCAAGATCTTTTGTTTTACAAAATATCATAATCTAAAATCTCCACTCCTTTAATGTCAAAGTTGCCAAATCTTATGTGATCCTGGTTGTGATTTCATTGTTTATGAATGGTTTCTTTCTGTCTGCTTGCCATATTTGATTTTTTTTTCTGGCTCTTTTTTTTTTTAATTTAAATTTTATTTTATTTAATAATAACTTTGTATTGACAGAATCCATGCCAGGGTAATTTTTTACAACATTATCCCTTGCACTCGCTTATGTTTCGTTTTTCCCCCTCCCTCCCTCTACCCCCCCCCAAGATGGCAAGCAGTCCTATATATGTTAAATATGTTGCAGTATATCCTAGATACAATACATATTTGCAGAACCGAACAGTTCTCCTGTTGCACGGGGAGTATTGGATTCAGAAGGTAAAAATAACTCGGGAAGAAAATCAAAAATGCAAATAGTTCACATTTTGCCATATTTGATTATAATATTTTGGGAGTTTTATTTTGAGATTTCTTATAGAAGATCAATAGATTTTTTCCAATTCTAGTTTTTCCTCTGGTTCTAGAATATTGGGGCAGTTTTTTGATATTTGCTTGAAATATGATTAGGTTCATTCTTTGAACATGACTTTTAGTCAGTCCAGTAATTCTTAAATTATCTCTTCTCAATCTATTTTGCAGGCAGATCAGTTAATTTTTGATATATATTTAACATTTTCTTCGATTTTATCCTTCTTTTGGCTTTGTTGTATTGTTTCTTGATTCTCATGAAACTAATAGTTTTCACTTCCATTATTCTAAATTTAAGGAATTATTTTCTTCAGTGATTTTTCTAACTTTTTCCCTCATTTTCTTTATTCTGCTTTTTAAGTTATTTGCTTCAGAATTTATATATATACATATATGTATATATTTATCAAGCTATTTATGTCTTTTCATATTTTTTCTTCCTTTGCCCTAATTTCTTTACCTAATTTTTTTTCTACCACTGCTTTTGGATTTTGAAAGTATATGTTTTAGCAGTTCCAGGAATTCTTGTTGGACTTGTGTCCAACATTTTTTTCCTTTAAGTCTTTGCTTATAGCTATTTTAATTTAATTATCTTCTTCTGAGTTTTTTTTTTTTTAATTTCCTTGTCACCACTTTTAACAACCAAGTTCTTTTTTAGTGTTGCTCATTATTTCTCCCTTATTTTTTGATTTGAAACTTAGGTTATAGTTAAGTTCTGTTTCTCACGTGGAGTGGATAGTGAAGGTGGAAGTCCACTTGAACATTTTTAGTGCTTTCAAAATGGTATGATCTGGGAGAGATGTAGTTACTGCTCTTCTGCTCTGAATTCTGGTCCTCACCAATGAAGAGTCCCTGACCCCTTGGGATCAAAATCAATGCTGTTCATTAGAGCCCCTGATCTCTTGTAACCAAAAGTGATATTGTCCCTTAGAACTCTCCCTCACACTTGATTAAAAGTGCTCTTCTATAACCTTGAACTATCTCCCTAAAACAGGGATGAGTAATGCAGTTGCCAAAGAACATCTGGTTTTATCAGTTAACACGAGGGTCATCTGTTATTTTTTTCTGGCCAATTGACAGGTTATTTTTTGATATCTGTTTTGAAATCTGGAAGCTGCTGTTACTGCTCCCATCTACCACCTGATTCCACCATTTGTATTTCATTCACATGGTCTTCCCCCTCCACCTCCTCAGCCAAGTTCCACCCCTGACTCAAAGATCTCTCCTTCTGACTGCCTAAATTATTTTGAGCTGGAAGAATGTCTCACTCTGACTTTTCAATGACTTTGACATTCCAGAATTAGATTTGAGCATTATTTTAATGTTATTTGAAGAGAAATCTTGGGAGAGCTCAGCTGAGCATTTTTCTCTATGCCATCTTTGGCTCCACCCCAAGAAATCTCATATGGCACTATAGAAATATACAGATAATTGAGGCTAAGATTTTAAGTTTGAATTACCTAAGTAGCACTTTGTATTGCTACTCACTCAGTTAGGAGAGGCTATCCTGTTGCTGAGAAAGTCTCCTTCCCCTACTTGTTAGGGTTTCTTTATTTCCTCATTCTCTGCCAAAGTCTCCGTACACTGGATCATAGTTTCCTAAAACAATACTGGACCCATAAAACTCAGGATCTGGTTCACTCTATTCTCCCATATATACCATTATCTTCCATGGGCTGATGTGTTAACTCCAGGATTCAGCTTACAATTAGAATAACTAAAGACACTAGCAAAAAATTTCTCAGCATATTAATGCAATGTGAAGCAAAACTCAAAAGAAAGCAAAATGGCAACGTTTCAAAGCAAAATATTAACTGTTCTACTGCGCCTTATTTTGATATATTATGCATGTTGGTACTTTGGGGTCTTCTATGATTTTTAACTTTATAATGGCTCATGCCTATGTCAGTGAAATCATAGATCCAAGCCCTGTCCATCATCATAATCACCACCATCACCACATAATCATCATTATTTTATCATTTATTTATCATTTTTGTTATTATTGTTCTCATTACCCACACTATTTCCACATCTCAGTTTTCTTCTTTGTAAAATGAGAGGTATGGACTGCATGATCTTAAGGTCCTTTTTAGTAACAAATCTAAGAAGCTAAATCATAATTGCAGCCCTTGAGTATCAACATTAATTCAGGCTTTCCTTTCTCTACTTTTTTTTCTAATCAGTAACAAGGACCGAACTCCAAATTGGTCATAAAAAATAAATTCCTTAATGTAAAACTGGCTGGTAAACTTGGATCCATTCTGAATGAGGGGGAAGGGCAGGGGAAGGAGACCATGAAAATCTGACAAATAAGGGTTTGGAACAAAAGGATTTTGGCAGGACAGAAGCCAAAAGGACAGGTTGGAAGAAAAGCTTATGTATAACCAAGGGTAACCCTTGCCATCTGACAAAAACACTTGAAATATAAACACTGGGAGCTATTGACATTCCAGAAGGCTCAGAAAGAGAGTGACTGCAAGGAGGATAAAGAGAACACAGGAGGGAAGTCAGTGAGAGAGCCAATCCAGGAACAAAGAACTTTTGTATTGGGAAGCTCATATTTCTGAAATGTTAATTAAAATGTCTATTTTCTGACTAATCTAGAAGACAGAGACTTTTATTGTTTTGCTTTTTGTAATATCAATGCCTCACACAGTGCCTGACATACAGCAGGTGCTTACTCCATGCTTATTTATTTAATGTTGAATGAATGGATGGATTGAACATCCCAGAATCCTTTCTTGCAAATGGTGGAGTCTTACCTGAGTTCTATAGGTGCTTAACAAATGTTTATTGACTGGTTTCATTAAATAATTTTAATAATATTAATAATTAATAATAACAAAATTAATTATTTTAATTGTGGTCTATATATAATTATAATAGTTAAATAAATAAAATGATTAATAATAAAATATACTATAATAATTAACAACAATAATTAAAAAATTATTAAAGAATAGTTTTCATTGTCAAAAGCTATTGTCTTGAAATGGAGATAGCCATAGAGATTCGGAAGAAGAGGATGCTATTATGTGTGGAATCAGTCCAGATTGTCCTAGAGCTTTTTACAGAGAATCCTAGGGACTTGGGAGACCCTAGAATCCAAATCTATGTTTTGCTTTTTTCAAAAAAAGGCTTTTTATATATTTTGAATGTTACACACACTTATGGATTACCCACACCCTATGAAAATTATCTTGTAGCAAAGTAAAATAATTAAACTTAACTAATTAATACAGTGATCTCCTCTGAAAGAACATGCAACATTTGGAACTATGCCCAAAGTATATCAAACTGTATATACCCTTTGATTCAGCAGTTTCACTACTGGGTCTGTATCCCAAAGAAATAATTAAAAAGGGAAAAGGATTCACATGTACAAAAATGTTTGTAGCAGCCCTTTTTGTAGTGGTAAGAAACTGGAAACAAGAAACTGATGGATGCTCATCAGTTGGGGAATGGCTGAATAAGTTATGGTATGTTATGGAATATTATTCTTCTATAAGAAATGATCAGCAGGGATGATTTCAGAAAGCCTGGAGAGATTTACATGAACTGATGTTAAGAAAAGTGAGTAGAACCAAAAGAACATTGCATATTTGAAAAACAAGATTATATGATGATCGACTATGATGGACTTGACTCTTTTCAACAATGAGATGATTCAGGCTAAATCCAATAGATTTGTGATGGAGAAAACCATTTGCATCCAGAGAGAAGATTATGGGGAATGAATGTATATTACAAAATAGTATTTTTATTTTTATCGTTGTTTGCTTGCTTGTTTGTTTTTCTCCCCCCCCCCACTTTTGACCTGATTTTTCTTTTTTTATTATAGCTTTTTATTTACAAGATACATGCAGAGATATACATAGATAATTTTTCAGCATTGACACTTGCAAATCCTTTTCTTCCAACTTTTTCCCTCCTTTCCCTCACCCCTTCCCCCAGATGGCAGGTTGATCAAAGTGTAAGTTAAATACAATATATGTATACATGTCCAGTTATTTTGCTGTACAAAAAGAGTCGGACTTTGAAATAGTGTACTATTATCCTGTGAAGGAAATCAAAAATGCAGGTGAACAAAAATAGAGGGATTGGGAATTCTATGTAGTGGTTCATAGTCATCTCCCAGAGTTCTTTCCCTGGGTGTAACTGGTTCAGTTCATTACTGCTCTATTGAAACTGATTTGGTTCATCTCATTGCTGGAGATGGCCACGTCCATCAGAATTGATCATATAGTATTGTTGTGTATATAATGATCTCCTGGTCCTGCTCATTTCACTCAGCATCAGTTCATGTAAGTCTCTCCAGGTCTTTCTGAAATCCTCCTGCTAGTCATTTCTTACCAAATAATAATATTCCATAATATTCATATACCACAATTTATTCAGCCATTCTCCAGCTGATGGGCATTCACTCAGTTTCCGTTTCTGGCCACTACAAAGAGGGCTGCCACAAACATTCTTGTACATACATGACCTGATTTTTCTTGTGCAGCATGATAAATGTGAAAATCTGTTTAGAAGATCGGTATATGTTTAACCTACATTGGATTACTGGGGTAGGGGGAAGGTGGGGAGGGAGGGAGAAAAATTTGGAACACAAGATTTTGCAAGAGTGAATGTTTAAAACTCTCCTTGTGTGTATTTTGGAAAATAATAAAGCTATTATTAAAAAATACAATAATCCACATCTGAAACAACATTTTCTATTTTAAAATTGTTTTTGAAGTAACCAAAAATTCATTTTTCTTTTCTTCACCACTCTTCTATCCCACTGAAAGAGGAGAATGGAAAAAACAAATTCCTTTTTAACAAATATACATAGTCAAGCAAAATAAATTTCCTCATTGGCTGTATTGTAGTAGTTCAGTTATATCAGTAGTGTTCATCTTTATGACTCTAGTTGGGGTTTTCTTAGCAAAGATAGTGAAATCGTTTACTTCTTCTCTAGCTCATGTTACAATTGAGGAAATTGGACCAAATAGGATTAAGAGACTTGCCTAGGGTCACACATGTAGTAAGTGTCTGAGACCAGATTTGAACTCGGGGAGATGTCTTCCTGATTCCAGGCCTGATGGTATATCTATTGTGGCACCTCTTGCCCCTACCAATTGTTTAAAAATATATGTTTCAGTCTATACACTGAATCTTTTACCTCTCTTTCAGAAGGAGAGACTGAATCCAATAAAATGAAATTTAGTAAGAATAAATGTACAAACTTAGGCCAGATTGGAAAATGGATTTTATAATTCTAGGATGAATAAGAAATGGCTTGACAGATCTAAGGATTTAAATGGAATGCAGGCTCATTATAAGTCATCAGTGAGAAGTGTAAGTCAAAAAAACCAACATAAACTTAGCATGCATTAAGACAGGCAAGATACCAGAAGGAAGGTGATAATTGCCCTAAGTCTGCTCTACGCCTTGGGCATATTACTCCAGTAGTATGGGGCTTGCTCCTGGGAGCCACATTTTAGGAATGAAATTGAAAATGTTGTATTAGATCATTAGATCAGATTAAGAGCAATGGGCAGGAGTTGCAAAAGGACAAATGAAGGTCAGTACAAGGCATAGCCTTTACCAATAAGGGAAATGGGCCACTGGGGAAGTTAGTGGGTTCCATTTTATTGAAGATCTTCATGTGAAAACTAAATAGTCTCTTGTTGGAAAGATCAAAAGATTGTTCAGCCATCAATTGGACTAGATGAGTATCGAAGGTCTCATTTAAAACATGTTATTTTTTTTTCAGTATTTAAATGAAATAAGGGAAGTAAGCCATTTGAAAAACAGAAAGCATTTGTGACAAATTGTATTTATTTTCATGTTAACTAATTTTATATTGAATTAATAGATGGATCAACTAAGTCAATTCTATAAAGTTTAGCACATCACAAAATCTATGATGTTTCTATCAATTTGAAATCATTTTTAGAACTGCATTATTAAAGTCATCCCTTTGGCTAATGGAAAAGCACATCTCTAGAAAAATAGATCCATTTCATAAGATAAATAAGATAGATCTGGAAAAAGTAACACATTATACTATTAGCATTCAGTGAGACCAAATCATGAGAAGCAATATAGTCTACTGAATCGTGAACTAGTCTTAAAGCCAAGAAGACACAAACTCAGGTTACATCTCTGACACTAAGTGCCAATGGAACCTTAGAGATTTAACTAGATTTTTATTGTTCTGAGCAAATCTCCAAAAGTATAAGTTGGAGAGAAGATATTGTGTAACATTAACAGAGGGAGTTCCTTCACCTGAGATTTCCCTATACCCATAAAGTGACAGGCCCACTTTCTTACATTGTTGCTAAAATACTACTATGGGATTTTTGTTTGACAATTTTTGGTTAAATTGTCACCTAGAAATAATTATTACTATAAAGGACTGACTTTGAGAGTGGGGAAATGGTACCCAAACCTGTGACATGAAATCCCTAGCAAAAATAGATAATGTTTCTAGTTAAAGTTAGTATCTGGAGGACTGAAAAATTAAGCAGCTCTTGAACTCAGGCTTTTATTTCTCCAAGGCCAGATTTCCATTCCTTATGTCATGCTGCTTATGACATCAGCCTCAACTTCTACATATTGTTTTTAGGGTTCACAAAGCATTTTAGAGGTTGGGACATAGTCCAGTTCCATTTCAACATTTGTTTGCGTTCATTCAGAAAAAAAAGGTTGCCCATTGGGAGTGAAAGAAGAGGAGGTAGAAAAGAAGGAAGAGAATTAGGAGGAAGAAGAGGAGAAGGATCTGGGTATTCTAGTGAAATAATGTGATTGATAACAAGCATTTATTAAGTGTAACTAATAAGTTAAGTAACTAAATTACAGGCACTGTGCTAGGCACTGGATATATAAAGACAACAACAAAGCAATCACTATTCTTATGGAGCTTATTTTCCATGAAATAAAGAATGAGGGAACTGACCACTGGGAATGGGGAGGCAGTATTTTCAAAGGGAATGGTGGGGAGGGATGAAGCAGGAGATCAGAAACAAATTTCTAGGCTTAGTTTTGAATAAATCCTATTCTACCCAGGGACATACACTGGTTTTTTTTTTTTTTTTTAGAAATACCTGGGAGACTGCCCCAAAGCAAGCTAGCAACTTATATGTCTGTAATGATTCTCCAAATTGCTTTCCCACTCCTGCCTTCATTATTCTGTACCACCTGTGGATTACTCCACTGTCTAACATTAGGCACATAGTGCCTTTTGAGCCACAACCCCAGTTTTGTTCATATTTATACTCAGCCAGGTTCTCCTGTAACCAGACAACTAATGATGAATCTCAATGAAACATAAGTCCCACTCCCATCCAACCAATGGTATAATTGTATATCATCTGCATATGATTTGAAGCAGATACAGTAGCAATGGATCTCTCCATCTATCATTCTGATATTTGGTAACACAGGTTTTGAAAGTTAGTCCCCTATTCAGGAATTGGAGAGTGCCAAATTGGGATCAAATCATTGACCAAAGGTCAGAATAGAAGATGGTTTAAGATAAAGACTTTTAAACAATGATATCAAAATCCAGGAGGAAAAACAATACCAAGTAAGACATGAGATCTTGTGTTGAACTGACTTACTTAGGAGACCCAACAAGATATAATGTCATCCAACTGTTCTGCCTGGCATTTAAAGTCTTCCCAGCCTGGGACTTTTCTACCTTTCCAGTCTTCCTATATATTATTGCCCTTCATAAACTTTAACAAGTCTGTTCTATTCAATGTTCCTCATACATGCTCTATCAGTGCTTTTGCACATTATTAGAATGAAGTTCTTCTAATTGCCATTGCTTGTAATCATTAAATTCCTTCAAAGTTCAGCTCAGGTGCCATCTTCTATAGTAAGGAGTTTTCTGATTCTTCCCTTCTACTGCTGCTGGTATTCTTGCTCCCCCAATGACCTTTTATTAATCTTCCCCTATGTGGGGTTCACATCTTCTTTCCCATTAGAATGTAAGCTTCTAGAGGTTAGGAACTAATCTGCCTTTTTCTTTGTGTCCTCAGTATCTGACCCATTTGGGGCACTTAATAAATGATGGTTGATTGATTGATTGAGTAACATATAGGTAGGTCATTGAACCTGGAGACCTTAGATTGCAATCCTGATTCAGATAGTAGTGAGGGGACTCAGGGTCGAGTTACTAAGTCACTCTGTACTTTGTGTTTGAGATCTGTAAAATATGGAGCTTAGATTGAAAACTAAGTTAGTGTCTGCAATGAAGGAAACAGCAAATGAGATCAGACTTGAGATGTCATGTATATGTGAGACATGAAAGAGGAAGAGGAACAGAGAGAGACAAATAGAGAGACTAAGAGAGAGACAGAGAGACAAAGATAGATAAAGAGAAACAGAGACATGGAGACACACAAAGAGCTCATGCAGTGGAGAGTAGGTCAATGAAAATTTCTCATATTTAACAGAGCTTCTTAATTTCAAATAGCTTGGAAATCATTTTTCTATTGATTTTTAAGGTTCCTTTACATCTCCAAATTTAATAAAGGAAGTTCTGTCTTAATTCAAGAATTAGTTATATTTCCCATCCAAGATGTTTTTAAAATTGCATAGTAATTTATATATATACACATACACATACATATCCACATATACATATGTATATATACATATATACCTCATCCCTCACTGTACAGAGGTGGGAGGAATTATATGGACAGAATGTCTTGTACACTGGCAACTATTGTGATAGTGATAGCCTGTTTTTCTTTGTCACAGTGGAGGATGCTAGAATGGAACAGGAAGGAAAGAGTCATTTAATAGTGACAATGGATTTTTTTTTTCTTTAGAGCCTATGCCTATAGTCCCTGGGCAGTTTTTGTTTCTGTTGGGTACAATATATAAGCCAAATCATTATGAGGATGAGAAGAAAATAAATTAAATAGTAACATACTCCATTAAGAAAAGGTAACAAGCTGGTGCTGGGATTTGCTCTCCTTGTGCTCAGTCTGAGAATGCAAACGAAGAGGATAATATGTCACAGTATCCCAGAATCTCAGAATTGGAGAGAACTTCCTGATTTTCTAGTCCAATCTAATCCTTAGCAAGGTTCCCTCTTCCCAATAAATCTAAATTCTAGCTTTTCATTGAAAATCTCCAGTAGTGGTCCCTTTGGGACAGTTCTACTGGTATAGAAATATTCCTGATTTCAGATCTAAAATTTGTTTAATTGAAACTTCCACCTAATGTTCTCTGCTCTTCCCCTGGGGACAAAGAAAATAAATTGAATTCCTCTTCCACTTGACAGTTCTTCAAATATTTGAAAACAATTATCTTGCAAATTCTTCCACCTTCCCTCTGGTTTTCTCTTTTCCTCATGAAACTTCTTCAGTCCCCTTAATAACTGTATACTACATGATGATACGACTCAACCAATTAATTAATATTTGGTTGACTGCCTACTGCTACAAAAAGGTCAGCTAAATGGCTCAGTGCACAGAGTGCTAGACCTGGAGTCGGGAAGACTCATTTTCTTGAGTTCAAATCCAACTCAAGCACTTACTAGACCCTGGGAAATTTGTTTAACCCTGTTAACCTCAATTCCTCATCTGTAAAATGAGCTGGAGAAGAATATAGCAAATGACTCCATTATCTTTGCCAAGAAAACCTTAAATGGGATCATGAAAAATTGAACACGGCTGAAAAAGTGATTCAACTACCACAAAACCTTATAGTTCTAAAGATAGAATAAATCCAGATCCTGCTCTCAAGAAGCTTATATTCTTAATAATATTGAGTATGACAAGAACATAATGGAGAACACGAAAGGAGCAGAAAGGTCATCTAGTGAAATTCCCCTAATTTACAAATGAAGAAATGTAGGTTGAGAGAGATCCAGGTTAATGCAGCTCCAAGGATATAAGGTAACACGACTTTTAGTCTTCTGATTACAATTCCAAAACGATATTCATTATCCACCCTAGCTGGCTCACAGTTCGACTTAGCTGCTTTATACTCAAGTTGTGGGATATTAACCTCCTTTGGACAGTACGCCCCTCTTAGAGCAAATGAGTTCAGAGACTGAATGTCTCCAAAAGAGTCATTGGAAATGGTTTGGGTCTCACAACAAGAAAGACTTCGATCAGAGATTCCATCCCAAGATACTTCTGAGTTAGAGTAAAGATATTTTGATAATGGAGATTTTAAAACCTCAAATATCTCTTCATTCTGGGAAGGTAATCATAGTCACTGAAGTGTTTCAGGAGGCCAGGTCTTGGAAGATGGCCCCAGAAAAGTAATTTGGAAGAAATATAAATGAGGCAGTAGTTTACAAAGGACCATATAAGCAGACAGGCTTCCTTCACATTTTCTTTGGGGCTTTCGTACTGATAGATTATCTGCCTCATGGGAAAACAACCAACCTTTCAACTTCTCTCGGGAAAACAATATTGGATCTTTATCTGTGCAAAGAGCATTCCTGAAAAAGGGCATATAGATCGCATTATCATCTTTTGTGTTCATCTAATTGCTTCACAGTTTCCTGAACAACTTTAATGATATATTTTCTTGCATCATCGACACCTTTTGAATCTAGAAGGAAATTATTTACCTCTATTTACAGATGTGGAAATTTAAGCTCAAGAAGTGATATAGTGGAAAAGGTACTGAGTATGATGTCAAGATACCTCTTTTTAAGTCCAGGACCCCACACTTAAAAGCTGTGTGATACTGGACAAGTCATTTACTTGGTATTTCAGATTCCTCCTATGTCAAATCAAGATAATATTTCCTCAATCAACCTAACAAATAGTTTGGCAGCAAGGCTGTGATTTGTAAGTTGGAAGGCACTATTTATTCTGAGTTGTTAGTATTGGCTGTTATTATACGACTTGGTGAGATCGGGCAGATGGTAAGGGATGGGGCCACTTCTCTCTCATGAAAGCCTTTTGTGACAGATGCTAGAGAAAAAAAAATCAGACAGAATAAGGCAGAAGAGGAAATGAGTTGCTACACTGATGTGAAAGGAGGGAGAGAGCTAGAAGAGGAAATGGGTTTAGTGAAAGAATGGAGAGTGACTGAAGGGAAGGACCTGAAGTTGAAAAAAAAGTCTCTTGGTAAGGCAAAGTCAATCAATGGATAAATATTTACCAAGCACCTACTATAGGTCAAATGCTACACTTAGTGCTGAGGGACACAAAAAAAGGCAAAATATATTCAGTGGTCCGAGGGGATTTACAATCAAATGGGTGAGACATCATGCAAATATATACAAAACAAGTTACATATGAGATAAAAAGGAATAATTTAAAAAAGAAGGGTCTTCTGACTAAGAGAGAGTTGGAAAGGCATGGTGTAGAAGGCTTTTTAAACTTTCTCCCACTCGTGAGCCATTTTTACTTGAGAAATTTCTACATGACCTCAGGTATGTAGATATATAAAATAGGTATAGAAATCAAGCATTTATTTATAAGAAATCATTATGTCATGAACCCTAAATTCAATTAGGGGACCCCATTAGAGGTTTAAAAGACTGGGATGTAGAAAATGGGATTTTAATTGGTATTTAAAGGCAATATAAGAAGCCAAGAGGAAGAGATGGGAAGGGAGAACATTCCAGTTATGGGACAGCCAGTGGAGTGTGTGTGTGTGTGTGTGTGTGTGTGTGTGTGTGTGTGTTACTATATGTGTATATGTAATGGGTCAGAACTCTGAAAAGGTATACTTGAATTACAGCATGATGCTTATGGCTGCACATGCTCAATGTGGTATAGTGAGGTAATCGTACTAAAGGATTTAAGGGCTGAGGGAGGGACACAGAGCTCTCTCAGCCACAGTGCTCTCAGACAGAGAAGACTTCAGGCTCCAGACTCCAGAGTCCAGACTCTATCTATGACCAACCATGTGGTGGCTCTCCTGCCTCTTTCACTTCTCCACCTAAAGACCATGGACTCTGGCTGATCCTAATGTCCCCCAGAGAGCCAGTCCAGATATTGCATGTGTATATGTAAGCATATATATATGTCATATATATATATAAAAAACAGTATTATAATATATTAAGTTATATTATGTTATACTATATTACATTACATTTTATTAATATTTATTATATTATATTTTCTGCTAGAGTCAAGTAAATAGCTATGTTCAAATATAGGCTTGTCTTTTTCTGAGAAGAGAATGTGAAAAATATGACCAACTATGACCAACTCTCTCTGCCTCGGTTAATAAAGAAAAATGATGTATCTCTTAAAAATAATAGACGATCTTCCTCAGTGAGGAAAGAAAGAAGTAAAAAGATCAGAATTAAAGAATCCTGGCATTTGTCACATCACCATTCTTTTTGCCTTCTTCTGTAAGTCATAGGATTAGAGAACAAGAGCTGCTTAGAAGTCATCTAATCTAACCTAACCCCCTCATTGAGGAAACTCAGACCCAGGGAGTGCAATTTGATAATAGAAGTTAAGTGACCAAAGCAAGATTTCAACCTAAGTTTCCTTACTCTTTTTAGAACATTAATTAGAAGGACAAATATTGAAGCTGAAGTTTACATAATTTGGCCACATAAAGAAAGATAGATCTCATTGGAAAAGCCCTTGATTCTGGGAAAGCTTAAAAACCAAAGGAGAAGGGCATGACAGAGGATAAAATGGATAGAAAATATCATGGAAGCAAGTCATGACTTCCAGAATAAAATCCAATTCTCCAGATACAGTATGCTCAGAGACGATGATGAGACTATTACCTCTTCTATTAGGAACTCTTTGTCTCTCTTAATGAAGCCTAAAGAAAGATTCCATCTTTTGCTGCTTCCATGTCACATTGTTAAATGAGAGTTAGCTTGTGATCCTCTAGGGCATCCAGGCTCTTATAAAAAGAAATTTCTGTCTAATTACTGCCAACCCCTTTACTATATGTGTGAAGTTGCTCTTTGGAGCCCAAGTGTAGGACTTTATATTTCCCCCTACTCTATTCCTCCTTATTTCCTTTGGCACATTTCATTCCAGATTGTCAAGATCTTTTGGGATGCTCCGTCTTTTGTCCAATGTACTAACAATGCCTTCTTGTTATTATTCTTATTGTCTCCTAGTTTTGTACAATCTCCAAGCTTGTTCTCTGGATTCACCTTAATTTTCCAAAAAATGTTGAACTTCAGCGAGCTAAGGATAGATACCTAAACCCCTTAACTGCAAAGTGCATTCTGACTGATTAAAAAATAAATAATTATCTTAAATACTCTTTTGACAATACCACATAGTCAACTTCAACTAACATCTAACTCATTTCCTTAGATTCTCTGCTTAGAATGGGGGAAACCATGGGTAATACTGAGACAAGAATTGGATGCTTAACAATCCTTGTAACTTTAATTTTCTTTTAAGTAATCATTTTAATTCTTTACAAAGAATCTCAGCAATTAGCTCTGTGCTACCTAAACATCAAGTATCTTTAAATACCGCTTCCATTTATCCTGTTATTACAGTTACCTTTCCTTGATAAGTGGCAAAGAATTTTAATGCTTCAATTAATTTTAATTCAACAAATATTTGTTGAGTCACAATTATGTGCCAGATGAAAGGCCAAATGAAGTAGTGGGTGGAAAGGATGCCTTAGGATCAGGAAGACTTAAGATAGTAGTTTCATTTTTCCATTTTGATTGCGTGATACTGGAACAAGTAATTTGATTTCCTAATCACTCTCAAAGACTACACAGAGTAGTTATATTATCTTCATTGGTAGAGAGTGTTTCTTATACTAATGAAATCACAGGTCTAGGACAAAAAATGATAATGAATGAAGGAGGGACAAAGAAAGAGAATGTCACACCCTATGCTAGACAGGATTAAAAATAAAGAATAGGATATTCTCTGCTCTTAGCAGATAACCACACAAATAACCACAATGCACATTAGGAAGGGAGGATTATAAAAGAGAGATCTCCTCCAGTTTAGGGAATGCTTCCCCTGATATTACTTAGGAAAAAGAAACAGAACTCTCTTTTGAGCGATTGCAAGGAAACAAAGAACACATAAAAGACGTGTGTGTATGTGTGTGTTTGTGTGTGTGTGTGTGTGTGTGTGTGTGTCTGTGACACATAACTGGACTTTTAACAATTGAATGTACCTCTTCAATAGAAAATTTAACTGGAATTTAGCTTTTTGTTTCCAATTTTTTTCTCTGGTCAGGAAAAATAACTACAGATGGCAAGGAACTGAAAATTGAGTGGATGCTCATCAGTTGGGGTGGCAGAATAAGTTATGGTATATGTAGTAATGGGATATTATTGCTCTATAAGAAATGATGAGCAGGCTGATTTCAGAAAAGCATGGAAAGACTTAGATGAACTGGTGATGACTGAAGTGAGCAGAACCAGGAGAACATGCTAACAACAAGATTATGTGATGATCAAGTGTGATAGCCTTGGATCTTTTCAACAGTGCATGACTCAAGGCAATTACAATAAACTTGAAATGTAAAATGCCAATTGCATTGAGAGAAAGAGAACTATGGAGACTGAATGTGGATCAAAGCATAGTATTTTCACCTTTTTTGTTTGTTTGTCATTTTTTCCCTTTTGATTTGATTTACAAATATGTAAATATATTTAATCTATATCAGATTTTGTGCTGATTTGGGGAGAGGAGAGATAAAGGAGGGAGGGCAAAATTTTTGGAATACAAAATCTTATGAAAAGGAATATTGAAAATTATCTTTATACTTATTTGGAAAAATAAAATGCCATTGAGAAAAAATTAGAGGCAATAAAAAATGTAAAATTAAAAAAAAAAAAAGAAAAACAACTATAGCTCATGACCTCTTCTGACACTTCCTTATTTCTATAGGGGACAGAAAGAAACTGGTCTTTAGGATATTTGGAACTATTCTGTTAAGACCATAAAATTTCATGCCTTTGATTGCCCCCAAGGGCACCCATGTAAATATGATATGAAAAAGGAATCACTCAGGAGATTTTTTTAAAATTACTTATTCTAATCAATTCATCAAGCATATCGCATTCAATCTTCATTTATCTTCTCTGCAAAATCTAACAGATCTATGAGCTGGAAAAGTAATAGTCGCCCTCGGGAATTTATAATTTAATGAGTTCTAGAAAGGGGAAAAGATGTATAAAGAAATAATTGTGATACAATGTAGAACACAACAAGAGACATAGGTAAAGTGCTTTAAGGAAATTGGATGTGGCAGAGAATTGCTTTCAGCTGGAAGATCCAAGAAGTCTTTATGGAGGAGGTGACACCTGGATTAGATTTTCTGTGAGAAATAAAAAAAAAACCTCATGAAAATGCTATGTTTTGACCCACATTCAGTCTCCATAGTTCTCTTTTTCTCTATGCAGATGGCATTTTCCATACCATCCTAACATGCATAGTGGATATTTGTATTGTTATCTGCTAAGAGCAGAATATATGCTGTTCTTTATTTTTAATCCTTCCTAGCTTTGGGAGAGAAAGATGAAGTTGTAAGGGGCACCTGATATGCGGAGTGGTTTACGTTAAAGCAATTGATATTTCTTAAGTACTTGGGCAAAGTGCTAGAAATGGGGACATGTATGAACAAAATCGAGATATTCCTTACCTTTAGAATGCATGCATTTTATTGTGGGGGCAGAAGTTTATATGATGTGTGAGGAGAAAGATCAGGAATAATTAGTAGGCTAGTTTACCTAGAAGATAGACTAGATAAGATAGATAGATAGATAGAAGAATAAAAAACAAACCCAGACATACTAACAGTAGAGTGATAGAGCTTTAAAGTTTAAAGAAAGAAGATTTTCTACCTATATAGAAGATATGTCACCAAATTTGAATTCAGGAAGGTTCCAGTTCAAATTCCTTTCCCAACAATTACTAGTTCTACCTCAATTTTTTCTTTTATAAAGTCAAAAAGTTGGCTTTAATCTTTAAATTCTCTTTCTGCTTTAAAACTACAATACTGTTTTATATAGTGTGAGCCATATAACTATCCTGTGAAACATAAGTGTTATAGGTTTTGCTATTTACAAGATGAGGAAACTGAGGCAGAGATAGAGGCCAATGCCCACCCAAATAATATATGTTGGAAATGGAGTCTGAATTGATTTGTTGATTTAGTCAGCTTTCTCAATATAAAGGTTAAGTTGGAACCCACAAAAATCATCCAAAGTTAAGATTATAGTAGTGATTCTATTGGGCTTATATCTCAAAGAAATCTTAAAGAAAGGAAAGGGACCCACATGTGCAAAAGTGTTTGTAGCAGCCCTTTTCAAAGTGACAAGGAACCAGAAACTGAGAGGATGCTCACCATTAATGACCAACAGGATGATTTCAGAGAGGCCTGGAGAGACTTGATGCTAAATGAAATGAGCAGAACCAGATCATTTTACCCGGCAACAATAAGATTATACAATGATCAATTCTAATGGATTTGGCTCTTTCCAAAAATATGATGATTAAGGCCAATTCCAATGACCTTGTGATGATGAGAGCTATCTACACCTAGTGAGAGGACTGTGGGAACTGAGGGTGAATCACAACATAGCATTTTTGCTCTTTTTATTGTGATTTGCTTGAATTTTATTTTCTTTCTCATCCTCTGAAAATTGTCTGTTCATATCCTTTGACCATTTATCAATTGGAGAATGGCTTGATTTCTTATAAATTTGAGTCAGTTCTCTATATATTTTGGAAATGAGGCCTTTATCAGAACCTTTAACTGTGAAAATGTTTTCCCAGTTTGTCGCTTCCCTTCTAATCTTGTTTGCATTAGTTTTATTTGTACAAAGGCTTTTTAATTTGATGTAATCGAAATTTTCTATTCTGTGATCAGTAATGGTCTCTAGTTCATCTTTGGTCACAAATTTCTTTCTCCTCCACAAGTCTGAGAGATAAACTATTCTATGTTCCTCTAATTTATTTATAGTCTCGTTCTTTATGCCTAGGTCATAGACCCATTTTGATCTTATCTTGGTATATGGTGTTAAGTGTGGGTCCATGCTTAATTTCTGCCATACTAATTTCCAATTATCCCAGCAGTTTTTATCAAATAATGAATTCTTTTCCCAGAAGTTAGGGGCTTTGGGTTTGTCAAACACTAGATTGCTATAGTTGACTATTCTGTCTTGTGAGCCTAGCCTTTTCCACTGATCCACTAATCTATTTCTTAGCCAATACCAAATGGTTTTGGTGACTGCTGCTTTATAATATAATTTTAGATCAGGTACAGCTAGGCCACCTTCATTTGATTTTTTTTTCATTAATTCCCTTGAGATTCTCGACTTTTTATTGTTCCATATGAATTTTGTTGTTATTTTTTCTAGATCAATAAAATATTTTCTTGGAAGTCTGATTGGTATAGCACTAAATAAATAGATTAGTTTAGGGAGTATTGTCATCTTTATTATGTTCGCTCGGCCGATCCAAGAGCACTTAATATTTTTCCAATTATTTAAGTCTGACTTTATTTGTGTGGAGACTTTTTTATAATTTTGCTCATATAATTCCTGACTTTCCTTTGGTAGATAGATTCCCAAATATTTTATGGTATCAACAGTTATTCTGAATGGAATTTCTCTTTGTATCTCTTGCTGTTGGGTTTTGTTGGTGATGTATAAAAATGCTGAGGATTTATGGGGATTTATTTTGTAGCCAGCTACTTTGCTAAAATTATGAATTATTTCCAATAGCTTTTTGGTAGAATCTCTGGGGTTCTCTAGGTATACCATCATATCATCTGCAAAGAGTGATAGTTTGGTTTCCTCATTGCCTACTCTAATTCCTTTTATATCTTTCTCGACTCTTATTGCCGAGGCTAGTGTTTCTAATACGATATTAAATAATAATGGTGATAGTGGGCAACCTTGCTTCACTCCAGATCTTACTGGGAAAGGTTCCAGTTTTTCCCCATTGCATATGATGCTTACTGATGGTTTTAAATATATGCTCCTGACTATTTTAAGGAAAAGTCCATTTATTCCTATGCTCTCAAGTGTTTTTATTAGGAATGGATGTTGGATTTTATCAAATGCTTTTTCTGCATCTATTGAGATGATCATGTGGTTTTTGTTTGGTTGGTTATTGATATAGTCAATTATGTAATAGTTTTCCTAATATTGAACCAGCCCTGCATTCCTGGTATAAATCCTACTTGGTCATAGTGTATTATCCTGGTGACAATTTTCTGTAATCTTTTTGCTAATATTTTATTTAAGATTTTAGCATCAATATTCATTAGGGAGATTGGTCTATAATTTTCTTTCTCTGTTTTCAGCCTACCTGGTTTAGGTATCAGTACCATATCTGTGTCATAAAAGGAGTTTGGTAGGACTCCTTCCATCCCTATTTTTTCAAATAGTTTATATAACATTGGAGTTAATTGTTCTTTAAATGTTTGGTAGAATTCACATGTAAATCCATCTGGTCCTGGGGATTTTTTCTTAGGGAGTTGATTGATAGTTTGTTCTATTTCTTTTTCTGAGATGGGACTGTTTAGGATATTTACTTCTTCCTCTGTTAGTTTGGGCAAGCTGTATTTTTGGAGGTATTTTTCTATTTCATTTAAGTTGTCGAATTTATTGGCATAAAGTTGGGCAAAGTAACTCCTAATTATTGCTCTAATTTCCTCTTCGTTAGTGGTGAGTTCTCCCTTTTCATTTTTAAGACTAACAATTTGATTTTCCTCTTTCCTTTTTTTAATCAGATTTACTAAGGGTTTGTCTATTTTGTTGGTTTTTTCATAGAACCAACTCTTAGTTTTATTAATCAATTCAATAGTTTTTTTACTTTCAATTTTATTGATCTCACCTTTTACTTTTAGAATTTCAAGTTTAGTGTTTGACTGGGGGTTTTTAATTTGTTCCTTTTCTAGCATTTTTAATTGCAAACCCAATTCATTGACCTTCTCTTTCTCTATTTTATACAAATAGGCCTCTAGAGATATGAAATTTCCCCTTATTACCGCTTTGGCTGCATCCCATACATTTTGGTATGATGTCTCATTATTATCGTTTTCTTGGGTGAAGTTATTAATTATGTCTATGATTTGCTGTTTTACCCAATCATTCTTTAGTATGAGATTATTTAGTTTCCAATTATTTTTTGGTCTACTTCCCCCTGCTTTTTTGTTGAATGTAATTTTCATTGCATCGTGGTCTGAAAAGGATGCATTTACTATTTCTGCCTTACTACATTTGAGTTTGAGGTTTTTATGTCCTAATATATGGTCAATTTTTGTATAGGTTCCATGAACTGCTGAAAAGAAAGTGTATTCCTTTCTGTCTCCATTACATTTTCTCCAGAGATCTGTCATATCTAGCTTTTCTAGTATTCTGTTTACCTCTTTGACTTCTTTCTTATTTATTTTCTGGTTTGATTTATCTAATTCTGAGAGTGCAAGGTTAAGATCTCCCACTATTATAGTTTTACTGTCTATTTCTTCTTGCAGCTCTCTTAGTTTCTCTTTTAAGAATTTAGATGCTACCCCACTTGGTGCATATATGTTTAATATAGATAGTGCTTCATTATCCATGCTACCCTTTAGCAAGATATAGTGTCCTTCCTTATCTCTTTTAATTAGGTCAATTTTTGTTTTAGCTTGATCTGAGATCAGGATGGCTACCCCTGCTTTTTTGACTTCACCTGAAGCATAGTAGATTTTGCTCCAACCTTTTACCTTTAACCTGCATGTATCTCCCTGCTTCAGGTGTGTTTCCTGTAAACAACATATTGTAGGATTCTGGCTTTTAATCCATTCTGCTAACCGCTTTCTCTTTATGGGGGAGTTTACCCCGTTCACGTTTATGGTTAGAATGACCAATTCTGTATTACTTGCCATCTTGTTAACCCCGGTTTATGCTTTCCTCCCTTCTTTCCCCTTTCCCCCCCTTCCAAGTATTAAGCTTGTGAGCACCCCTTGCTTCTCACAGCCCTCCCTTTTTAGTATCCCTCCCCCCTCCTTAGAGTTCCTCCCCCTATCTTACCCCTTTCCCTCCCAGTTCCCGTATTCCCTTCCCCTTAGCTTATTCCTTCCCTTTCCACTTTTCCCTTCTCACTTTTCAATGAGATGGGAGAAGTTTCACCATAGATTGAATATGTCTTAAGATTTTTCACTTAAAGCCAATTCTGAAGGCAGTAAGATACCCACTATATTCATCCCCCTCCATTCTTTCTCTCAGATATAATAGGTTTCCTATGCCTCTTCATGAGATGTACTACCCCCACTTTACCCTTTTTCTGATACAATGTCCTTTCCACATCAATTTCTAGAACAAGGTATACATGTATTCTTTATACATCTATATAGTCAAAATATAGTTCCCAAGATTAATCTTTACCTTTTTAGATTTCTCTTGAGTTCTATATTTGTAGATCAAACTTTTTGTTAAGTTCTGGTTTTTTCATCAGAAATAGATGAAATTCGCTTACTTCGTTGAATGTCCATCTTCTTCCCTGGAAAAAGATGCTCATTCTCGCTGGGTAAGTTATTTTTGGTTGCATACCAAGTTCCTTAGCTTTTCGGAATATCATATTCCAGGCCCTTCGATCTTTTAATGTGGATGCTGCCAGATCCTGGGTGATCCTTATTGTGGCTCCTTGATACTTGAATTGGGTTTTTCTAGCCGCTTGCAATATTTTTTCTTTCACCTGAGGGTTCTGGCATTTGGCCACTATATTCCTTGGTGTTTTGATTTTAGGATCCCTTTCAGTGGGTGATCGATGGATCCTTTCAATGTTTATTTTTTCCTCTGTTCCTATGACTTCTGGGCAGTTCTCTTTGATAATTTCCTGGAAGACAGTGTCCAGGCTCTTTTTTTCATCATGTTTTTCTGGGAGTCCAATGATTCTCAGATTGTCTCTCCTGGATCTGTTTTCCAGGTCTGTTGTCTTCCCCAGAAGGTATTTCACATTTTTCTCCATTGTTTGATTTTTTTGGATTTGCTTGACTGATTCTTCTTGTCTCCTTGAGTCATTCAATTCCACTTGTTCAATTCTGATTTTCAGTGAAGTATTCTCTTCACTCACTTTTTTAAAATCTTTCTCTAATTGTCCAATTGAGTTCTTTTGTTCTGTGGAATTTTTTTCCATTTCGCCAATTTTGTTTTTTAGAGAGCTGTTTTCTGTTTCCAGTTCACTAATCCTATTTTTCAAGGATTTTACTTCTTTATCCACTCTCTCTTTAACTTTCTCCAGACTCTTTTCCCATTTTTCTTCTAGCTCCCTTGTGAGAGCCTTTTTAATCACTTCTATGAGGTTCATCTGTGCTGAGGAACAGCCGATCTCCTCCTTTGGGGAATCACCTGGGGACTGCCTGTTTTTAGTCTCTTCAGCATTTAGAGTCTGCTCTCTATCTGTATAGAAGCTGTCAAGGGTTAAAGTCCTCTTCAGCTTCTTGCTCATTCTGTCTATTAATCAGAGATAAACTACCAAAGAAAAACAGAAAAAAACTGGAGTCTTTCTTTGGGGGAGGGGCTGGGTGTGTTATCGAGCTTCCTCTACAGACTGCAGGGGGCAGCAGTGAGGCACTAGCAGGACTGTGCTGCGCCTGCGCTCTGAGATCCCAGAGCGTGCTGAGTCACTGAGGGGGGGAAGGGGGGGGGGGCCAGGTCCTGAGAGACTCCAGCTGTTTGCGGTTGTATTCTTCAGCCCCGGTGTTTTTAGCTTTTCTGCTGGGCTGTTGACTTGCTGCCGGAGGAAAGTATCCAAACCTGTAGCGAAGCTCTCCCCGCAGAAACGGCTACGATCACTCCCCACCCCCTCTCAGCTCTGCTCCCGTGCTCTCACTGCCGCTGCCCGCCGCCTGCGCCCGATCTAAAACCGCCCCAGCCCTCCAGTAAAGACAGACCTTTCTTGGCGGATCTCAAGGATGGCTTCTCTTGGTAACTATTTGTGGGTTTTTTTCAGTCAAGCATTGATTCAGAGGCTTGTAATGAAGTGGATAGTGAGAGAAAGCGCGGAGCTTATGCAACTGTGAGCCTCCTCTCCGCCATCTTAACCGGAAGTCCAACTTGCGCCTATTAAACAATAAACTGGGAAAACATTTTTACAATCAAAGGTTCTGATAAAGGCCTCATTTCCAAAATATATAGAGAATTGACTCTAATCTATAAGAAATCAAACCATTCTCCAATTGATAAATGGTCAAAGGATATGAACAGACAATTCTCAGACGAAGAAATTGAAACTATTTATAGACATATGAAAATATGCTCCAAATCATTATTAATCAGAGAAATGCAAATTAAGACAACTCTGAGATACCACTACACACCTGTCAGATTGGCTAGAATGACAGGGAAAGATAATGGGGAATGTTGGAGGGGATGTGGGAAAACAGGGACACTGATACATTGTTGGTGGAATTGTGAACAAATCCAGCCATTCTGGAGAGCAATTTGAAACTATGCTCAAAAACTTATCAAACTGTGCATACCCTTTGATCCAGCAGTGTTTCTACTGGGCTTATACCCCAAAGAGATACTAAAGAAAGGAAAGGGACCTGTATGTGCCAAAATGTTTGTGGCAGCCCTGTTTGTAGTGGCTAGAAGCTGGAAAATGAAAGGATGTCCATCAATTGGAGAATGGTTGAATAAATTGTGGTATATGAATGTTATGGAATATTATTGTTCTGTAAGGAATGACCAGCAGGATGAATACAGAGAGGACTGGCGAGACTTACATGAACTGATGCTGAGTGAAATGAGCAGAAGCAGGAGATCATTATATACCTCAACAACGATACTGTTTGAGGATGTATTCTGATGGAAATGGATCTCTTTGATAAAGAGAGCCTTAATTGATCAAAGATGGACAGAAGCAGCTACACCCAGAGAAAGAACACTGGGAAATGAATATAAACTGCTTGCATTTTTGTTTTTCTTCCCGGGTTATTTATACCTTCTGAATTTAATTCTCCCTGTACAACAAGAAAACTGTCCGGTTCTGCACAAATATATTGTATCCAGGATATACTGTAACCTATTCAACATGTAAAGGACTGCTTGCCATCTGGGGGAAGGGGTGGAGGGAGGGAGGGGAAAAATCGGAACAGAAATGAATGCAAAGGATAATACTGTAAAAATTACCCTGGCATGCGTTCTATCAATAAAAAGATATTAAAATTTAAAAAAAAATAAATAACTTGCGCCTATTGGTCTCAATTCACAGAGTCATAGAGTCCAAAGGGATTTGAATATCTTTCAAAATGGAATGATTAACTCTTGATCAGGGATAATATTCATTCAGCAAAAGGATTAATAATCAAATACAGATTATTGCCTTTCACATATAAAAGATACACTTTATACAAATAAAAAATTCAAAGTTTTGGAATGGAAAGGATGTAGGGGGAGTTGACAATGTAGATACTTTAAGGTATATAGCACTATGAGAAGAAGCAGAACAGTGAAGATAGTGAAAAATTCACAGTAGAATAAAATCCAAGTTAAGATCCAGTAATGTCTTAAAGTTCCTACACAAATTCACAAAGTATATAAAACAAATAATTTGAATTAAACATGCTAAAGAAAAGGGGGGAATTTGATCTTCATGGATTTTATTCCTTTTTCATTGCAGAGGTTCCCAAACTGGAATGGGACCCTAGAAAGATTTACCTTACTCAAGAGAAACAGTGCTTAACCCAGGGCCTAAAATATAGTATACACCAGAGAAATGCTAGTTGAATGACTTACATAGAATTAGTAAAAAGTAGGATGAAGGGGTTGCTAGATTATATAGTGAATGGAGTGCTAGCCCTGAATTCAGGAGGACCTGAGTTCAAATATAATCTCAGATAATTAACACTTGCTAATTGTGTCACCCTGTGCAAGTCACTTAATCCCAACTGTCTCAAAAAAGCGAGGAAACAGTAGTAAAAATGGAGGATGGAACAATATTGAACAGTAGAAAACAATGGTTTATAATGAAATATTAGAAGTAGAAGAAATAATGATGAAGAATATAAAATAGTATGATAGGTAGTATGTATTATAGGCCATTTGGACAAAAGGATAAAATAGATGAAGACTTCAGCAAAAGATGGTGACAATGAACTTAGATTTTTTTATGGAATTCTCTCTTTCATTCTTTCTCAGTTTTCCTTATTTTCTTGCCAAAAGCAGAGAATTTGATAAGTACTTGGTTTGTCTTCATAAAACTTTACTTTTAAGAGGAAAAAAAAAGAAAAATAGAAAGACTGTAACTGTTATTCTGGGCTTGATTTTTATCAACACAGTGGAACTAATTGCTGAAGGGGACAAGATCACAGCATCACAGGTTTTGATCTCAAGAGGATTTTAGAGCATTTAATAAATCTTAACTGATGAACAGTTAAGAATCTTTATAAATCTTTATTGTATTATATTAGAGATCATTTAATTCACCCTCTACCCTCTTTCCCATTTTATAACTAAGGAAATAGAAGTTGTCAAGTTAAGTGATTTGCTCAAAATCAAACATGTATAAATTGGTAGAAATGGGAAGCTACTCCTCTGACTGCAACTTTGATCCTTATTCCACTACCCAATGGTGAACCTTAATGATCATATGTTTTAGAATTTTTGGAGAAGGCATCTGGAACATCCAGTTCCTATGTACAGGCTACTCCTCTTCCTGTCAAGTGCCTCTATATACCACCTCAAGAAAACTGCCTTTCACTGAAGCCAGACAGCATATTATAGGGTAACTCTGCTTCCTCTCAATTTTCAGTGGTAGACAATTACAAAAAAATTCACCATATTAAATATTTGAATGAGTTTGTGAGTGAAAGCCACATTGGTCTCTGGTGAATCCAACCACGGCTCATCTTCTAATTTTATTCGATTATTATGTTACTCATTATGGTCCACCATATTTACACTGCTGGCTTGAATCATGATTCATGCTACACTCCAGCTACTTTGTTGTTATCTGTGCTGCTGCTGTTGGACTTGAACAGAACAAATGTAAGTGATAAAGAACAGACCAAACTACTCAATGCTAAGTAGAGATATTTGACTTAGAAAAGAAAGAGCAAATCAAAAAATATGACGAGTAGGGCTTTGAAACCCCCCAATATATAATTGCAGGATGAAAGCATCTAAATCAATCAACAATAATTTATTGTATACTATGTGTCTATGCTGTGTGAAGTGCTGAGGATTATAAGACCATAAATAAAGCAATCTGTACTCTACAAGTTTACACTTTAATGTGGGAGTATAACTCTATACAGAATAAAAAGACTAAATATTTAGTAATTAAGAAGAAAGAATATGAACAGTTGTGAAGATAAGAGAAGTTCTCATCTAGAAAGTGGTCCTTGAACCAAGACATTAACAAAAGAAAGGATTCCATGTAATGGAAATGAAGAGAGAGTAGATTAAAGACACAAGATGGAGATTGCAAAGGCATGAAGACTGAAAAAGAAATTCTGTACGAGGAAATGTAAGGTCAATTTGGCTGACTCAGAGAGAAGGGGAAGGGAAGTGATATATCTAGAAAGAGTGAAAAGTAATGATGGTAAAGGATGTCATCACTAAACAACAGAATTTATATTTGATCCTAGATGCAAAAGGGAAATGTTAGAGGATATTAAGTAGGGAAAGATAGTTAGATCTTAGTTTCAGGAAAATCACTTTTGCAGGTGTGGAGGGTGAACTGGATTTGGGAAATATGAGAGACAGGAAGATACATTAAAAGACTGTTGCCATAATGTAGGGCAGAAGAAATATGGTCAAAACACCAGATCAAGTCTCACTTTGTTCCAAGATACTGAAAGAATTGGACACGTGATTCAGAACTATTGCCCTTCATTGTTGAAAAATTATAGACAAAAAAAAGAGATGCTGCAGGCCTGAAGAATGCATGTTTGATATAGATTTTAAATCTTCTCATTAAAGGAATGGTCACTAAACATCTAGAAACAGCATGCAATTAGACAGAAGCTACAACAAGAATAGGTTATGTCAGGTCAGCTCATTTCCTTTGGTTTTTTGACAGGTTAGTCATCTGTTAAAGGGCAGTATCATAGTTGCCATTTCACTAAATTTTAATGAAGTATTTGCTAAAATCTTTCATGCTGTTTTGGTGGATGGAGAGATATGGACTAGTGGATGGTCAGTAGGTGGACAGAGAATTGACCAAATGATTGTTTAGAAGAACTAATGTTGGATATAATGGTAATAGTTAGATGACATTGTAGAAGGCTGATTTTGGTAGAGAGCACCAGGAAGCATGATTAACCCTTAGATGTTTAAGAATTTTTTTAATAATCAATTATATAAAGTCATATGTCATGCAAAAATGTTTGTGGTAGCCCTTTTCACAGTGGCAAGAAACTGCAAACTGACTGGATGCCCATTAGTTGGAGAATGGTGGAATAAATTATGCTATATGAATTTATGGAATATTATTGTTCTATAATAAATGATCAGCAGGATGATTTCAGAGAGGCCTGGAGACACTTACAGGAACTGATGCTAAGGGAAATGAGCAGAACAAGGAGATCATTGTACACAAGAACATCAATATTATACGAGGATCAATTCTGATGAACATGACTCTTTCCAACAATGAGATAACTGAGGCCAGTTCCAATGATCTTGTGATGAAGAGAGCCATCTACACCCAGAGAGAGGACTGTGGGAATTGAATGGGGACAACATAACATTCTCATTCTTTTTGCTGTTCTTCACTTGCATTTTGTTTTCTTACTCACTTACTTTCTTTTTTTGATAGAATTTTTTTCTTGTGCAGCAAGAGAATTATATAAATATATTTTATGCACATTGGATTTAACATATATTTTTACCATGTTTACCATATATTGAATTGCTTGCCATCTAGGGGAGGGCAAGGGGAAAGGAGGAGAAAATCTGAAACACAAAGCTATTCATGGGTCAGTGTTGTCAAATTATCCATGCATATGTTTTGAAAATAAAAAGCTTTATAAAAATATAAATAAAATAAAAAAATAAAAGCATATTATCAGATGCTTGTCCATTTTATAGAAGTCATAATTAGGCATGATATCTAGCATAATGGATCACGGTAAAAATTGAAAATTATTTAGATTTCTTAAAATGTGTGGTTGTCTCAAATAAGATGAAACTTAAAAGGAACAAATGAAAAGTCTTAAAATCAGCCTCAAAAAATCAACCTCACAAATGCATGATAGAGGGCATGTTTAAAGAATAGTTTGTCTGACAAAGCTTTGAGGGTATTAATGTATTGCAACTTAGTGTGAAGAAATTGTATGATATTATGACCTTAGTCTATGTTTATGGCAACTATGTGGTTAAGGGGACAGAGTATAGGGATTGAAGTCAGGAAGACCCATATTCCTGAGTTCAAATCTGACCTCAGACAATTACTAGCTTGTGTCTCTTGGCAAGCTACTTAACTCTGGTTGTTTAATTTTCTTATCTGTAAAATGAGTTGGGAAAAGAAATGGCAACCCACTTCATTATTTTGTGAAGAAAACCTCAAATGGGTTATGAATAATTGTATGTGACCAAATAAATAAATAGCAACATCATATGTTGAGAGATGATGATGTCTAAGTTTTAGGATTTAATATTATTTCCATGTTTGCCCTGGTCCGAAAGGATGTGGAATAGTGTGTTTAGTCTTGGGTATTACATAATAATTATTTAAAATTTGCAAAATCTTATTTGATCCTCATGATAACTCCAGGAAGCACACATTATTATTATTTTACAGATGAGAAAACTGAAACAGACAAAGGATAAATAATTAGACCAGGGTCACACAGCTAGTAAGGATCCAAGATCAAATTTGAACTCAAGGCTTTCTGATTCCAGGTACTACACTCTATTCACTGATCTACTTACTTTACTTTTTACTCTCATTCATCCTATAAAATAATAATTATTAATGATAATAGTATCTAACTTTGGGAAATCACTTTCAAGTTTGAAAAGTGATTTCCATATAGTATCTCATCAAATCATTTAATTTCTATTTCTTGAACATCTCTTGCTTATATCCCCTTCTTTCTATATTTCTATCCCTCTAAATTATATCTACATCACCTTTTATCTGGCTTATTTCATTAACCTATCAATTTATTTCCTTTCCTCACTTCTCTTATCATTTTAATTTATCTTCCAGTAATCTGCCAAAGTGATTACCCTAAAGTATAGGGTTGATCATGTTGATCATGTTAACCCATTTAACTCAATAAACTCCAATGACTCCCTTTTATCTCATGATTCAATATAGACTCTTGTTTGGCTTCCAGATCTCTTTATATATTGGCCCCTTCTGACTTTTCAATCTTTTTATATATCCCACTCTCCAATAACTCTATGATTTGCCTACAATATATATACAAGACATGACAGTTTCTATGACTCGGTAGTTCCACCTTCCAAAGGCAGCCTTTCATAACCCCTTGTAATTCCTCTGCTTTCCCTCTTGTCATTATTTTCTTTGTCGTTCTTCAATCAATTTTTAGTTGTTTCCAACTATTTGTGATACTATTTGTGTTCATTTTGGCAATGATATTAGAGTCGTTTTCCTCTTCTTTTCTAGTTCATTTTTCATTAATGCAAATAAGAATGACTTAACCAAGTACTATCTTTGAGTCTTTTTCTATTCATAGAGCTTAGCACAGTGCCTGATATATAATAAGAAATGAACAAATATTTAACAAAAACTAACAATCGATTGGTTGGTTATGTGATCTCAAAAGTCCTTTCTAGCTATAATCCATGATTGTGTCTCTATATATAGATAGATAGATATAGATATAGATAGATAGATAAGTACATTCAAATCAATATAATTTTAAAGATACACATTTTAATCAATAAATGCTATTAAGTAAGGGTGAAGAACAAGTAACTAGGGAAATAAGAACCTAATGTATACTGTGGCATTTGAGCTGACATTAAATGAAATAAGGGGTATAAAGAGGCAGAGATAAGGGAGGGGGTATGGAGTCCAGGCCTGGATGACTGACCGTGTAAAAGAATGGAAGCTCATAATGTAAAGTCATGTATGACTCAATCATTCCAGTTAAAAAGGATGTATTAAGCACTCACATTGTGCCAGGCACTGTCAGTCTGGCGAAACTAAAGTTCTATACTTCTAAATATTTATTGAATGAATGAATTAGCAGCTTTTGAAAATTTCCCTACCCACCAGAGATGGAGGAGCCTCTCAGTGTGAAAGCAAGAACCATCTGGAGCAATGATCCAGATTTAAAAATGAAGAGAAAGATCCAAAATTTCCCACAATTAGCAGAATTAGATTAATGCCAATTAATTATGATGTTGTCACAGAGTGAACACAAACTAGCCAGAAGTGTGGATGATCCTTGCTGTATTCTCCACAATGACCCAGTTTTCTTGTGTCTGTTGGCTGTCTTTTTAAAAATTTGGGCAGACTTCCTCTGATTAAGCTCTGGCATAATATTTCTTCCTAACAGATTCTGCCAACTGCTGTGCCCATCAGGACAATAGGGATAGTGTTCTGGAAAAATAATCTGAGAAGGCTAAGATACAATATCTAGACATAAAAGGGACCTTAGATGTCATTTGTTCTAACTCCTTTATTATAAATTAAGAGACCATGGTACAAAATTACTTGTGGTCAAATTACTTATCCAAGGTCACACAATTAGTAAGAGACAGAGCCATCAATGTGAACGTAGGTCCTTTGACTTGAATTTTGGCACTGTCCATCTTACCCCATTGCTTCAGAGAATATGTTTTGGCAAAGGGTTCTGACTACGTAGGAAACAATTGCTACAGTCAAAGCGGAGTAGAATCTACCCACTGAATATATACTAAAATTTCCCACCTCCAATCCACTATTCTCAAACTTAGAATGCCCTCCTATTCTCTCTTCACTTATTGACTTCTTAACTCTAATGCACGATTTCAAAATGATTAATTTCAATCCTGTTACTTTTTTGATCAGTACACTGTGTTCAAGAGGTATTAAAAGCTGTCTTCAAGCTTGAATATTCAGTAAACGGAGAGCCCATACTCCATCTGATACATTCTGAGAACTGGCCCAAATCCCTTTCTACATTTTCATCATCACTTTCATTTTGCTACTCAAGGACCTGACCAAGAACATATGTGCAATAGATTTTTACTGAATGTGTATTATATTAAATTGAATTATTTGTATTCTTATGGTGACAATGTTTAAAATAATGACTTACATGTAAATGCTGATCAAAAATAACTTAATTGTTCACTTGGTGAGCTTCGATCTGTAGGCAATTTTACATTACTCCTTATATACTCTAATTCAGGGGTCCTCAAACTTTTAAAATAGGGGGCCAGTTCACTGTCCCTCAGATTGTTAGAGGGCCGGACTATAGTAAAAACAAAACCTTTGTTTTGTGGGCCTTTAAAAAAGAAACTTCATAGCCCTGGGTGAGGGGGATAAACGTCCTCAGCTGCCTCATCTGGCCTGCGGTTGTAGTTTGAGGACCTTTATAAGAGAAATAGGCCTATCTGATGTTCTTCATACAGAATATTCTATTTTATCCAATGTTTTTGCACAGACTATTCCTCCATTCCCCACATGTTCTTCCTCCTCCTCACCTCCTTTCAAAACCATTAGCTTTCTTCCAGGTTTGGCTCAAGGGAAGTCTTTTATAAGAAGTCTTTTCTGATTTCTCCAGGTGTTAACATGATCCCACCCAAAATTATTTTGTATTTTTAGAAATATTTTTGTTTTACTTATTTGTCTTGATCTTCCCCCTCCAGCACAATGTCACGTTTTTGAAGGAAGGAAATGTTTCTTTTTCTTTTTTTTTTACATATATTTAATTTATTTTATTTTCCCAGTTATATATAAAACAATTTTTAACATTTCTTTTTAAAATTTGAATTCCAGATTCTTTACCTTCCTCTCCCCATCTCCACTGGCTGAGAAGGCGCATGTGAAATTATACAAAACATTTCCATAAAAGTCATATTATGGAAGAAAATATAGATATTCCTCTCCCCCCAAAAAAAAAAAACTCAAGAAAAATAAAAATTTAAAAATGTTCCTATCTGTATTCAGACACAGACAAAGTTCTTTCTCTGGATACAGAAATCAAAAGTTCTTCAAAGTTGGCTTAGATCATTGTATTATTGAGAATAACTAAGTCATTCCTAGCTGATCATCTTACAATATTACTATTACTTATATATAGTACATTTCACTTTGTATGACCTCATTGAAGACTTTCCTGGTTTTTATGAGAGCATCTGCTCAATATTTGTTATAGAACAATAGTAAGGAATTGTATCTTTATGGCTTTGTAAATCTAGTGCCTACCATAGAATCTGGCCCATAACAATCATCAAAGTATTAATCAGCAATAGATACTGTACTAGGCAATGATGTGATATAGACTACAATGAAACTGTCTCTGTTCACAAAACTTATACATTAGAGTACCAAACATTGCCTTAGACACCAACTAGCTCTGTGACTTTGGTCAAGTAATTTAATAACTATGCATCAATTTCTTCATCTATAAAATGGGGTTAACAACTTATCTCCAAAGGATCAAATGATAGCATGTCAGAAAAAGATTGCAGTGGACCCTTTGCTGGTACTGGGGTGAAAATAGCTTGTTTTCTCCAGGAAACCTTCCCTTTAACAGTATTTCCTTCATCTTATACCCATAGAATTTTTCAAAGAGAAAAATGAAAAATTTTACATTTATTCCTATTGAAATTTATTCTATTTGATTAGGCTATTTGTTCTAAATTTACAAGATATTTTGTGATCCCAGCTTTTTCTTCTACTATGTGAGTGATTTGTCTCATATATCTGTTACCTGAAAAGTTAATGTTTGATCTGTGATACTGTTGAATCATTTTTGGTCATTGACACAAATATTTTTTTAATAGATCCAAATATAGTTCTTGTTAGCCTTCCAGTAGAAATGTTTTCAACATTTACTAATTTCTCTTTTGGCTTGGCCAGGAAACAAGTTTCTCATTTCTCTCTCTCTCTCTCTCTTTCTCTCTCTCTCTCTCTCTCTCTCTCTACATATATATATATATATATATATATATATATATATATATATATATATATATATACACACCATTGGCTAGTACAGGGCATCTTAGTGTTTTTGATATCATGGACTCCTTTGATACAATGGTGAATCTCATGGGCTTCTTCTCAGAATGATGTTTATAAGTGCTTAAAATAAAATACATAAGATTTCAAGGGAAATCAATTAAGTTGAAATGGGATGATTATGAAAAAAATATATAAACATGTTTGCAGACTCCAGATTAATAACATCTGGTCTGAGTTATATTTTTCTAACTTTTTCACAAAAATAGAATGAAACATTATGCTTAGCTAAAATTGAAGTTAAACAGTACCTTAACAATCTTCTGATCTACAGTTTAGTGACTATGGCAAAAAAGGAACTTTGTTGGTACACTTCTAGGGTAGAGACAAAATGATGGAATAAAGAAAGCCTACAGATGAATTCTATCAACATTCCCTATCAAATGACTGTAAAATAATGTCTCAAGTTGAATTCTGGGATGGAAAAGTCAATAAAAGGTCAGCGTAAAACATTTGTTTAGCCCAAGACAATGTAAAATGTCATCAGAAGAGGTCTATCACACTGGAATGGGAGTTTGCCCAGAGCACACACTATGGCAGCACCAGCAATAGGCCATGAAGATACAACAGCAGCAGCAGCTATGGGAGCTTTCAGTCCAGAGCCAGTAAGAGGGTCAGGTAATTGGGCAGAAAAAGATTGCAAGGGACCCTTTGCTGGCACTGGGGTGAAGATAGAGCACCATTTGGTAACTCCATTGTCCATGCCTATCAAATTATAACTCCCTAGTGAGAAGGATCTATTTTGGTTCCAAGGGATCAGAGACCTTGAGGACCAGTAACAGTTGCAGCTAAAAGGCAGGCATTAGTTGATTATTAGTTGATTATTTGTTCATTATTAAGTAGTAATCACACCTCTCACCAATCACAACACCTTGGATACAATGAAAACTTCCCAAAGCCTAGAACAAATTCTGAAAACAGTAGATTGAAAAAACCTGAAGCTTGGGACAATGCTCTTCACTGACCCCCATAGGAAGAGAGTCCAACTCTAACATAATGTTCAAAATAAAGAAATAGTTTGGAAAAATAAGCAAACAACAACAAAATAATCTCATCAAAAAAGCTGCTATGGTGATAGGGAAGACACAAACTCAAAAGCCAATATCAAAATAACTACAAGCAACCTCAAAGGAAAAAGAGGTGAACTAGACACAAACCCAACAAGAATTATTGGAAGATCAAAAAAAATGATATTTGAAATCAAATAAGAAGGGTAGAGAAAAATGGGAAATGAAGTGAGGAAAGAAAATTATAAAAACACAGTGGTGTTAATAAGTAATAAATATAATAAAAACAAAAGGGGCACAAAAATACTGAAGAAAATAATACGTAAAATGCAGAATTGGCCAAATAGGAAAAAAAAAAAGATGTACAGATCTTGCTGAAGACAATGTTAAAATAAGAACTGGGTGATTAAATGCTAATGACACCATGATAACTGAAAAGACAATACCAAGAAGTAAAAAAATGTAAAAAAGAAGAAAATGTGAAATATCTCAATGAAAAAAAGAAACTGACCTAGAAAATTGAAAAAGTAGAGATAATTGAACAATTACTAGATTTCCTAAAAGCCATGATCATAGAAAAAGCTCAGCTACCTTATTTGAAGAAATCATAAAGGAAAATTGCTTCAGTACACTAGAATTAAAGGGCAAAATTGAAACTGAAAGAATCCATTGATCACCTTCTGAAAAAACATCTCAAAATAAAAACTTTCAGGAATATCATAGCCAAATTCAGAGCTCCAAAATCAAAGAGAAAATTCTTCAAGCATTCAAATATAGGATCTACTGGGAAAAAAAACACATAAGAATTGTCTGTTACCAAATGAAAATAATGTGGGACTTGAAATATGATATTTCAAAAGGCATAGGAACTGCATTTAAAACTAAGAAACACCTGCCCAGCAAAACTGAGTAAAACCCTTCAGGGGGAAAAGTGAACATTTAATGAAATAAGGGAGTTTCAAGCAGTTCTGATGAAAACCCCAGAGATGATAGAAATTTTGACTTTCAAATACAAGACTCAAGAGAAGCATTTAAAGACATGAAAGACAAATCATAAGGAATTCAATAAAGTTAAACTGTTTACATTGACATATACAAAGATGATGCATGTAACTCCTTAGAATTGTATCATTATCAGGGTGATTAGAATAACTCTACATATTCTGCCATCATGGGGAATAAGTCAGTTATGTTGGGAAGACTGCAAAAATGAATGGTGAGAAAGAGAGAAGAGGACAAAGGACAACTTTTATAGTAAAAGAAAAAAAAAATATACTGAGGGGATTGGTAGAAGATGAATCCCATGGGTCCTGATGTACTACTGATAGTGGCTATTGTTGGGACTTTTGAGATTTCTATTGGAAGTGGGAAAGAGTCTCCTATCTCTAATGCAGACCAATTCTAGAACTGAAAGCCACCTTGGAGTCCATCTGTTGCAAGCCCATACTTTTTCAGGAGGAAACGACAGAACAAGAACTTTAAGTGACTTTTCTAAGGTCATACAGGTCATACATAACCACTGGAGGAGGATTTTTTAGAGGAGGCTCAGAAACCTTCTAGATGGCTTGCTCTCTTCTTCCTTTTCTCCTTCCTCTTCCTCCTCCTCTTCATAAGCACCAACAAGCATTAAATGCCTAAGAATCATGCTAATCACTGAGGCTATAATGAATAAGCAAGAACATGGTTCTTTTCCTCAAAGAACTCATATTCTAATGGCAGAGTGATAGTGTGCCAACAAATATGTAGGTATGCAAAAAAGTCAATGAACATGAGAATTAATCTCAGAGAAAGGTCACTAGTGACGTGGAATGCCAGAGAAACTGAGGCAAGATAGAGATTAGAGAGTTTTTAATATTTTATTTGAAAGAAAGAGATTTATTGGGACCAAATGGATCCATGATTTGGTCCCAGGGCTGAATAAGACTGTGGTCTCCAAGAATCCAGCAGCAATGTGAGTTCTCAATGACAAATATATACACATGCCTCAGATACAGGGATAAACCAAAGCAGGAGTGGAGTGAGAGAGGAGTGGAGAGAAAGGGAATGGGACTCTGATAGAATGGAGGGAGGGACCAGACATTCTGGGATTGGGAGAGGCATTCTGATAACTAGGGAAGGGCTGGGGTCATGATGTCTAAGATAGAAGGTCTTTCTCCTTATCTGGATCATCATGATTAGAAGGGGGCTGGTATTACAGTATTGACCAGAACAATTAGAAACTGAGGTAGAACAATTCAGGGACACCAAGGCAGGAAAATTTAGAGAAACTGAGTCAGGACAATAAAAGAGAACTGTGACACAATAGAGGTGGGTAGATAGTGGATAAATGAGAACCAAGTTGTACAGGTGGTCACATCAGAGATGATATTTGAATGCAGATTATCTGACTTCAGCACAAATGCTTATTCTCCTTCCCACACTGGAACAACTTGAAATTTAGATTTGCTTGTGATTTCCTCACGATCACAAATAAGTGTCAGTAATAGGCTTAAATCTAGGTAGTCCAGACTCCCAGACTGATTGCCTATGCACTACATGAAGAAACTCTTAAATTTCTGGCAGCCACTTCCTAATCTGAGTTCTAATCTGGGTGCTTTCCCCACTGGCCAATAGGAAGCAGCAAAAAGAAGACCTCTTCTATTATCTGATTTAAAGGAATATTAGCCTGTTCCAAGAAATATGGCTATAGTTCTACAATACTTCCTAGACTTCCATTAGACATGCATTGCTATGAGTTTTAGCAAGAAGAATATCTTTAGCAAAGGTAAAAGTTAGTAATTACCAGTGAGAAGTAGAATCTCCTAGGCAGGACCCAATTCCGTTGTAATTTAAGGCAATCCATATCTGTAACCAAAAATGACCTCTTTAATGTACTCTATAAGCATCAGATTGCATTTTCTTCCTTGACTATAATATAGTGCTGCCTCATATTGAGCTTACAGAACAATCAGACCCCCAGATATGAGTCAGACTACTGTCTAGTCAGGATGTCTCTACTTTGAGCTTAGAAAGGTAATTTTTTTTTAATGCAAGTGGGGGTATTTTTATTCCTGCTAAATATCACCTTTTCCAATTGGGCTCGATTCTGCCAAGGGCTTTTTAGATGCTAGCTCTGTCATCCAATATGTTCTATATCCTTCCCAGTTTTGAGTCATCAGCAAATTTAATAAGGAGGCCACCTATATTTTTATTCAAGTCATTGATTAAAAAGTGAAAGCACAGGGGAAAACAGAAATGAGCCTTTTTTCAACTTCTACCCATTGGTCTTTGTTCTGTTCTATAAGCAAGAGAAACATCTAATGCATCTTCCAGGTGATAGACTTTCAAATACTTAAATGTGTTGATGGCATAACCCTACCATCAAAAAGTATTCTCTCCTTCAGGATAAAGTCCAGTTCCTTTATCTGAAATTCATTTGGTGCAGACTTGAAACCCTTCTCAAATCTTTTGTATATTCCCCTTCTCAACAAACTCCTTGGCTCCCCATTACCTTTAAGGATCAAATACATTGAGAATTCTTTATAATCAGGCCCTTCTGACATTACTAGTCTTGTTACACTTTATTCCACTGAACCATTAATTGTGGTTGTACCATTTGGATGTCCTGATCCAACATTGAGGTCGCAAACCCTAATTTTCGCTATGAGCTCTCAAATAGGATTGCACTGTTATCCCTGGGGCAACTTGTTCCATTGATCAAGAGATGGGTCAATTAGTGGTATTAATACACTTATAGTCTCTGGACTACTTGCCATTCATCAGAAATGATGCTTTTCCTCCTGTCTACATAGCTTTACCTTGGTCATTCCCAATGACTGAAATACCTTCTCTTGCCCTCTTGCTTTTATTTACCCCAGTTTTCTTCAAGACTCAGCTCAAGAAACATTTAGCATTTTTAGAAGGAGGGCTTTCTAGATCTACTGCTGAGTAGATCTCCTTCTGAGATTACCTTCCACTACTCTGTATGTATCCAGGTATTTATCTGGAATCCTCTCCAGTAGATCCCTAAAGACAGTAATTGGGTTTTTTTGTTTTTGTTTTTGTTTTTGATCTTTACTTGTATCCCCAGCAGATTGCCAGACATATAGTTATCATGGAATAAATGTTGATGACTGACTGACTGCTTTGTTGGTGGATGTTAGTTAACAGCTGAGACTGGAACCTGAATCTCCTAGTTCTGTGTGCTAGCCACAATATCATTACTCCTCTAGGGACTGCATGCAGAGTAAGTTCCAATTGGAAAGTTGTTGGGATAAGAAATAATAATATGGATAAATAATATGGTTTCAGTGCTTTTTTCTTTTTCGAATGTAAACTTTCTCAAATGCAGAATCTCACAGATACCACAGATTGCTAAAAGGCAAAGTGATTTTGGTTTAGATGGAAAGGGAAAATTATACAACTGGTGTCTTAACGCCATGTAATTGACAAACTCCCTTAATGGCCCTGGACAGTTAGTCAAAGCCATTTCTTGAACTCCCACCGTGTGCAAACCACTTTGTGATGTACGGTGAGAGGAGGCTAATGTTATAGAAGACCTAGTTAGCTCTCTCCGAAAACTTCTCAAAGACTTAAATGAGACAAATGTCAGCCTATCACTTCTGCCTCAGGCCTTTCAAGTTTTTCCCTTTGGAATGACTGCCTAAAACCTTCCTGCCAACTCATATCCCTCTCTTCCATTAAAACTCTTGTTAGTGAATTTTCTGGGGATCCTGTAACTGACAGAATGGCAGATTAGTTGTATATGACCCCTAAACTTTAGAAAATGGAATGACATCCCCAATATAGGAAGATTGAAAATGCATCACTTGGTGATCTCATCCCCCATTCCCCCCTCTCCCTCCCCCCATGATTTCAATTCAATTCTAATCTTATCCAGATCAAACCTCTTGGGTGCCTTTAGTCTTGCATCTCCTATTGGGATCTCAAACTAGATGTGCCATAAATGCCTTAAACTCAAAATACACCAAACTGAACTAATTATTTCCTCCTAAAATCCTCTCCTCTTCTTAATTTACTTATCAGTGTTGGAAGTACCACCATTCTAGTCACTCAGGTTAGAAACCTAGATATTCTCATCAATTCATTTTTATTTCTTATCCCATCCCATTTAATATGTTAATTTTACCATTTTAACACCTCATTTTTCTCCTGGCATTGCTGCTTTCCTAAGGCAGACCCTTATCACTTATACCCAGGCTACTGGAATCATTTTTTGATTAGTCTGATAAATTAGTCTCTCCCCACTCCAAACCATCTTTCATTCAGTTGTCAAATGGATCTCACCATGCTATCTCCCTATTCAATAAACTCTAATGGCTCCCTACCACCTCTAGGATCAAATATAAAATCCTCTGTTTGGTGAAGTCCTTCATAACATAACCTTCTAATGAATCTCTACCTCTCATGCCTCACATAATCCACATAAATCTTCTGCAAGCCAATGACCCTGGCCTACTTGGATTTCTCAAACGTGATATCCCAATTTAGGGCATTTTCATTGGCTGGTTCCCATTCTCCAAATGCTCTCAAGCTTCATCTCTGCCTCTCACCTTCCCTGGCTTCTTCATGTCCCAGCTGAAATTCCACCATCAGCAAGAAGTCTTACTCATTTCTCCTTAATTTTAGTGCCTTTGCTCCTCTCTTTATCTGGTACATATCTTATTTGTAGAATAATTTGCACAATCTCTCCCCTATTAGACTGTGGACTCTGAAGTCAAGGACTGTCTTTTGCCTTCCTTTTGACTCCAGTGATGGTACAGGTGTTTGGAACAAATGCGTAATAAATGATTACTGATTGACTGAATCCTCAAAGTAACAAGACATATCATACAGAATTTTATGAAAGTAAGAACTACATGAAATAGCAATAATAAACATTAATGCTTAGAGCTCCTACTCAGCATCTTCAATATCCTGCTGAGGGAAGGAAACATGACCAAATCCCAGATTTAAGACTCGGGTCCAATTGTAGAGATATCGACTTCCTCTTCTTTTGCAGTGACTTAACCCAAATCCAGCTCACCCTTGAAAAGGAAGGGATACTGATCCTGTCCAACTAAGTAAAAGGAAGGGAAAGTAAAAGGAAGGCTGGCAGTAGAAGATGTCAACAGAGAAAAGCACCAAGCATTGCTCAAAGTCACCAACAAGAAGGGCAAAATGCACCTTATGGAAGAAGGAACAAATGCACCTAATGGAAGAAGCATTAGAAACCCAGCTGAAGTTAGTTCTCTCCACCTAGAGTTTGATTATCACCAGAATCCAATCAATCAGAGCACTCCCCCTGCACAAAGCTGAAAATTCCCAGTAACTCAGCATCAATTGTCTGTGCAGCAGTGGAAGGGGGAGGAAACACAGATTGAGGAAAAAAAAAACAAGTATTATTATTCCCTTTTTACATATTAAAAATGGGGCACAGAGAAATTAAATGCTACCAAATGTTTCCAAGGGGTTTGAACTTTAGCATGCCTGATGAAAAAACTTCAACTACTGTAGCATTTTTCTTCCAGTCTCACTTTGAATACCTCAAAAATGGAGCTACTTTTAAATGAGCTGAAGTGCTGGGTAAGAATCTAATAAAATATAGAATAAGGAGTAAGAGGCAGAGTTAACTCTTGGAAAAATATATAGTGATATGAAAATGTTTCATAATAAATTGTCATAATGGTTATCACTTTGAATTAGACTGGCAAATACTTTGTTCTAGAGTACTTACTTTTTATTTTCTACTGACTGCATATCATCCCTAAATACAGTCTGTGAGACTTTTATGGCACTTTCTAGTCAGAGATGGCATCTTCATCAGTAGCAGAAGGACCATTACTATCAAACAGATTTATTTGGCATGGGGCTGCTGATGGCACTATGGTGGTTTAGGGTGAATTTAAAAGTATGGTTCTCTGCCCTCTGGGTATTTGAACTCTCTGAACAAACACTTTTATGAGAAAACAAAAAAAAAAATCATAGGATAATAAGATATTAATCTAGAGCTGGAAGACAGCAAAAATATCATTGTCCCAGACCCCAATTTTGTGGATCAGAAAATAAACCCAAGAGGTGGTATAATTTGTCTGTCATTTAGGTAAAAAGCAAAGGATCTGATAACTAAATGAAAGCTATTTAATTCCAAATCCACCATTTTCCCTACAGTGCTTTAATTCATAGAAGCAGATTTACTCAAGTGCAATGCTGAATCAATGGCCCTTTTTGTTTTTAATGGAAGTAGATCTTCTATGGAAAAAATAAGACTTCAATTTAAAAAAGTGACTGAAGGGGGCAGCTAGGTGGTACAGTGGATAGAGCACCAGTCCTGAAGTCAGGAGGACCTGAGTTCAAATTTGACCTCAGATGCTTAACACATCCTGGCTGTGTGATCCTTGGCAAGTCACTTAATCCCAATTGCCTCAAGGAAAAAAAGTGACTGAGGAAAAATCCTTTCTGAGGAGGTTGGAGAGTAGAAGAATATCACATGAAGGAGGAAGGGAAGAATGGGGCCTGCCATGTACTGAGATATAAAGATCAATGCTCATCCTGAAAAGAAGAAATCTACATGTGTTGAGGAGGAAACATCCATTTGTTCTCTAAAGAATCACAAGATAGGATAAAACACCAGCCCTGAAATCAGGAGGATCTGAGTTCAAATCCAGCCTCATACACTTAATACTTCCTAGCTGTGTGAACCTGGGTACTTCACTTAACCCCAATTGCTTCAGAAAAAAACACACACACACACACACACACACACACACAAGTGTTTTTAAAATAAAAGATCATGCATTAAGGTGAGAATGGATATAGTAGTTGTGGCTGATGATGCCTTTGCTCAGGAATTCTGAGTGACTACTATATATGCTGGCTCAATAACAACATGAGTGAGATCTGTTGTCTTTCCAGGTCATATATTCAAGACATCATGAAGCTCCCAAGAGATGGTGAAATGAATGGCTGTAACCCACACATGACGAATGATTCGTGTGGGAATGATACTGCCAAAAGAAACCATCAAAATATAGCCAAATATGAGCTCTTCGGCAACAAACGGAAGATTATAAGGACATGGGAGGCCCTTGCAGAAGAGGAAAATTGCTTTTTTTGAACTGAAAACCTGGATAAGTATCTGAGAATGGGCTATCGATTTCTAGACCACAGCTTAAAAAGAGGAATGACAGTTCCCTGACCCAGGATGGACTGCAAGTGACAAAAGGTAATAAAATTAATTTTCTTGCTGTCTTTCAAACCTAATCAAGAGGGCTTTAAGTCAAAAAGGACATGGGAGGGAAGGGGAGAAATAATTCTATATATATAACCAAGCCTTGTGCCATAGAGTACAGATATAATGAAGAAAGAGAGAAGATGGCCAGAAAACTATAGACAACTGAGATGAACTTCAGTTCTTGAAAATATTCTTAAGCAAGTCATCAAAGGAAAAGTTGGCCATCAAATAAAGAAAATGAGTTGTAGTGTAGACATAGAACTAGCATGGCATCTTCTGAAACAGTCATTCCAGACTGATATTGTTAAATGTTAAAGTAAATTTAAAGTACAATTGATTTGCAAAGTAACAGATCAGGAAAGAATTGTAAATAGAGATTGCCTGCATTTTAACAAAGCATTTTTTTCTCATTTCCTATTTATTTTCAGGTGTGGGAAATCATCTTTTTTATATGAAAAATAAAATAAACCAGCAAATTCAACACAAGACAGAAATCCAGGTAGGAGATGGGGAAAGCCAAAGATAGACATTGCAGAAGTGGAAAGCTTGAGAGAAAATGAAGAAGAGATATGATGATGGAAGGAGAAAGGTTGTCCTGTTCCTCTTTGCTGGGGGGAAAAAAAAACTGATTGCATGGGGGAATAGGGAAGAATTGAAATCCTCATTAAATGAGAAACTTTTTTTTTTTAGAATTTTTGTAATTGAGGCAATTATCTCCTTACTTCTCATACTAGGGGAAAGTTGGTGGTCCCAAAATGATGGGAGGCAGAGAGTGTATGTCTAAAGTGACTGATCATAAGAAATAACAAAGTGAAGAGATCTTAGCACCCATAAAAAGAAGATAAAAAGAGGATGGAGATAGATATTCAAATTTCAAGAAAAACATGATGAGAAATTTTGAGAGACTTGAGAAGGTTAAGTATGTCAGGATATTTTCCTTAAGCTACCTACTCTGCCCTCATTGTATGCTATTTCTATGGATAAGATAAGCAAAGAGGCTAACCTATAGTCCAACTAAAAGGTCTTAAACATTTAATAAAACAAAACTTGGTGCAATGGATAAAATTTTGAACCTGTAGTGAGGAAGACTCAATTTCTTTAGTTCAAATCTGACCTGATACACTAACTCCTCATCTATAGAATAAGTTGGAGAAGAAAGAAACAAAGTACTCCAGTTTCTCTGCCAAGAAATCCCCAAATGGGGTCCCTAAGTGTTGAACATGATTTCAACACAACTGACCAACAGCAAAACTAATGGACTCAGAAAAGAATTAATGGTTCAATATCAGAGTGACAGGAGGTCACCAGTGGAGTACTCTGACATCTGTGATAGTCCCAGTTTTATTTATTTGACATTTTTTCAATGAACTGTTTAATGGCATGTTCTGTGTTTTTAATCAGGTACAAACATAGAAATGAAGCAAAAAAATTTCTATGGTTATAAACATGACTATTTGTGAAACATTAAGAATGTTAGGTCTACATTTATCCAAACTCTTCAAGAACTTATTCTTGAACAGATGTTTCATTGGATTGGCCATCATCTTTGTGAGATGATGTGATTCTCACTCTGGTTTTCTTTTCCTCATTAGACACACACATAAACAGGTGTTTTTTGGGGGCAAGGCTCAAATGGGTACCTTGGCAAAAGAAATTAATTCCCCCTGTGTTGAACATAATAGTTAAAGACAGTTAAAGTTACTGTGAGCCAGTTTCCAGTCCAATAAAACTTAAATTCTTAATGAGGGAAGGAGATTACAGTGGAAATATTTATGACAAATGTCCCTAACACAATAGGTATCCCCCACCTCTTTGCGTCATCTCATATATATATATACTTATATTTATATTTTCCTCCTCAATTTCATGCCTTTTAGGTGGCTTAAGGAAGGCAGTTGTTTTATCTTCTTTTGACTGTCCCAAAATCTGAAGTATAAGAAATAACAATGTCAACCTCGTATCTATCATGTCTGAATGTCTACTCCAATGTTCCTTTAGTCAGCATGGGATAAACTCTTCTTCTAACTCCCTCAGTGGAGACAATCTGCACTGAGATAGCCACACCAGACCTGCTTTCTCCTTGTGGCTAATACTACAATTTGTATTTAGGGATACTTTCTACAGGTTGAGCACAAAACTAACTTGCTCAGATGGGCACAGATCCATAACCTGAGTTTCATTAGGATTGTGAACTAATCAACTGAATTAACTAGAAGAAGCATAGTGGAGGTAGACAATGAGAATCATAATGGGCCTGATAAGCTATAAAAATCTGCTTCATTAAACTTGATGCTCCCAAGACGTATGGAGAATGGGGGCTATTTACAGCCACAGGCTTTCATTCATTGTATATGAACTAAATATCCAGCAAATCTTTTCCTTTTTTGCTACATTAGCGATCAATAATGTTGAGTTACTTGTGACTTTTCTTGGATACAGGACACAGTGTCTGAGGTCTGAAGAGAGAAAACATTGCAGCTGGAGCCAGCATCCTTTTCGCCCACCTTCCTCTCCCTCCTCCCCCCCCCCGAGGGGAAACTGCTAAGCAATGTTTTCATACACAAGCTTTTCTTTCGGTATAACTGCTCTGAATAAAATGCAATTGCATTATTCATAACATTTCATGGTCCAGTCTTTTCTCCATTGCCAGGACTTTAAACATAAAATAGAAGCAATAATGTGTTGTCAAAATGGGTTTAGGGAAGACATTCCAACTCGGAATGCATCTTCCAAAGACCATATAAAAGGCAAACAATGTAAATAAGTGATTTATGAACTAATCTTTCATTTCAAATCTGTACGTTTTCTTCATTTCTGCCAATCTGGCATCTTCTTTCAAAGCTCAAACCTCCTCCCTAGAGTTATTTTTGACCACCCCCTAATTGCTACTTTTTTGCTTCTCGAATTATCTTACATTTATTTCTTTGTCTCTCACAATGAGCCAATCACGTATTTACAAGGTGAACTGACCTTGAAGGAGGGAAGATCTGGATTCCACGGTCCATTTCTGACACAGATTAGATGTGTGACTCTGGGTATATCACTTTTTCTACATGCTCTAGACAGTTCTCTAAGACTAAAGTGAAGAGAAGATACTGATACGACTTGGTAGAAGGAGTTTTCTCCTCTGGTCATTCCAAACGAATCACAACTCTAGACTATATTGCTCTATTGTTTCTAAAGAAGAGTTGGAGAAATAAGATTTTGCTAAAATGAAAACTTAAAGAAGGGGAGAAAAGGTGAGGATATCCACTGAATCCAAACATTTTATGAGTTGGTATTTTGGAAAATGACTTATTTTGATCAGAGAGGGAACAACAAGGAATAATGGGTAGAAGTTGCAAAAAGACAACTGGAAGGGAATTATCAGAAAAAATCCAACTATTTGGAGATATTCAAAAGTGAGTGGGGGACTTCTTTTTTGAAGTATATGTTGGACTCGAAGGCTGTGGAGGATGACTTTTGAGAATCCAGTGTCATCTCGATGAGAATCCAGGCTCTACCCTAATGGGACATCCAATGAGGACTTTGTGGAGAAATATGTCCTGTGACAACTCAGAAGCACAGCTAAGATCACTTCTCAGCGATGGTATAAAGAGAGGATTTCTGTTCATGTAAAGATCTGAAGAGATGAACTCCGAGATCCTCCTAGCTGACATTGCATGGTTTTGTGTGAATTTGCTTTAGGAGTTCTAAGAAAAGAGAAACAAGTGAAAACTATAAAATGGAAACTGAAGATGATCTGGAAGAAGAGAAAAAACAGCTGTATCCAAAGAGAGAGAGAATTGGGATAAAAGAGGAAAGAGAAGCTCAATCCAGGAGAGGCAAAGAGTGGGAACAAAAGAAAAGTACAAGAGCAGAAATGAACTTGCCATGGGAAGGTAAGAAAAAGGATACATATTGGGCTAGAGTGGAGAGGCTACCAGTAAGAGATATGTGGCTGCACAGCTTTGTGAACCAAATGGGTGGTGCAGCAGAGTGCCAGGTCTATAGACAGGAAGACTCATCTTCCTGACTTTAAATATAAACTCAACAGCGCCAGGGAGATCCTTATATACTTCAACAACAATACTATATGATGATCAATTCTGATGGTCCTGGCCCTCTTCAGCAATGAGATGAACCAAATCAGTTCCAATGGAGCAGTAATGAACTAAACCAGCTACACCCAGGGAAAGAATTCTGGGAGATGACTTAGAACCATTACATTGAATTCCCAATTCCTATATTTTTGCCTGCCTGCATTTTGGATTTCTTTCACAGACTAATTGTACAATATTTCAGAGTCTGATTCTATTTGTACAGCAAAATAACTGGTCATGTATATTTATTGTGTATCTAATTTATACTTTAATACATTTAACATCTACTGGTCATCCTGCCATCTAGGGAGGGGATGGGGGAAGGAGAGGAAAAATTGGAACAAAAGATTTGGCAATTGTCAATGTTGTAAAATTACCCATACATATAACTTGTAAATAAAAAGCTATGAATAAAAAAAAAAGAAATAATGGGTGATATCACAAGCAAATTAAAAAACAAACAAACAAACAAAAAAGAAATATATAGACTCAAACACTAACTTGCTGTGTGACTCGGGCAAGTCACTTCACCCTCTATGCTTCAATGATCTCACCCATAAAATGAGCTGGGGAGGAATGGCAAACCACTTTAGTATTTTTGTCAAGAAAACTCTAAAATCAGGTCACAGAGACCTGGACATGACTGAAACAACTAAACGATAAAGCCTCACGAAGAAACTTGAATTCTAATTTAGATATTTTCATGATGTAATTAGAGGGCAATGAAGGCTCTGGGAATCTTGACACAGAGAGAACATAGAAAACAGGTAGAGTCAGAGCTGAACAAATGTATGTTTTGCTGGTTTGATCCCAGTTTGGAAACATCTCATCTAGTTCTTCTGCTGTTGTGCTATTTAACATTTGTATAAATTAACTGAAGAAAAGATTAATCGACAAATACCTATTTAGTACTTACTGGATGAGAGAAAGCATAGCATAATGGATGGAAAGACTGCTGGACATAGAAACAAGAATATAAATGGGTTACAATACTACTTTCATTGCTAGTTGTGTGAGTCTAGGCAAGTTGCTTAACTTCTGAGCCTCAGCATACTAATTTATAAAATTAAAGGATTAGAGTTATGACCTCTAAAGATCCTTCTAGATCTTATTTATTACCTACTATCCTACATATCAAAAAATGAGGATATAAAGATAACAATGCCCCAATTTTTACCATCAAGGAGCCTGCGTTCTATTGGGAAAGATCAGCCTTCCAAGTCTTTATGATCTATAATCTTATGTGCCAGGAACTGAAAATACAATAATAAAAAATGGCTGATCTTTATAGTCAAGAAACTGACATTCATTTGATCTGGGGAGATGATAATTGCATATATAAGAATATCTATAGAATATATAGAGAGTACTTATAAGCCTAGATGGAATGCTCATCAAATTTGTAAATAAGACAAAAGTGGCATGGATATCTGACCCTAGGGGGTAGAATCAGGTTTAAAAAGCTCTCAATAAGATAGAAGGGTCAGCAAATTGTCCTGAGAAACAAATTCAGTCCCTCTTTTTTTTTTACATTTTTAAATACAATAAGAATTTTTAATTTAAAAAATTAAGTTTGCAGGCCATACAAAACAAGTTACAACCAAATGTGATCCCAGGAGCTGGTTTGCTGACTCTTGGGCTAGAATATTAGACCAAATCTAATAAGATAAAATATAATTGAGATAAAGCCTTTCTAGGATTGATGAATCTACTCAACTCTGCCCTGAATCTGTCTGTAATCTCGCTTGAAGACATTCACTTTATAAGGTCAAAATGAGGGAAACAGAAATAGAATTCATTTTGAAAAGAGTTCAGGATTTTAATGGAGTACAAGACCATTATGAATTTACAGTGTAATGGTTTAGGCTTCTTTGTCACAGTTGTCGAAAATTCCCTATGAAACTCCTTACAGTAAGGTCCTCCTGCAACTTTTAGGTTTAGGTTTAGGATACTAAAAGTTCAAATTATATTTCCATGATGTCAAAGTCAATGTGTCAGTGATATTTGATAGAGTGCTGGATTCACCTTCCTGAATTCAAATCTTACCTCAGACACTAGCTATGTCACAAGAATCATTTAATCTTGTTTGCCTCAATTGTTTTCAATCTGCAAAATAAGCTTGAGAGGAAATAGGAAAGTATTTCAGTGTCTTTGCCAAGAAAACTTCAAAATGGCTTCATGTAGAGTTGGATATGACTAAAACAAATGAAGAACAACAACTTTCTGGCTCCAAGGTCAGCCTTCTATGTCAAACATAGTGAGTGAGATATGTTGGCTTCTAAAAAGCGAATGTGATAATAAGAATATATTAAAATATTAATTATATATAACATATATTACATATTAAAATATTGTAATAATAAGGATATATTAAAATGGTAAAATCATAAATTTAGATCTAGAGAGACTTAAAGGGCACAGGGTTCAATCTTCTCATTTTGCAGAAAAGAAAATTAAGGTTGATGAAGGTTTAGTATTGAGTCAAGCCCATGTAGGTGTCAATTAGTAATTAGGATTTGAACTCAGCTTCTCTGACTGTGAATCCAACATTCTTTCATGTACTGGACAGATGATTTTGTTAATGGAACTCAATCCTGGATGGACAAAATTTGGAACATTTTGCTTGGTTCTAGGTACCACAATTCAAGAAGACTATTGATAAGATACACATTCTCCAGAGTAGCAAATTTAGGATGATATGTCATAAGAGGGTCAGTCGAAAGAACTGGAAATATCTAATCAATAAAACTATTTGGGGAGCAGCATATTTAAAGTATTCAAAAGGCTTTCCTATAGAAGGAAAATAAAGCAGCAAACCAAAACATTTGGTTAACTCTACTTGGCTTTAATAGCCAGAATAAGGAATAAAAATTGAAAATCACTAAGAGGAAAAATGTAAGAAAAATTATAAAGAAAAAACCCCAAACTTTTCAATAATCAGAGAATCTAAACTATAGAAATAGACTGTCTTGGGAAGTGATGGTATTTCTTACACTCAGGGTTTTCAGATGGGGGCTCAGTGACTTCTTCAGGCAAATGATTTAAGAAAGTACTAGGATTAGGGTTAGAAATTTCAGGTTATATAAAAATCTTAGAACTAGTGATTCAATATATTGAATATTAATAAATCATCCTCATTATTCAATAATAACAGATGAAAATAAAAATATAGAAGGCTGATATGAACATGGCCAGAGTCCAAGGCAGTCCATTGAACTTATTGTTGTTTTTACTTTTGATTCATTCTCTAAATTCTCTTTTTCTTTAGATCATTAAGTTATATCAACTTCATTTGCTGTAAAAGGCATATTTTCTGTTTTTACTATGAAGCTTCTTCCCATCTATGGCCTTCTCATTCTCTTGTGGAAATATAATGCTCTGAGAAAAGATAATTCCATCTTGAACATTCTGTATCCAAACAGGTAGACTTTCTCAGAATAGAGAGATAATCATTTCTGTTATGAGTCATAGGAATCACATCCTTTAAGATATTTCAAGATACTTATGAGAAGGAATCTGAACTTCCTAGAATGCTCTTTCTGAAGGAACCTAAGAAATCATCCTTCACTTTACACTGAGATCATTAGCGACTGATGATATAACTGAGATGTGGTGAAAAGTATGTTGTTGATTGCTCTCTTGAGAAGTCCTCGCAGAGAAAAAACGAAAAACTCTCTAATTCAGTATCCATCCATTGAAGTAGGAAATTCAGTGATGAGAACTGGATTCCAGTGGAATGTTATTAAGTTGTTTTGAAACTGTGCCTTCCCTAGCTATTTATATTTTTCCAGAAAAAAAATTCCTTTGATTCTCTCTCTCTCTCTCTCTCAAGAGGCCACTTAGTAAGGTAGGCAGAGAGCCAATCTGGAAATCCAGGAAGACCTGAGATAAAATATCTTTCATACAAAACTGGATGTGTGACCAGAGAATGATATCATCCAGGAGAACTTCAAAATGTTGAGTTGGAGAAGAGTTGCCTAGCCCTGGAATCATAAATCCAGTCCCTGTCCTTGTATCTATCACACACACACACACACACACACACACACACACACACACACATACAGTCTCATTACACATGTTCTGCATATGCTAGTTGTTGTGACAAAGACTAAAGTTAGCTTGCTCAGTCTCTGCACATTACACACTTGAAAGGAAATAAAATCTTTATCAAATAAATAGAAGTAAATAGAGAATCGGTCTTGAGTGTTGAAGTTGTAAGTTGAAATTTCTTCTGTGGTCCAGGACAAATTACCTAACCTTTCATTGTCCTAGACAATTTTTTCTAAGTTACAGAGCAAGTACAAATCTGTACTGATAGAAGGGATTTCTGCATTCATAGGTTCCTACAAGAAATAGCTAGTCTGGTCCAATCTCATCCTATTGAATAAGCTCATCATTTTCTTTTCTATCGAGTCAAAAGAGGCTTAAATTTTTCTTTGTAAAAAAGCCTACTTTTACTTGGCATAAGTATATTTTTAATTCATAAAATCTGACATCTTTTTTGGGTCCTATTTTTTCTGAACAAGCTTAGAACAGCAGTTTATTTCAAATGTTCTTTATCAGATAAGTGCAAGATGTTGTTTATATATTTTTTGCCTCATAGAAATGTAAGGCTAATGGGATTTGATTGGCTTGGGGTGTTCCAATGCTTTTGACTTTCAGACTGCCTGTTTGTAGCCAATTCATTTATCAATTTTGTGTCAAAGTGAGTTTTTTAGATTCTCACCTGAGGATTATTTCTTGAACAACTGAGTATAATAGCCCCTCTCTTGTCCTATTTTCATCTTACACCAGCTAAGAATTTGGGAATGAGAATGAACAAAATTACTTTTAATTATAATATCTGAATTTGCATAGTTTTATATACATCATCAGAGTGGATCTTCTGAAACAACCCTGTCAAGGAAGTGCACCTGAAATTGTTATTTCTATTTTACAAATAAACTGAGGGCAGTTAAAATGCAAATTTTTTGTAAATGGAAATGTGATTATTTGCTGAGAAATTCTACAAATCTACATGTCATTTATGTATTTGTTTGATAGTAAGTGACATCACATTAGTAGTCTGAAGACTAAAAATCTCTGACAGATATATTAAGCACAATTTATAAACTTTCCCTAGGTTCCAATATGACTTATTTCAGTCTTAGTAGAAGGAAGAAATAATGAATAAATTCATTGATTAAGATCATGCTTACACTTCTAGTTTCAACTTCAGTCAGTTTTCTCTTGTTTAAAGAGATATATAAAATATATAAATAAAAAAGATGTTTAAAATCTCTTTTATTCATCAAAAGCAATAGTTATGGTCATGTAGTATAAAGTGCACGTCTTTTAAACAATCAACAAATATTTATTAAGCAGTTACTGTAATGTGAGGCATTGTACTTGATCTTGGGAAAGAAAGACCAAAAGAAACAATTCTTGCTTTTAAGAAACTTGTATTCTAGGGGCTTCCATTTTATGACCTAATATTATGATTTGTCAATTTCTCCCCTTTTCTAGTGCTCCCTTTTCTGATACATGATTGTATTTTCTTTTCTGATTAGAATACTTTTGAAGGAAGGACAAAAGAAAATAGCATTTATCAAGTATTTATTATGGGCAGAGTACTAGACTCAGTGCTTGAGATGACAATACAAAAATAAAAGAATCCCTATGCTGAAGGAGTTTGACATTGATTAGGGGGAAATGATACAAGAGGCTTCAGCTATAAGCTAGGCAAAGGTCTTGTGGTCCTTGGAGTACAGAGACTATTTTGTTTCCTGCGTTTCTATCCTCAGAACTCGAAACATGGGAAATACAATATATATTTCATTTTCATTATTCTTCATGTTCCTGAATGAGAAAAAAAAATAACTACTTTATTATATGGCAAAAAGATATGGTCAATTTCCTGGTTCTTTTATGAAGTAATGAATAGAAAACATAATTAAGATTACATTTCTGAAAATATGAAATCAAACCTTATTAATCAAAGGATGCAAAGAATAGTATTTATTAACAAACTACCACTTTGATAATTTTTAGGCTTTTTCCTTCTTGGACTCAACAAGCTTCTTTCTCTGCTCAGTAGAAAGCCATGTACAACCATCCAAGGTGATCGATCACTTGGCAAGTTTCCATCAGCTAATACTGTCCCCGACTCACCATAGGCAGCTTGAGTCCCAAATGTGAGAAATGCAAGAACCAGCCCTAGTCATGCCAAAGAAGCATCCTAATGGCAGGAACCTCAAGTGGGATGTTTATACTTTTAGATAAGGATGTCCTTAAGTTGTTTTCCAGCTAATGTGAATGGTACTTTACTTCAAAATGACTGATAAACTTGTTTAAGATTTCTTGTATAATGGTATAGTGTATGTATAAAATTGTAGAATTTATTATATAAATTATTTTGTTATTTAATATTATAAATCTTATAATGACATGTGTATATAATTACACTTATGCATATAATTATATAATTTTTTATAATATAATCATACGATTATATAATATGCAATCATATAATTATATTATGCAATATGCAATTGCATGTGATATAAATTATTATGTAAATAATATAATTTATTATAAAAGTTTTATGATATTTTTATTCTGTGGTTTATCTTATCAGAAGGTGAAAACATGTTTAACATTTATTTGTGTGTGTGTGTGTGTGTATTGCTTACTATACTATACAGTGTAGGTTTTTAATCTTATTTTTAAAGAAAAATAAAACAATTTTTAATCACAAAATGGAGACTAAACACAAATAGAGCTAAACTGAGCTGATAAACTTATTCCTATTATCACATAGTAAATCTTTTTCTAGCTGAAAATATACAAGGAAAATTTTGGGGGAAAGTACAAGGCCATAGGAGAGTTTTATTTAAGAGATGACAACTGCTTTGAACCTTGAAGAAAACTGGAAATTCACAAAGGTAGTGGTAAAGAATGCATATTTTTCAGGAATAGGAGATAACTTTCACAAAGGCACAAAGATGGGAAGTGGAATATCATGTAAAAAGCAGCAAGAGGGTCAGTTAGCTGGACAAAAGAATACATGAATGAATTTAATGCATAATCTATAATAATCCTGGAAAGGCAGGTAATTTGGAGCCAGATTCTAAAGGAATAGCTAGTTTAGCAATTTACAAATGACTTTTATGTCAATTATCTCATTGGAACTTCATAATAGCTGTTACTTTGATGCTATTAGCATTGTTCTTTAATGAAGAAATTTTGGCTTGAAAATCTTAAATGACTTTATTGAGGGTTATCTAACTAATAAGTCAAGTCAATAAGTATGTGTTATTGCTATGTGTCAGATTCTGTGCTAAATGCTAGGGATAGTAAGAAAGGAAAAATATAGCTCCAAGTTTCAAAGAAGATAGAAACAATTATGTAGATAAAGGGCAATAGCATGTCAAATGGAAATCATATCTGAGGGAAGACACTAACAGGGAAACTAGGACAGGAAAACTTGTTTACAGAAAACAGGATTTGAGGTAAGTATTTAATGAAATCAGGGAAACCAGCAGTTAGAGATATGGAAGGAAGGTTTTGCAATCATGGATGACAATCAGTGAAAAGACAAGGAGTGTGGTGATGTAGCATCTTCTGTGAAGAACAGCAAGAAATGCAGCATCAGTGGATTTTAGATCACATGATAGCGATCTAGCTATAAGAAGATCAGATATATATATAGGAGGGAGTCAGTTGAAAAGGTCTTAAAAAGTCAGACAGAAACTTTCATATTTGATCCTAGAGATAGAAGTGAACCACTGAGTTTATTGAGTAGATAGGTGGAGCAGTCAGACTTGTTCTTTAGGGAGTTCCCTATGGCTACAGAGTAGAAAGTGCACTAGAATAAAAAGAGATTTGAGATGGGGAGCTCAACCAGAGGACTATTGCAATGATACGGTCATGAGGTGATAAAGAGTTGTTGGAAGAGACAAGTGGACATATATAAAAGATCCTGAAAATCTAAGGAAAAAAAGATAGTATCAAGGAGAAAAAGGGGATTCACAGTGTCAAAGGTTATTAAGAAAATTCAGAAAGGATATGGATTGAGAAAAAGTCTTTAGATTTAATTAGCAAATTGTTACTGTTTGAACTCAAATTTTCCTCATTCCAAGCCAACAATCAATTCACCTTGCCATCTTGGTTCCTCTGGTATTAAATGTCAACGAGAAGGAATCATGTTTGATTTTTAGAGATAATAGGACTTTAACATAGCTTTAACTGATAACTTCAAATGAACAGTTGATAGGGAATCATGATTATTAAAAGTTCTAATCATGGCTAAAGAAAACCCTTAAGAAAAAATTGCTCATTCACATGTATAGTTGATATACCTAAAATATTGAACACCAATTAGGATCAACAAAAACTACAGTGACGATTACAAATTCTGCTGCTCTTCTCTTTCTTACTCAATCTTCACTCCAAATTTCTTAGAACTTTGTAATATTCTCTCTAAATGTAATATTCTCTGTTTAGGTTTTCTTGCAATCTCTGGAGGCAGCTTTCCTTTCAGTTCCTTAATCACAAGACTACAACCAGAGGTTAAAGTCCAAATCCTTTATTGTCTCTTTCCAAGTCTTGTCTCCTTTCCTGCTGCCCAGTTAGCTTTCTTATAGTCCAGCTCCTTTATTATTCCCTTCCTGGGGCTGGACAGCTTTCCGGAGAGCCTTTCAGACTGGCCTTGGTTTCGAGAGCTTGAGCTCCTGCCTGCCTTCTCTGGCTTCTGAATCTCCCTGACTTAATCCTGGCTAAGGCTCCTAGCTTACATATGCTCTCTTATCAAAGGTGTAAATCTTGTAGAACTATGGTTAAGTTCTAAGTATATGTACTGAACTAGAGAACTGGTAAGCACCATGCTAAATTTGATAACTATTATCTCTATCAATTCCACTGACTTAGCACCTTGTTTCAAGTTCTGGACCATAACAGAACTTGAAGTACCTTCTAACACTGTTCTCATGGCTGTATCATTCTTCTTGCTCTGCTTAAATCATATCAACCATATCTTGACATATCTTATGCTACTAAAAGTCTACTTTTAAAGAATTTGGCACTTCAATTGGTTTTAAATAGTTGAAATTCTATGAATTCTTACAGAAAGGAGACAAAGAGTTCATAGATCCAATCTAACTGGAAGAAAAATTCCTTTCTACATATGAAATGGAAAAAGAAATCAAATTTGCCATAGTACAAATGTGAAAACAGCCGGGAATTCTACTGTTATTTCATAAATTCTACAAAGACAGATATAAATGAGAAATAATGAAAGATCATTTTAATTAAAGCAGAGATACTCACCACCTTTTCAATATCCCCTAATTGTTCTCATTATGGTACCCTGCTTGGCCCCTCAACATAACTAAACTATGTGATGATTGGGACTGAAGTTCCCTATTTCCATCCAGGTTGTGGAATGATCCTCATTCATCATAATGCATCCCTAGTAGAAGGAATTCATTTTCCCTATATCCTTTCCATTATCTGCCCCCCAATTACAGCCAGGACAGTTTGATAATAGCATGGGGCCTCATCCTTCTTTGCTCCAGTTTACAACCTGACAGTCATTTGTTAAGAGGAAAATTGGAATGTGGTTCCAACCCAATGAGGCTTTATTTATGTGCTGTTGATTTCCATTTTGCGAGGTGAAGAGTTCCCATGATCCCAATTTCGGCACAGGGAGAGGAGATTCTGTTGACAAGCTGCTACACCCAGAGTTTAAATAATTCTGAAAATGCTGGCCATGGTCTCATTTTACAGTGAGCAATTATGAACCGTGAAATCCACGTATTTATTTGCACTGCACTCAGAAACCGGAGTCAATTCTTAGGGATCAGCATTAGAAATGAATTGGTTCTAACAAGCTTGAAAATAATGGGAGAAACTAACTTGAGATTTTAATGAGTATCTTCATGCTATTTGCATTTTAGCCTATCATTGAAAAGATATCAATTCCATAGTGTTTTTAATTACTAAAATTATTCCCCTAAAACCGTTATTACCCAGCCCCTCTTCTCACATGCAGACATCATTTCTAGAGCCCCCTTTTGTATCTTTGCTCATGTTATTATCTGGAATACAATCATTTTCAAGATGTCCATATAAAGCCCACTTCCATTAACCTTTCTTGAAAATCACCTTTCTAACTGGACAAAATGGTATGTCCTGGAGGAATTAATCTTTTCAGTTCCAGAACTCCTGTCCTGGAAGGACCATTGACATTAGTGAGAGTTCAATGTGGCTCAGTATCTCTTCTCTAGATCACCAGCTGTCTTTTATATGTATTCCTTCTATAATTCAATTCAACAAAACATATTACAACACAATATAGCATGATGTGATATAATGAATATAATAAATGAATATAAAATATATTTACTGAATATATTGTATTTAATATGTTTAATAATATTTAATAACTTAATAATTTAATAATCAATGTATAATATATTAAATTGTATTTAATATATAACACACATAATTATGTTACTGCACTAAATATTGAGGATTCAAATAAGAAAAATGATAAACCCTATCTCAAGGAACTAATAATATAATGGGAGAAGATAATACACAAATGAAATTGAAAAGATGATGGAGTACTAGATGGTACCTATCATGGAAGCATGATGATGGTACAGTTAAAACCAAATAAAACATGATGTCAGTCAAGAATGAAGAGTTGGTTGGGATTCTGATGCCCTTTTAAAGGAAAGCTTTGGGAGGAGATTTTTTTTCTTATCTTCTAGACTTCCAACAAGAGGAAGCAGCTGATTATAATAAATGAGTTTTGAGGATTAAAGCTGAAATGATATCCATGATGATGAGTTTTCTGGTGATAAACTTATCCTGGGGGAAATGGATATATAATGATGGTAGAATCAAAACCTAGCAGATTAGTTTATGAAAAGCAAATATCACAACTCTTCTTTGCTTTCAAGTTCTAGGACAATAATCAAACCAATATTGTCATTATTTCTGGAAAGGGTTTATCAATATATTATCTTACAGCTATACTTACTAATCTTATAGATTTCTACATCAAAATACCACTCTTTGGCTACCATTTCCATATTATGTGTTCTCTCTCCTTATTAGAGTATAAATTCCTTGAGGACAGTAACTATCTTTTACTTTAAAAATTTATATATTTTACTCAATGTTTCCCAATTACTTGAAAAATTAATTTAAATTTTTAAAATTAAATTCCCAATTCTCTCTCTCCCTTTCCTTCTTCTTGCCTTTAGATGGCAAGTACTATGATATCAATTAAACATGTGGATTTATGCAAACATATTTCTGTATCAACCATATTGTAAAGGAAAACAGAAAAAAATCAAGAAAAATGAAGAAGATAAAAAATGCTTTAAATCTATACTCAGCATTCATCAGTTTTCTCTCTGGCACTGGAGAGCATCATATATCGTTTGATGAAATTTGTCTTTGGATATTGTTTTGTAACATTGTTTTCATAAAAGTCTTTCAGAGTTGATTATCTTTACAATAATGCGTTTATTGTGTACAATGTTCTCCTGGTTCTGTTCACTTAAATTTGCATGAGTTCATATGTCTTCCCAAGTTTTTCTGAACCCATACCACTTGTCATTTGTCAAAGCAAAATAGTATTCCATGACAATTTTATGCCATAACTTAAGACATTCTCCAAGTGATAGATATAACCTCAAATTCCAATTCTTTGTCACCGCAAAAATATAAATATTTTTTAAAGTTTAAGTCTTTTTAAATTTTCTTTGATTTATTTGGTTACAGATCTCATAATAGTATTTCTGAGTTGAAGTTTTTATAACCGTTTGGGTATGATTTCAAATTGTTCTCCAGAACAGTTAAACTACTTTACAATTCTACCAATAATACATTGGTGTTGGAATCTTTATAAACTATTAAGTCATTAGAGTTGATAGAGACAATAATTATTTAATTTAGCATGATTCAGTATCACTGAAATGATCTTACAAGGAGATGTTTTGGGCCAGAACCTGAAACAAGGTACTAAGTAGAACTAATTGATACAATGCTTGTGTTCACACCAGTACTCATTGGAGTTCACAAGTATGGGAGATTCACAAAACAAACTTTGTAACTTTGTGAATTCACACCTCCCTTAGGTGTGCCTCCAGAAGGAGGAGTCAACCTTTGGGAGATGAATAAGAAGAAAGCAGAGGCCCAGTTAGGGGAGTTCAGCTGCATTAGATTGGAGAGCAGCACTCTGGTGCAGACACAGAGCACTCTGGGAGATTGAGAGCCAGAAACCCTCTCTCGGAGGCAAGACAGATTCAACTGGGAGCTGAATTGGAGGCTGAAGAAAGCAGAGGCAGAAGCAAAGGACAAAGCTGCAAGAGCTCTTGGAACCAAGCAAAGAGACAAGCCTCTAAGAAAAAGTAACCGGGCTATACTGGAAGGAGAAAATAAACATTTGCATTTTATCAGCTGGCTGCATTTTGGGTGATTATTTACTCTTAACTGAAACTAAGGCTGCCTCCAGAAAACCTCCCCGAAAAACCTCTCCCCCAGAGAGAACCATTATATATATTTTAAAGAAGAACAAGAACTCCAACACATTGGTATCATTTTTGTCACTTCCCCTCTAGCATTTGCCATTTTTCTTTTCTGCAAGGTTAACCAATTTAATTGGTATTATTTGGTAGCATCTTAGAGTTATTTTAAACAGTAATTATTTTCATTTCTGTGTTTGTGCTTAACACAGTATTTAACACATAGCAAATAATTAATAAAAGCTTTCTTTTTTAATTTATTCACCTCTTCTATTATATTTTTCTTATAAATCAAAGAATTTCTGGCATTGGGAGAGATCCCAGAGGCCACTTTAGGCAACACAGATATACACAAGAATCACTTCCACAGGGGATAAACATGGTCAGCCAATTTCTATTTAAAGATTGCCAGTATGAAAAACCTATTATCCTTAACTAAAGCAATTAACTTCATATTTAGATAGTAACAATCATCACTCCTTTGCAGCTTCTGTTCAAATCAGAGGACAAGGGTTTGAATCCCAGATCTACCATATGTTTTACTTGGATGATCCCATGCAAGTAAGTTCATCGTCAATTGATTTGCCAGCAAAACGAGAGAGTTGGACTAGAAGACCTCATGTCATATTAGTTCTGGATTTGTGATCTTCTAAATCTATGAATGAATGACATCCAAGGCTAGTTTCACATTCCAATTTATGTTCATATAATTCTTTTTTCCCCTCTAAAAAATAAACAGGTCAAATAATTTTCCCTCATATCCCCTCTCCCAGTGGATTCTACAACATTTCAGTACTCCCAAGTTGATCTTTCCCTTGTCTAAATGTCCTCTCCAGCCCTCAAACTAGCCCTTCATTACATACATCCTTGTACAGTTATCTAAAAATTAGCTGACACTTCATGTGCTTCTGTAATGGTCTGTTCAAAAAGATAACCAATTTTTTCAAAACTATTCTCCTTTTGTAACTGTACTAGTGCTTACTATGAGTCTGCACTTATAACAAGAGCTAAATAAATACTTGTTGTTGACTGTGTGCTTCTTACAACAGGAAAATAATGAGAGATTCAATGTCCCAAAGGATTTGTGATTTACCTTTTGAATATTTACAATATGTGCCATATCAACTTTGGAGCTGAGATAATAATGTCAGGTTTGTACTTTGGAACTGATTGGAATTGGATCGCATGATCTATATTTGGATTCAAACTCAACTACATATTTTGTGGTTGGGGAAGCTGCTTAAACTCTCTGGACCTCAATTACCTCATTTTTCTAACTCAAGATCTATGGCCCCATGAACTTATGATCTTGATATGAATTTAATTTCAGTAACTTAATTATACAAAATCAAGAAATGAAATATAAACTAGCATTTAGACATCTGCAAAGAGTTCACCTTGTATAAACAACCCCCTCAGATGGGATATCAACTATTTTTTGACAACGATTGTTTCATTGTTGTCTTTATATCTCTAGAACCTGCTGGATCAAGTCAATGTGCACTTAATATGTGCCAGATGTTTGGCACATGATATATACTTAAAAATAGATAGCAGAAGCATGGGATTGCAGAATTGAAAGGAACCTCAGTGGGCTTCTAATCCAGCCCATGATAAAATGAAAGAAACCTCCATTTGAATTATACTCAATAGGTATCCACCTTCAGTTTGAAGAAATCTGAGACAGGAAGGCAAGACCTTGAAGGTAGCACATTGTACTTTTGGACAACTCAAGTTATCAGGATGTTTTTTCTGACACCAAACAGAAATTTTTCTTGTGACAATTATTTCCACACATTGCTCCTGGTTCTGTTTTGCTGACTGACCCATTATTTTTGGAATAGTTTGTTTTCAATATTCATTTTGTAAGATTTTGAGCTCCAGATTTTTTTGAACTCCAGATTTTTTTCCCTCTTCTTCCCTCCTCTCTCCTCAAAAGAGCAAGCAATCTAATTTAACGCTACACGCATACAGTCATATTAAACATTTTCACATCAGTTGTTGTGAAAGAAGAAAGATTAAAAAAGAAAAACTGGGAGAAAGAAAAAAGAAAAATAGTATGTTTTTCTTTGCGTTAGACTCCATAGTGCTGTCTCTGCCTGTGGTCAGCATTTTCCAACATACATCCTTTGGAAATATCTGAGATCATTGTATTGCTGAGAAGAGCTAAGTCTATCAAAGTTGATCATTGTACAATACTACTTTTACTATATACAATATTCTCTCATTTCTGTTTACTTCCCACAACATCAGTTCACATAAGTCTTTTCAGGTTTTTATGAAATCTGGCTGCTCATCATTTCTTATTGCATCATAGTATTATTCCATTACTTCCAGAGACTACAACTTGTTCAGCCATTCTCCAGTTGAGACCATTTCTAATTTTTGCCCCCTCTAAAAGGGCTGGAATAAACATTTTTTTTTACATATGAGTGCTTTTTCCTTTTCTATGATACCTCTTGAATACAGACCTAGTAGTGACAATGATGGATCTAAGAGTATATAAAGCTTTATAGACCTTTGGACACAGTCCCAAATTACTTTCCAGAATTGTTAGATCACCTCATACCTCCACCAATAAGGCATTAGTGTCTTAGTTTCCCCACACCTTTCCCAACATTTATCATTTTCCTTTTCTATCATATTAGCTAATCTGATATGTGTGAAGTCATACATCAGATTTGTTTTCATTTTTTTTTCTAATCAGTGATTTAGAGCATTTTTTCATATAATTATATATAGCTTTAATTTTTTCATCTAAAAACTGTACATATCCTTTGGCCATTTATTAATTGGAGAATGATTTTTATTCTTATAAATTTGATTCAGTTCTCTATATAGTTGAGAAATGAGGACTTTATAATAAAAAAATCCGGGGTGTAAAAATTGTTTCCCAGATTTCTGATTTTCTTCTAATCTTGATTAAATGGTATTTGTGCAAAACCTTTTTAATTTAATGTAATAACAATTATCCATTTTGCATTTCATAGTGTTTTCAATTTCTTGTTTAGTTATAAATTCTTCATTTCTCTATAGATTTGACAGATAAACTCTTTCTTGCTCTCCTAATTTATTTATGGTATCACTTTATGTCTTAATCATGTACCCATTTAGATCTATTTTGATACAGGATGTGAGATACTGATCTATGACTAGTTTCTGCCATAGTATTTTTTAGATTTTTCACTGAGTTTTGTCAAATAGTGACCTCTTATCTCAGAACTTGGATTCTTTGGATTTATTGAACAATAGATTATCATAGCCATTTACTACTGTAGCTTGTATACCTAATCTATTTCACAGATACATTATTTCTTAACCAGTATCAAATAGTTTTGATGATTACTGTTTTATAATACAGTTTTTAGACCTTGTACAGCTAGGCCACTTTGTTTTGCATTTTTAAAATCAGATCTTTTTGCTGTACTTGACCTTTTGTTCTTCCAGATTAATTTTGTTATTGTTTTTTCTAGCTCTATAAAACATTTTCATAGTTCAATTGGTATGGCACTGAATAAGTAAATTAATTTAGGTGGAATTGTCATTTTTATTTTATTAGCCCTACCTATCTATGAAAAATTGTTTTCAATTGTTTAGATCTGACTTCATTTGTGTGAAAAGTGTTTTAGAGTTGTATTCCTGGGTTTGTTTAGGCAGGTACACTTTGAAATATTTTATGTTGTTAATAGTTATTTTTAAATGAAATTTCTCTTTCTATTTCTCGCTCCTGAGTTTTATTGCTAACATACAAAAATGCTGATGATTTATGTGACTTTATTTTTTATCCTGAAACTTTGGTAAAGGTAATTGTTTCAAGTACTTTTTTAGTTAATTCTCTAGAATTTTTTTTATATATACCATCATATCATCTGCAAGGAATGACAGTTTTGTTTCCTCATTGCCTGTTTTAACTCATTCAATTTCTTTTTCTTCATTAATTGCTAAAGCTAACAGTACTAGGACAGTGTTAAAAAGTTATTATAATGAGCATCCATGTTTCACCCCTGATCTTATTGGGAAAGCTTCTAGCTTATCCCCATTACATTTCAAACTTGCTGATGGTTTTAGATAGATGCTGGTTTCCATTGCAAGGAAAATTCCATTTAATCCTGTGCTCTCCAGTGCTCCATGTTAATAGGCATGAGTGCTGTGTTTTTCAAAAGCTTTTTTTGCATCTATTAACATGATCACATGATTTCTGTTAGTTTTGTTACTGATATAGACAATTATATTGTTTTCTTAATAATCAACTAGTTCTGCATGGAGTAGCAATTTTGAGATCTAATGTAGTTGACAAGATTTCCTAAAATCAAAGCATGTCAATACGGGTCAGAACTGCAGGAGCAAGGGAGTTTTTAAAATGTGTTGAGCCAGGAAAGAGTAAAGACATTTGACTCTTAGCCAGGACTCTTGACCCCATCCATCAGCTTGCCTTTAGGCACATGTTAGCCATCTTTTGTTATTTTCCTTTGTGGAAACCCAACAGACCCTATTTCAATGATAAAAAGATATACGAATAGATGCATTAATTTGATATTATGCCAGGGAGCTGAAAGTGGAGAAAAGTGAAATTGGGGATATCTGCCAGGCAGGTAAGAGAAATGCTGGCAGGTTCTTTACTGCACCTGCTTCTACCAAGATTTGGAGAGGTACCAAATTGTCCTGTGGTTTCCCCATTGTCAGGGTAGTCTGAGCAACCACACCTGTGTATGTGGAATTTCCTCTGCTTATATCCTCATGTTGTCAGGCAAAAGTGAAGATCTCTAGGAAGTTAAATAGAACCAATGTGGCAAATTTTTGGTAGTATCTTATGAGAATCATACAACATGAGCAGGCATGGACAGCCTGAGTCTCCATTATTTGAGGGAACACCCCAATGTATGAGATCAGAGATCCATTTGAGTAATTGAGTAAAGTGGACTCATTGATCTCTATTCGCATTTCTCTGAATACCAGAGGAGTTGATTACTTTTTCAAGTGTAGCACTGCTTCTAGGTAACTCTCCAAATTTCCCTAACACGTGCAGTTTGGGTTCCTGGAGGGTTGCTATTACTTCCAAGTTTTCCTATACCTTGAATTCATAACCCCCAAGCAATAAGCTTATCTTTAATCATCAACCAGTAGATCTAATTGATTGATAGCAAAGACGTTTGAAGATTTTATGGTAAAAATGGTCAATACTAAATATTCTCTCCCATAAATATGAGATAAATATCTATAGCATCCATGTGAAGAATGGGGATAAGCATATTATAGCATTAATAAGGAAACATGTAACCAAGGCAACTCACAAATTGGTTACCATAAGGCCTTTATGTCTTTTTTTTCCCATAGGTATTCATAATACCCATATATTGGGAATAATTTCATCTACTGGGAAGGTTCCTTAGATGAATTCACAAGGTTAACTCTATAAACCAATCAATTGGCAGGTAGATTTGAAAGATAAATAGACAACTACACTGCTATCTTTGAAATTTCAGGATAAGTTCTCTAGCCCAATGGGTTATTTCTTTAATGAATATATGGGAGGATATGAAAAAGAGTTCCATAGGATGGGCAGACATAGATAGGTTAAAGGCATAAATGGTAATATAGGCAACCTATACTGTTGTAGAGAGCTTTCAAATTGATGGGATCACTGATTCATTTGAATTGAGAAGTCATTTATTCTTGAATTGTTTCTTTTTTGCATTTTGCAGCAATTGCCTTTTTTTGTACAAATATTTGCTTTTGTATCAATTCTGAGACGTGTATCACAAAGGACTGAAGACCAGCTACAATTTGAAAAAGAACAAGGTATTAGTTCTCCACTAACAAATATGAGCTATCTTAGACAAATCATTGCCTTTTCTTATACACATATTCATTCTTTATCATTCAGGTTGGGTTTTATTTTACATTTGTTTCTTCATATTTTTCTTTTAAATTTCACTCATCGGCCCAGGTAGAGACTATTGTAATGTGGGGTATAATATTTGAAACCAAACCACGTCCCTTTATTTTTTTAGTCATATAGCTTTCTAATTTTTCTCAATAATTTAAAAAAATTGAACAGTGACTCTATCTTCTAGTATTTTTTAGACATAAGTTTATGAAGCACTAGACTCTTTATAGGTATTGAGGTATATTTCTAGCTTCTATATTACATTCTATTGATTTCTTTTTCTATTTTTCCTAATACCAGGCAGTTTTTATAATTATTGCATTATAGTGCATTTTGAGGTCTTATAGAGTAAACTATTTCATAATTCTTCTTGATATTATTGCCTGTCTACTTTTCATCTCTGAAGTAGCCTATTTGGTATTTTGATTTGTATTATATTAAATCTGTAAATTAGTTTGGGAAATATTGACATTTTTACTATATTTTCTCAAGTCAGCCATGACCAGAAGACATCCATTCACTAGTTCATTTCTTTCTTGATTTCTGTCAAAATAATTCCAACTTTCTTCTACTATAATTCTTTTCTGTTTCTTGGTGGTATGAATATGGTGCTGGGGTGCTACAGCGCTATGAAAAGAGTGCCAGTCCTGGGATCAAGGCTTCAATTCAAATATGATGCCAGAGATTTGCTAGTTGTGTGATCCTTGGCAAGTCACTTTTTGCCTCAGTTTCCTCATCTGTAAAATGAGATAATATTAACAATTACATCCCACATCTTATTATCAAATAATACTTAGTACAGTGCCTGGAATATAGTAAGCACAACATAAATGTTAGCTGCTATTGTTATTATTATCAGAATAATAACACATTGTTTCATAAGTATAATGGGTATTTCTTCACTATTTTCCTTTCATGGTGCTATGTAGAAAGATTTATCTTAGATCCCACTATTTTGCTGTTTCTTTGTTACTAAATTTTTTGTTAACTGTCTTAGATTTTCTAGAGACAATTGTCATGTAATATGCATATTAAATACCTAGATATGTGATATCAATGATGTGAATGTTTCCTAATCCACAGTGATGTAAATAGCAACCAAACCAATTTATTGGAGACTTATTGCTTTCTTCTGACATTGTGAGGACAGCAGTGAATAACTTTGTTTGTGCAGCTGTTATCCCTTGGCCTTGCCACATAGCCAGTCTATTTTCTTTTTCCCTCCTGCTATCACTTACTTCTTTCCTTCATAAGTACTCATGATCAAGGGAGTTTTCATAAATATCAAGTGAGGCATGAAATATAGGGCTATTTTCTCATGAAAAACATCTATCAATGTGATAAAAGAAGGTCAATATAGATTACAAAGGATTTCCTTTCGATAATTGTCTATCGAGATCATCTTGTTTGTGGATATGATTAGACTAGTTGAATCAAGAGTAATAACATTAGAGTCTCCTAGAAAAGATCCATAATTATTCAAAATTGTTTGTTATGATCATCTGAACAGGAAATAAATGGAAGAATATGGCACTTGGATATAAAACTATAGCACTTATCTGAAGAGAGATATGTCTGAGACAGATAGTACAAGTGGAAAAGTTGTGCTCAAGTTAAATAGAAACAAGGGAACCCACGAGATTGCTTTCAGGAAATTACAAACCTCTAGTGTCAGTTTTAGTTCTTACTAGCTTTTTATGATTCTACACAAGTTGCTTTACTTTTCTGCATCTATAACTTCCTTTTGGACATTTCCATTTTACCCATCTCCCAAAACATCAATCTCAATTGCCTTTTCCCCCTTCCCCAAACGGGATTTTTATTGACTTCTTAATTTCTAAAGCACTACTCAAATCTACCATTTTTGAAACATTTGCTAGAAACCTATTACTATGTCTTTGTATACTATTCTTTCATTCCCCCTCGTTTCATATCAAATTATCTTAGCCTATAAATGAATATATCTTGTATCAATCCCCTCTCCTCTATAGTTCTACTACCAAGACCCTAATATAGATCTTAACTTCCATCCACCTGGGCTATTAAAAGATTCTCCTCTTTTTCTTCACCCCAATTTATCCTTCACTCTCTCCAAGACTAGTCTTTTTCATTCACAGTTCTGCCATTGCTCTTCTATTTGGTCCCCTTTTACCCACAGAATAGAATATAGCCTTCTTAGCCTAGCATTCTATTTTTCTCAGACTATTCTTTCTGAAAAGTGCTCAGCCTTGCTTCAATTCACTACTGACTCCCTAGCCATGTCTTCCTTCTTATCAGTCCTATTCTGCTGTCAAAGCACAAATCATGATTAAACTAAATCTGCCAGTACTCTTGGAAAGTATATATCAGTCTACTACCCATTTGTAGCAGTAGTGTTCATTTGCCTGAGTACCACATTATGCTGTCTCCATATTATAATGTAAGATCATTTGGGGCATACTCCATCTTTGTTTGTGTGTGTCTCTGTGTGTTTGTATCTCCCATTCTTAGCTGTCAGCCATTCAACAAGCTACTAGGTGCCAAGTACTGAACTAAGTAATAAAATTAGAATGTTAATACACTAATTGAAATATAGTAAGTACTTAATTTTTCATCCATCCATTTATCCTGCATAAAGTGATACAATATTGACTTTCTAGCTTCATTTTGTTTTATGCTTCACAGAAGAACTCTAAACTCTAGCCACAGTGGACTGTACTCTAGCCCCTCATGCACTTCCCATTATTCTCTACCTATAAACCTTTTCTCACATTGGTAATTATACTAAGAAGCAGCCAATCAACCAACAAACATTTGCTACATGTCAAAATTAGGCAAATATTTTGACCAAAATAAATATAGCAAACACTCATACAGATATGTGCACATACACATATATAAATCATGTGTTTATATGTTTTTAACACTTGCAAAGCACTTTACATACATTATCTCATTTGATACTCAAAGCAACAGCATTAGTGTAGTGCTATTTTTTATCCCATTTATCAAACAAGGAAACTGAAAGTGAGAGATATTGAACAATTTTCAAGCTGTACATAGTTGGTAGGTTTCTGGGACGACGTTTGATCTCAGGTCTTTCTGACTCTTAGTTAAATCTTCTTAATTATACAATTAGGCAACCTGACAAAATTTCTACCTATCTTATAAGAACCAACTAAACAGCACCTTCTCCATGAAGTGCTCTTTAATTTCCTTAGACTCTTCACAGAATCCATTTATGCTTTGCTTATTTATTTATTATAGATGATTTCATAATATTATTCTCTGAAGAGAGTCTGTACATAGTAAGACCTTAATAAATACAATGTTGATCTTTAATGATTCTAGTAATCAGATTTTGCTAATAATTGCTCTTCAATCATCTAGCTAATAATTGTGATTTCATTTCATAGTTTTTTTATATTATTGGTCTTTAAATATTCTAATCAAACATATCTATGAATTTTTAAAATGAGCGTTCCCCAGCCACAAACATTTTTTTGAGGGAAGAGGGCTGAGCAGGCTGGTAGAAGAATAATTCCCATTGATTCTTGTTAGCTGACGTTGCATGTGCCTTGATTGCCATTTGGTTATACTTGGCCTATAGTCCTTATTAAAAGTCCTTATTAAAAAAGTCCTAAATTAAAATTATATAAAAGTGTGTGTGTGTATGTATGTGTATGTATATAATATATACATATGTACATTTATATATATATGTGTATATATATATATATATATACACACATACATACATATATAGTATTTAAAGGGTCATTGTGTAAGACAGATGGGACATATTGGGAGCTGGTAAAGCTAGGGAGTAGAAAAGTGCTGGTCTGTAACTGGTGAAAGGTAGTATAACTGTATTAGGGGAAAAAAGGTATATTATTTGAGAGTAGACATGAACCATCTTCCCACCTCCTGATCATTTAATCACAAACACCTTGGGGTCATGTTATGACCCTAAGTAGTAATAAAAATCTCCATTATAGGGCTATGGCTTCCATGTTGGTAACAACTACTCTAGATAATGACGATATTTGTTCAAATGGTTTTGAACAAAAATGCTCACAAAAGAGCATGAACAGATATTTTGGCTAAGAGATATAGAACAACAAGGAGAGAAGGAAGCTTTTACACTGATAAAAGCTATACATAGCCCCAGATTTCAGGTATTTTGCTCATCCCTTTGTGGCACCTGGAGCACAGCCTCACTGCCGAATGTTGATTTTAATTGCAAGGGGAGCTTCCGACAACAGGCCTACATAGGAGGACACAGCTGGCCCCTCCTATATTATTCATATACCCAGAGGTGATTTGCAGAAGAGAAGGTTTACCACACAGCCTTAGCATCCAACTAAATTTGGAAATGGCACATTTTCACTTATCTATTTATGTCCCCTATCTATCCCACCAGAAAGACCTTTCTGAGCATCCAAACAGAGCAGAAATTCATTCCTTCTCTGCAGCAAGTTGATTAGCCAGAGTAGAGAAGGAATGAGATGGAGAATTCCATCAACTCTGGAGTGGTTGAAGCATGAACATCATTCAAGACTTTGAGATATGTTTTCCCATCAGCCTAGATAAGAAGCAGCAAAACTTTATGGGTGCTTTGTTTTGAAATGTAGAGGGTTTGCATAATTTTTACATTAGAATAATAACTCACTCTTCAGCACCTTAGAGTTTACAAAATACTTTCCTGACAACAGTTCTGTGTGATAACTTATATAAGTATTATAACCTCCACTTTGCAGATGAGAAAACTAAAGCTCTTAGATGTTTTTTTTTCCCTAAAAAAACCACCCTCCTTGATGAATAGCTCATTAAATGTCAGAGCTGGGACTTTATACTCAGAGCTTTCCTGACTCTACTTTTAGACCTTTTTTTCTGATAGTATGTCTGTCCTCTTTGAAAGGTCAGAACAGTTTCCTCCCAGGGAGCTATCTGATGTTACACTGCTTCTGTCTGAAGGTCTCTTTAATAGCAGATCAGCATCCATAATCTTTATACCTGACCTGCTACCTATACTTTCTTAGAACAGTACCTTGCTAATTTCAATTGGTTGTGACAAAGAGACTAATTCAGTTCATTCCTTCTCTGATGTGGGTGACTCCTAAGTCACTTGTCAGCATCATCCTGTAACTAACCTGATTCCAACAAATCATGTCTTCCCCTCTTTTCTTTTTCTCTCTCCCTCTCTTATTACTCTCTTTCCCCTTCTTTTCTTTCACTATACATATATATATATATGTAATATATATATATATATACATGTATATGTATAAATTCATGTTTATATATTCACATATACATATAAATGTATACATGTAAATGTGTTTCTGTGTATATATATATATATATATATATATATATATAGCTACAGTTATAGAGCTCTCTCTCGCTCTCTCTTTCTCTATTTTTGCCAGACCCTTTCCCTCTCTCTCCCTCTATTTCCTGTCTGTCTCTCTCTCTCTGCCTGACTCTCCCCTCTCTCTCTTCCTCCACTTCCTGTCTCTGTCTCTCTCTCTTTCTCTCTCTTTTCTATCTTTCCCATGCACACACAGACACATACACACACCCTACACCTAAATTTTGTCACAAAGTATAAGACTTCCAGTATCTTACAATCTATGAGGGAAAATACAATATAGATTGAAGAGATTAGTAGCTGAAAATGGAAATCTATATCACAAAATTAGGACTTGAGTAGAAATTCCCTTCATTATGTCCCTGATTTCTAGTAATTCAATCTCTGCTGGAAACTTTTTGTTGTTGTCTAGTCATTTCAGTTGTGTACAAACTTATGATCTCTTTTTGGATTTCTTGGCAAAAATACTGGAGTGGTTTGACATTTCATTTTGTAGCTCATTTCACATATAGGGAAACTGAGGCAAATAGGGTTAAACAACTTGCTCAGGGTCACATAGCTAGTAAGGGTCTGAAGCTATATTTGAATTCAGGTTTTTCTGACTCCAGGACCAATACTCTATTTATTTCCTGTGTCACCTACATGCTCTAGAAAGATGAGAAAAGGATGCACACAAAAGGTTAATCTGCCAAGGATTACAGAGTTAGTAAAATTCACAGGTAGCATATATACTTGGGTCAACAAACATTTATGTTTCAGGCCCAGTACTAAGTGCTGGGAATATACATGCAAGAAAAAAAGAACAGAATCTCTGCCCTCAAGGAGCTTACTGTCAAATGGGAGATTTGTACAAATTCTGTACTCCCAAGAAAATATAAGTTTCTTAAGAACAGGGAGCCACATTTCATCTTCAATACTGAGTATAGCATTTTCATAGTAAGAATAGTGAGGGATCTTAAGCACATATCATATGAATATTAAAAGAAACCGAAGAGTTTAATCTGAAGAACAGAAAACTTTGAGAAAGTCCTGATACTAAATATTATATAGAAAACAGATTAGATTCATTCTGTTTTGTTCCAAAGGGGGAAACAGGAGCAATGGTGGAGTTTTCAAAAGTGAATTTAGAGGCAATGGTGGGAAAATATTCCCAATCATTGAGTTACCCTGAAATGCAATCGTTTCTCTCTCACTTTAAGTAGAGGATAAATGACCAGTCATAAAGGATACTAAAGAGAGGTTTTATACTTCAGGTAGGGTTTGGCCTGCATAATTTTTGAGATCTCTTTTTATTCTGAGATTCTATAATTTTCTAAACCTAAATTATTTCCCCTCATAAAAGCAAATGAAAGAGAATCCTGACCCTAGTCCATGCCTTATGTTCACAGTATTTCAACCCAAGCTCTTTGCCTTTATCCCTTACCATTTGTTACTTAAAACCCTAAAAAATGTTATTTCAGTCCTGTTGTAATCTGTTGTTGACCAGAGCTATATTTATCCTCCTTGGGTAATAGATGCTGAGATATGATTTACTTGCTTGTCTTTGGTAAATGTTTTCAATCCTCAACCTCTCTTATTTTATCAGCAAGAATTACAATAACTGTCTAATCATTGAAATTAGATAAACATTGCAAATAAATCAGGAAAGGCTACTGACAGCTATTAATAAGAGAATCTTCACTCTGCAACTCTCTCAGCTTATTTTAACATCTTTCCCAGGATCTCTCTGAATTTAATTACTCTGCCTTAATCAACATCCTGACACTATCTGTTTTCCAATGTCCTGCTCAGTTTCCCTTGCATCTTGAGAAGCAAACTGTACTCTCTCTTTGTTTTTTTTTCTTCTCACTATTCTTCTTTGGTCAGGATGAGGGATATCGTTCAGCTATGTAATGTTTTCATCGTGGGACTTTGGGATGACCTCCAATGAATTGGCATCTTGTGCCAAACCAAAATTCTAAAACTATTTTAAAATTCTGTATTGTTTTTGACTTAGGTCTCTTATGAATGTTAAATTGCTGACAGCTGCATTCATACCTATATGTTAATAGCTTTGGGTTCAGGCTTGTCTTCCATATAAATAGGCAGAGAGAATACATGGATCACTCTATGGTGTGACTGTTTGAATCACCTTGCTAGAGGTCCTGTTCGAACTATCAGCTCCATCACCTGGCAATCCACAGTTACTCCTGTGAAATGGAAAGTATTATTAGCTTTGATTTTAGTTAGCAACTAACACCTTCGTTGACAAACATTAGGCAAGAGCCTATGGGAAGATGATGCAAAATTGGTGTCTGCAGTGATATGGGGGAGGAGAAGCTTGGGATAGAAGATGCAGTTCACTGTATTAACTCTTCCAGTACTCCTATTTCATTATAACGTAGTGGAAACCTTTTTTAAAATACTTAATATGAAAGAAATGGGAACCTTTCAAAACCAAGGGATGCCTTCAGCACCATCAACCTGCCTGTCCCTCTCGGTCAAGAACTCTGAATAACTATATGCAAACCATCCTTATGTAGGTGATACACACGGGTATGTTTGTACCTCCTGCAAATCAAATATCTCAGTTCATTTGCCCCCAAATAAGTGTTTCCATTATTCACTTTTATACTGTGGCTTAGGGTTAAAATCCTAAAGATGCTATTTTAATCCCGTTGTATTCTGTGGTTCACTGAATTCTATCTCTCAAGATCACTATTTTATTCAGCATAATATCCCAAACCTCTTCTAATAGCTAAATGCATGTGGGATCTCATCAATTTGGGCATTTCATGCAATGATGTGGATCTTTAGTTATCTTTTCCTGTCCGTCCTGTATGACCTTTGTTCGTAGTCTCTCAAACATAGTTCCCACTGATCCATAGGATACTTATAATATTCTGGAGCATCTTGACTGTCTACATGTTTTGTCTTATTCTTATCATAAGGCCAGCCTATCTTCTCTTTCTTACATGAAATTCATTAATGACAGTCTTTACTCCCGGTTTCTTGGGTACGCATTACTTCTATGTTGCATCGTGAACACATCCCCTATGTCCCTTTCCATTGCTTTGTGTGTGTGATATTTACCTTTTGTTCTTTGGAATATGCAGTGAGAACATAGGGCGCCCGAACATGGGACATAAGATATACAAGAAACAAAGAAGCAGCAGAGCCTGAGAGCCCTTTGTGAGTAGGATCCTTCCAGAGTTCCTTTGATAACTCTCAGGGAACAAAAAGGAGAAGACCCCCAGAATGACTTTTTTAGTCAGGATAATTATTATCATCCTCTCACATGAAGAGATCTATTCTACAGATCTGAGTTAGACCTCCAGCAGCCACTGGCAGGTGGCTCCCATGTCACCTACAACATATGGCTACATCTTACGGCTATATTATAACACTAGTATATTGTTAGTATTAAAAAGATGAACTTTTCCTCCCATGAGAGCTTTGGGCCAGTAAGAGAGATTTGCAATTTACCAAAAGCCATTCAAATGACTTCCTTTTCATTTCCATGACAAGAATATTGCTTATACATACTTTGTGTTCCAGATATGTAGACTATTAGACAAGCTCTATAGGAGAGAGTCCATTCATATGAGTGTTGAAATCTAGATAATATTCTTCATTTATCTATTTTTTCTTGTATGAAAAGAGAAGCCAAAATCCTCTGAATGATTACTGAGTCTCTGTTATATTTTGAAGCTTGAAGCAAAATTACAATTTTATCTGTAAATAGAAACTTTTGGAGCTTATCATCCACTGAGATTTCTTCTTTGATCTGTTACTTACACTGGACCTTGTGTATCACACTGGTGAATACCTCTGGCAAGCAGAAAATTACTTGTTTTATGCTTCTTCTGTTTATGATCATGTGCCCTTAATAATCAACAAAAATAAACAGAGTAGGTTGATATTTTTACATTTTCTATTAATTATGAAAAGGTGAAGAGATGGTTATTCAAAGTAAATTGTATTTTTTAAACCACTAACACTTAACAAGAATACACTCAGGTTATTATCAATGATCTTCAAAAACACTTTGTACACATCGGAGTATATATTAGGTATATATGGTAATAATTACTTTAATTTAGATACTTTTCATATTTATAATGTGTAAGCTGTTTTATTCCATGCCTTTGGTATCTTCTCCTTCATATATTGTATTTTGTTCACTCGATGCCATTGCAAATTTGTTACCTCCAGCTCTCTTCTCTTTGTGTGATTCAACAATTCAGCTGCTCTTTCCATATTCATTCTTTTTAGTGCCATTTCTTTCTTCTCTATGAAAATTACATGGAATGTGATATTAATGTGTGCTAGTTTCCCAATCCTTAGTGGATAAAACACTTTATTAAAAAATGATTTTGCAAATATTTTCCATTTTCTCAAGCCTATAGTCTTCTATCATTTTTATGACTTTGCATCAATTTACAATGGGCATGCTAACATTAAAACAGTAAAAGCAGATTTTGTGTTCTAGCCCAGCAGAAAATTTTGTTTGAGTGACACCCATGCCCTTATCTCTACAGTAGAATTCAAACTGGAATGGACCTTGGATTTCATTTAGATCAACTGCCTCCTTTTTCAGGTAATTCAAATTTAACTCAGTAAGGATGAGTGTCTTGCCTGAAATCATAGCACTAGTAATTATTAAAGGTGGAATTTGAACCCAGGAGCACTTCCTCCAATATCAATTATTTTTCCATCACTTCACTGTCCTTCTCTTATTCTAAACTTCCTCTCTTATCTCATTGTTCTTAGTATCTGATCACAAGCTTCCCATCATGCAAGGGGAAAGTCTCACTCAGTCTAGGTCAGTTTCAATCAGACCAGTTGAACATAGATTTTTGGTATACTACTCTGAGCTTCAGAAACCACAGTCCATCCCTTGTTGCCTCACCTTGATGTTTGTACATCAGCAGCTTAGTTCTGATTGTCCTTTTGCTGGGGGAATAGTCATGGGCCAAGTCATAACACAGAGAAAGATTTTTCTAGCAACCACCATTCTGCCATCCTTCCCTCTGTAGAAAATCCTGCTTGGCAGAGCATTCAGTAACTTCTTTCCATATTTACTCTTGAAACTAATGGTGAAAATGGGTAGGAGGGGAATGATAGTGAAGTAATGTGGAAACACCAACAGATCTCCTACAACTGCCATTTTAAATTGCTTTTTGCAAAATGCATTATGTATCTTATCTCATTGCTCTTCAAAATCCAATGACATTATGTAGATTTCATTGTCTCCATTTCACAGAGGAGGAAAGTAAAATTGTAGGAAGTTGAATGACTTACCTGGAACCATCTATGTAATAAATGTCAAAGCAGAATTTGAATCTGTCTTCCCGATTCCAACTTCAATGCTGGTTAGTTAGTTTTTGTCTTTTATTTTTGAAGAGAACCAAAATGACATTACTATGTTAAAGTCAAATTATTGACTCTCTTCTCTTTGTGTGTCAAAGTCAAAGTGTAAAGTCAAATTACAGTGTGTTTGATTATGGCTGAGCAGACCAATATGGGCTCAAAATACTCTATCTTAGGTTAGGCCCAAATAGGCCATGTGAACATTTGGGGTGCTTTCTCCAAATCTGTGCATCCCATGTTTCTTTTGAGCAACTTTAATTCTGCTTTGCTTGTATGGTATAGCACCTTCTCTGATGAGAGCACGCCATGTTATGCTGTCCTGTGCCATTGTTTTACATGTCTCACAATCAATTCTTCAGTTCTTAAGAGAGACACTGAGAGTCTATCTGTATTGTTTTTTTTCTGACCTCCATGTGGGCATTTGCCCTGTGTAAATTCTCCATAAAACAGTCTTTTTGGTAAGGTTTTTTTTTTTTTTGGCCTTTGAATGATATAGCCAGTCCAATGGAGTTGTATTTTCTGTAGCTATTTTCTATGGCTCTTGCTATATTAATACACAGAATATTATTTGACCTATAGACATGCTATCAGTTTTGTAATATGAATCATAGCTATTATTTGTATAATGTTGTTTGCAAAGTGCTTTGTACATGTTATCTAATTTTATCTTCACAACAACCCTGTGAGGTAGGTGCTATTATTATCCTCATTTTGTAGATGAAGCAGCCGAGGCTGAGAGAAGTTTAGTATCTTGTCCAGGGTCTCAGTGTCTGAGGTAGGAGCCTAACTGAGGTATTCCTGATTCTATCGAATATGTTATTCACTATATCGCCTAACTGGATACTTTTGCTTAAAGTCAGACCTGCTCTGCAATTTTCTTTATGTTTTTCCCAGTATTTTTTTCCCTGCCATCCAAATGAAGAGTCAGGTTTTATTCAGTACCTGAGTTTTTCTTTGATTGTGTTAACCTCTCAGGGAGCAGTTTTCTGCTTATTGAGCATCTATTCATGCAAGGATGTGATGAAGAATAAAAATCCAATCTCTGTTTATCCAGAGTGTTCCGAAATTCTTAGCGTAATTGAAAATTAAGACTTCTAAGACAAACTTCATAATAAAAATTCTCATGTAAAGTACCTGGATATTTGATAAGAGACATGGGATAGAAGCAAAAAACATTGAATGTGGCATCAGATACAGTTGCTATTGTTCAGCTATTTTCAGTCCCATCTGACTTTTTATGACTCCATTTGGGTTTTTGTGCTAGAATAGTTTGCCATTTTCTTTTCCAGCTCATTTTACAGATGAGGAAACTGAGGTAAATAGCATTAAGTGATTTATCTAGAGTTACAACCTCAGTTCAAATGCTTCCTCGGTCCCTTATTACCTGTGTGATCTGGCCTAAATGACTTCTCTTTTAGGAGCTGAATTTTTCTTCTATAAAACAAGAAAACTGGATTACATGATGTTAAAGATCTTTTCTAGCTACAAAAACTATGATTCAGTTTTTTTTCTTTTTAATGGACCTGTGATTCTCCCAGTCTATGATTCAAGCTCACTGTGAGTCAAATGATAATCTTGCACCTGTAAAACATTTTCACTATAACCCAGAAAAGCTATAACATGGATAGCACCTTTATTTTCCAATTTTGAACATTTACTGGCAAGGGGATCTTCTAGAAATCCGTCTAGTCATACTAGTTGTTGGGTCAAAAGGTTCTCCATAATTAAATGATCATTGATTTGTTTATCACAGTAAATATTGTGAAAATATACCAATAAGTAAATTTCCTGAGAGAAGGAAATGTTTTCCATCTTGTTATTGTAACACAAACATCTAGCACAGCATCTTGTACTATATAACAGCCAATTAATAAATTCTTGTTGAATTGAATTAAAATATTTCACTACCATATACAACTTTAGGCAAATCACTTAACAGTGTTTCCCAGCAAATTCTCTAAGAAGGGAGTTTTTAATCTTGGATTAATATACTTTTAGAATTTTAAGGGACTTTTCATGATATTTTTTGGTAGTTCCCTCTATTTTATTTTATGAATTTTAAACCTTTATTTTAAAAAGGTAAGTATAGCCTTCATTAGATTGCTTAATGGGTCTACAACTCATTCCTTCCCCAGCCCACATGTTGGGAATTCTTGATAAAAGACTAAAAAAGTCTTACTTTTAGGCAGAAAAGACTATTGGCCTTCACAATAGACAATACAGATTCAGATCCCACACTGTATTTATTTTGTGACTTTTACAACCTCCCTGTGCCTCAATTTCCTCATGTCTTCTTAAGTCAATAAGCACTGATAGCATTTATTATAAACTGGGTGCACTCAGTTCTAGGAATATAACAAATATGGTCCTTGTTCTTAATGAGGGAATTGGGCTAGGTCACCTTTGAGATCCCTTCACATTTAAAGTTTGCATTGGTATAAGGCAGTTCCTTTAACAGGTTTCCCCATATCAATGAAATCAAAGGATAAAAATATTCCTTGAGAACCATATTTTAAAAAATACAGAGAAGTTGGGAAGAGAAGCCTGAGGGATAATAATAGATAGGCATAAAACCTTGTCTATGCAGTTTGGAGTTTGGGGAAGATTAGAGTAAAGCATGGTTCATGATTCTCAAATATGTTTAAGATTTGGATTCCATACAGGATCTCTTTTCTATCTAGGGGACCAGAAATGAAAAAAAAAAAGCTCCACAGCTGGAAGCAAATTCTTTTGTCATATTACCAAAACTTGTGAGAAAGGCAAACAGAGTCTGTTGCTCAGGGTGCAGAAAACCGGAATTGGACAGCAGAACAGTCAGAGTGTCAGGGTGTTGATTAAGGAATCACAATTAAATTCAAAGCATTCCTAGGAAGTAGATTAAATAGTCTCATCAAGGGGCTGCAATTCTCCTAATTGTCCCCCAGCAGACTGAAAAAGTAAATGTACTACCAAGGACTCTGCCATCCTCCTATTGATCCACTGATGTCTTCCCTTAACTTGCTCTTTTGATGATGCTAACCCCCATTGATCTCTCAATTTCTCCCACCTCTGAATTCATACAATACTTATGCTTATTGTCATCTTCATTTATTTCACAAATGCTGAATGCATTTCATCTCTCTCTTCTAAGCCTTCATATTACATGTGGACATATAATAAAGATGCATGCGGCCAACCATATAGTCCATTGAGAAGTGATAAGTTCCACCCAGGAAAGGAAATGCAAGCCATATACATAGTCTTTGTTGTTCAGTCATATTTTATTTTTTTGATTCCATTTAGATTTTCTTTGACAAAGATGTTAAAGTGACTCGTCATTCATTTCCTTCTCCAGCTCATTTAATAGATGAGGAAACTGAGACAAACAGTGTGAAGTAACTTGTATAGGGATACATGGCTAGTAACTTTCTGAGTCCAGATTTGAACTCACGAAGATGAGTCTTCCTGACTGCAGGCCCTCTACGCTGTCCATGGTATCCACCAAGCTACAGAAAAAAGACACTAGAAACTGCAAGAATTAAGATAGTCTTCCTACAGAAGGTGACATTTGAACTGAACTTTGAAGAAAATTTTAGAAAGTAGACATGAAGAGAGGGGGACATGCATGGGGACAGATTAAACAAAGTAATGGATAATAAACATGGAATATTTTGTACAAGGTGCCTCAAGTCTGGCTGGAAAATAGAGAATCTAAGGAAAGTAACGTGTAATCACTCTAGAAAGATAAGATGGAATTGAATTGGAAAAAAAGTTTTAAATGTTAATCCAAGGAAACTGTCTTTGATCTGAGAGGAAATGGAAAATTACTGGAGATTCTTGACCAGTGAAGCCATGGGATGACATGTTTTTATAGCTTTGTGGAAGATGGATTAGAGAGAGAAAGGTTTTGAAATGGGAGGTTGTTGGGCAATTAGCAAATTATTAAAGTAGTGTAGGTGAGAGGTCTTAACTTTGTGAGTGGGCAGAAGCAGAATGAATAAGAGATTTGAGAGAAGTAGATTCAATAAGACTACTCAACAAGACTGGTAACATGTGTCTCCAAGAACAAATCTGCTGTAGTCCCCTATTTACTTTAGTGATGTCTCTATCCTTTGGGGCTTGTGGTTTGTTAAGATTCATCAATGCTATACTCTTCAATTTAGTCATACTGTATTAAGCTGTGCAGCTTTCACAGGTTACCAGATGTGATATTTAAACTAATTGTCCAATGGGAAATTATGGTAATTTTTAAAATAGAGGAATATCCAAGGGCGTATAAACACTGAGTGGGTTTCATGAGGCGTTTGGGGCATTTGAAAGTATCACTGATCCTTTTATTAATACCATGCTAGCTTATTAATAAAATCATTTATTATCCAGAAATTACCATATTTTTAAACATCACACATGTTCTTTCTTCTCTTGGCTGCTGAATTTCTATCCATCTTTTAAAATCTTACTCAAACATTACCTGCTTCATCTTCCTGATTGGAAATTATCTTCCCTTCCTCTTTAGCCTCATCTAACATGCACTTCTGACAATAATGTGCCTGCCATTATTTTTTGTCCCAGCCTGTATTTTATTCTAGAGGTAACAGGTACTTTTAGCCAGTACTTTTTGAACAGGAAAATGACACAGTCCTATCTGTGTTAAGAGTAGTATTTTGTAATGGTGAAATTTAGACATCATGGCAGATATTTTATTGCAGGAGGGGATCGTCCTAGAGTTTCTCAAATTCCAATATGTGGACAAAAACCTGCTTTGCCTTTATGTATGTTGAACTCTGACTAAAATCTCCCCTCTTTGATCCTGGCTTACCTTGGACAGGAGCTCTCATGCATTAGGAAGTAAGAAAAAAAAAACTATGTCAAGGATATGGAATACAGAATTGGAAGACATAATAATAGAAATTCTATTTGTGTTACTTTCTCTGTGGCCTAGGTGATATTATGTTTCCCCTCTGAATTGTAATTTACTCATCCATCAACTAAGGGGAATGGATTGAATCATTTCTTTATTTTTTAATTAAAGCTTTTTTATTTTCAAAACATATACATGGATAAATTTTCAACACTGACCCTCACAAAACCTTCTGTTCCAAATTTTCCCCTCCTTCCCCCACTCTCTCCCCTAGATAAGTAATCCAATATATGTTAAACATGTTAAAATATATGTTCAATCCAAAATATGTATACATATTTATACAATAATCTTGCTGCACAAGAAAAAACAGATCAAAAAGGGGGGAAATGAGAAAGAAAATAAAAGATCATGTCATTTCTAATGCTTCTAGAACTCTCTGATCCTAAAAAATACCTTTAAATATGTACAAAATGATCAAAAGGCATAAGGACTAAAGAAGGTAAGTGATACAGTGGGTAGAGTTTTCGTGTTGTAATCAAGAATCCTGCCTTCATCCGAATCCTGCCTCAGATATTTAATAACTCTTTTGTTATTGTTTTCTTTAGTCTTTTAGATCTCAAATAGGTCATGAGATCTTGACAGAGATCTGGAGTGGTTTGCCATTTCCTTCTCCTGCTCATTTTACCACTGAGAAAACTGAGACAAATAGGGTTAAATGAGTTGTCCAGGGCTTAGTATTTGAGACCAGATTTGAACTCAGGAAGATGAATCTTTCTCACTTTGGTCCTGCCACTCTATTGCACTACCTAGTTTCCTTACTACCTCTGTTCCTTAGCCTTGTGACTTAATTCCTGTCAACTTCAGTTTTCTCTTCAAGAAAATGGGCACAATAATAACATCTAGTTTATAGGCTTGTTTCAAGGACTAAAAGAGTTACTTATATAAAACTTTGTACCAAATAATGCTCACTATTATGAGCATTTCTGATTTTATTCAAGGAAATACCTTCTTATTTCACAACTAGCTAAATGATTCATATGATTTCTTTGGGTTTCATTTCAAAGAAACAGATAAAAGCAAGAATAGGTCAAGCTCATAAGTGCACATGCCTGAAAAGTTAGCTAGAAAATCATTGAGAAAGGAAAGCTCTCTGCTAATGGAGTAGGATGGCTGGCAGGCAAATGAGGCCTTGTCTATGTTTTCTATTTCCAATTTTAGAAGTGTTTAATAGAGAAGAGAACAAGTGTTCTTTATCACGACAAAACAAGAACAGCTCCTGTTGGCACTGTCCTTGTCCTAGTCCAAATGGAGAGAGAAAAATGGAAAGAAGAAAGTCAGTGCTGAACCCAGCCCATTCTGGAGCATGAGCATCCTCCATCAAAGTCAATACAGTTGCCTAACCAGCAGAAAAGGCCTTGAGGATGGCATAAATAGTAACAGGAACATGTGCCCAATAAGATCCACTGACCAGCAACAATTATCAAATTAGTGGATTTTGCCTTAGATTTGAAAGAATATAAGCACCGTAGAGAGCAGGGAGTATTCGAATCATTTTTGCTCTTGTAATTACAGAACTGCAGAAAAAGTGGGTACATTCTAGAGGCTTACAAAATACTCTTTGATTGATTGGCTATGCTCATAATGTCCTAGTTTGAGAGCTGAAAGAGCTCAAATAGAATCTAGTCTACCTGTCCCTCCATATTAAGAGATTAGGAAATTGAGACCTGGAGAGATTGTGACTTGCCCAAAATCACATATCTGAAGTGAAATTTGGATCCTGTTTTTTTCTGACTTAAAGCTAGATTTTCTATACACAATAAATGCATTTTTAAAATTAACAAATACTGGATGGAAATCTATGAAAAGAGACCTCTTTTTAAAAATCATAATTTTAAGGTTTATTTATAAGAATTAAAAAATCAAAAACAATATTAATCATGTTGATAACTTGGGTTATTGAACACATTTTATTTCAAATTACTTTTGTCTTTTTTTAGGAATCATATTCAACTTTCAGAAATGAAAATTTGCCATCATTGAGTAAAGGTTTTTTTCCACACTCTAAATGCTTTGCTTATTAATTTGTCCTTATTAGAGACTCGCTACATCAAAGAAGTGACTTTTGTTCTGTTTTGTTAGGTAAAACTAATGTTTCAAATTACTCTGTCAATGTCTTTCTCTGGTGCCTCCTCAATGGTATATAGTTACTACTTTGAGTCTCCAAAGTTTATGAAAGGAGAATACAAGTTCTGGTCATTTCTCCTAAAGGGGAAAGTCTTCAGGTAGAGGGCTAATTCAGGTAGAGCCTAAATAAACATGGCTCATAATTGAGGATTATCCCAATAAGTGTAGAGAGGCAAATCACTGGGTTGGCTACAATATAAGAAAATGAAAATTTAAATATATATAGATATAGATATAGATTATGTATGTCTAAAATACATATATGTACATAAATGTGTATGTGTAAGTGTGTCCAATGTTCTGCTCTCTTTTACCACTAGCTGTTTCTAGATAATATTTTGATTGTATTTCAAAAATTAATGCATTGGTTATTAGACTTTTTGACCATCGATGTGATATGCTACCAGTTCCTAATGATGCAGAGGTTAAAGAATTGCTTATTTGGGTATTTTATATTAGGGATTCCTATCATATATGAGTCCAACTGAATGGTTGCTAAGGTACCTTCCAACTCTTATATGCTATTAATTCTGTGAAGGACATGCTCCATTAAATGAACAAACTAGTTCAGTCAAAGGAAGGAAGGTTAATAAAAATATCAACACAAATCACAGAAATGTAGGTGATCATAGAGGAAGGGGCTCTTCAGAAATCATATAATATAGCCCCTTTTATTCCATATGAGGAAACTGAGGCACAGAGAGATTAATAACATTGTATAAAGTCATGTAGGTAATAAGCACTAGAGACAGTATTTAACTATAACGTCTTAAACTCAGTCAGTGTAAGTATTATTTTCATTATGTCAGAGACAATACAAAGCATGCTTTCCATGCGACTTTTAAAAACATATATAAAAGTATTCCTACATGCAGATGAGCATCATCCCTTATGAATTAGTCACCTTGGAAGTCTCTACACTGATTCCAAAATTGTAGCCTTTGCTTAATACTTTCTTGGGAAATACTTTCGAATCTTGGGACAAATAACTTGGAACATACTCAGTGTTGGCAAATTTTTATCTTTGGAAAGTGAGTTTGATTCCAGGGAAATACGAAATTTCTTTGGAACAAAATGTGTCAAATAAGACAACTTAACAATTTTAGTAATATTGTTCTTGGCTTTTTAAAATGAGGTCTGAATAAACCCCAAGGATATTATTTTAAAAAAAGAATTCTTTTTTCAAAGATTTCCATAGTGGCATTTATGAATATAAAAAAAAATTGGAGGCAACGTAACTACTCAACAATAGGGCAATGGTAAAATAAATTATGGTACAGTAATGTAATGGAATGCTGAAATACAACTAAAATAGGTAGGTAGGAGGAATATAAAGAAATCCTGAAAAAACCTTTATGAAATAATGCAAAATGACAAAAGCAGAAGCAAAAAAAAGGGAAGTATAGTTAGTCATGAGCACAAAAGAGAACAACTGAATAGTTATAAATAATCAATCATTATGGCAACTTATGGCAATTCAAAGGGTAGGATATGGTTAGTTTGAAATGCATTTGCCTAAATATTAAGTGACAAAACAAGTTTAATAGGCAGCCAGAAGACTCAATAAGGAGAGCACCGAGCCTGGAGTCAGAAAGATCTGAGGTCAAATCTGAGTTTCAACATTTACTAGCTGTATGACCTTAATTTCTGTTTATTTTAATCCAATAGAGAAAGAAATGATAAACCACTCCAGTACATTTGCTAAGAAAATTCTATCTACAATATGGTCCATGAAGTCACGAAGAGTCAGACATGACTGAACACCACCATATTTTTTTGAGTTAATATTAAATTCACAATAACCTATAAAAGATTTTTCAAATGAAATCAGTTTATAAAGTCATTAAATATAATTCAACAAGGAATAAAAAGACACCAAAAAATTCTACCAAAAAATTCCTTGTTCTCATTTGATTGATATTTGACTAGAGATATACAATACATACTTAGATCATGGCATCATAAACTTAGATCTGGAAACACCTTTGAAAACTTAGAGTTCAATATTCTTATTTTAGATCCATAAATTCAGGTCTAAAAATGTTACATGTTTGTCCAAGGTTATTAAAGGGCAGGTGAATTCTCCAAGAATCTCCACAGCTGTGGATCAAAGCATCTGAGGGAGCTGCAGAACAGCTTTTGCTGACACAGGTGTTGTAGACTGGGAATGAAATAAATTGGAGGCAGAAGGAAGAGGAGAGAGGTCAGACAACACAACGGCCTCTCAGTCAGAAAAGTCAGAGAACAGCAAGTGCCTCTCAGTCTCCTTGTATCATCCTCTCACACAAGGAGATCCATTCTGCAGGTCTGGGTTGGCTCTCCAGAAGCCACTCTCAGGTGGGTCCCATGTATTCCAACACAAGGTCACAGAGATAATCTGGGGAAAGTTGGAATTCCTTTCAAGGTCTTTTGATTCCAAACCTAAGCCACTTTCTATTGCATCAGCTATGGCGAATATAATAGTAAAATGTCACTGAGCATAAGGGAGAATTACAACTGGGTTTCCACAGGAAGTGACATCTAAGATGAGAAAGGAAAGGGCATAATCATTCATGTTACATTTGTTCTGTGTCAGGCCCTCTGCTAAGCACTTTTTAAAAAGACTGTTCTCCTTTGATCCTTACAACAATCTTGTAAAGATTGGAGCTTGATTTGAGTTGGAAGTCCAATATCTAGTCTTTAAACAGATAGATTTGGGAGGAGATTTGCATTTCACCCTCCAGTCTTCCAACCAGATAGAAGAGGAGACTGAAAGAGATCTGTAAATTAGATGCTGTTATTGCCATCCTTATTTTGCAATTGGAAAGACTGAGGCAAACAGAGGTAAAGTGAATTGTCACGTCACACAAGTAAGGCCAGATTTGAACTTAGATTTTTTTTTACTCCAATTGCAAGATTGTTCTATCTACTGTGTCATCAGCTGTCTCATTTAAAGTGAGTTTTAGAGACTCTATGAAACAGAACTAAAAAACATGGACCTTTTGATCATAAATTGCAGCCTTTACAAAGGCATAGAATTGGGCACTAGAATGGCAAATGTCTAAAACTTGAAGCACTACTTGTTGCATGAGACTTTTGTGGGGTTTCACACAACATAACAAAACTAAAACATTTGTTTTTTTTTTTTTTTTTTCATTTAGAAGAGGACTGATTATATCAGTGGGTGATGTTTGAATTCATGCATGAATTAGATTTAAGTGAAACAGAGTTGTGCAAAATTATCAGCTTCACTCTCACTTCCTGAGTCATCAAAGTCCAGTGGCAAGGCAAAAGTCAGATGGCTGGCAATGGCCCAGGATGCAGTAGATGACCCAGGAATATTCCATTCCTGATCAAGCTCTTAGCACTCCACTGCCTGCTTCAGCAATCTTCATGGCTGTTGAAACAAACTAATTTGCATCTACTCATTCCACTTGAGGAAATCTTTGAATCCTTAGGGTAGACATCCCCCTAACTCACTGTTGGGTTTGAGGCCTATTGGTCATTATCAACCTGCTTTAGCCCATTCATCAAGATAGTTTTACTCAGATGTGACCACAGCTCATTCTACATCTTCTGGGAGCTACAGATGAGAGTTAGGTGAAGGAAGACACCAAAGGTAGACCTGAAAAGGGTTCATCCCTCAGACAAAATTGCTAGTCCTCCCTGAATACCACATATGCCCCAAATTGAAAAAGACATGCAAGGAAAACCATGCAGATAACCATCTTTCAAAGTCTCACTGCTCCAGATGAGTTTTTTTCTTCTGATAATTGAAACTCGCTATAGGGTCAGTCAGCTGCAGTTACCAGATGAGGACAAATTTAGAAACCCCATTGCCCCCAATCACAGAAGCCTGCTTTTTCTCACTACCTCCTGGAAGCTTCAGAGTAAAAAGAGACTAATGACATCATTAAGGCATTGGCAGGCTGTTACATCCTTACTCATTAATACTCCCTACCTCAAATTTGCTCGCTCCAATCTGGAACAAATCTTTGAAAAGAGGCTATATTTGTCCTTTGACATATCTGATTCAAAAGAAAAGGGATCTATACCCAAAAAGAAATTGACCTTTCTTCTAGCACATAAGCATTTCTTGACATCCTTCAATCTATTGTTATGTTCTATACTGTAGGATCTGGATGGAGAGATTACATTCATAGATGTAGTGATTACCTAATTAGAGATTACCTAATACAAAATCTTTATCTATATTCCAAGTAAGCCTGATGGTTCTATATAATGTGAATATGTTCCTGAGGGGGGGGGGGAAACTTATGCTAGTTACATGTGCTAAGTATAAGAGATACAAAAAAAAAATAAAGACATCTTTCTGCCCTCTTACATTGCAATGAAAATATAAAACATACAAATGGAAACCAGAAAGGGCACAGGGATACCTCTGGTGCAGGGCCATTTTGTTGGAGTTAATACCAAGCAGAGTTGCAGATAGAGCTTGGTTTGAGTTGGAATATCCAATATCTTTAAAAAAGATAGACCTGGGGGGCAGCTACTTGGCGCAGTGGATAGAGCACCAGCCTTGAAGTCAGGAGGACTGCATTCAAATCTGGCCTCAGACACTTAATTTTTCCTAGCTGTGTGTTCCTGGGAAAGTCACTTAACCCCAATTGCCTCAGCAATCAATCAATCAATCAATAAAAAAGACCTGGAAGGAGTTTATTATTTCACACTCTAGTCTTCCAACCAGAAAGGAGAGGAGGCTGAAGAAGGTGATATGAAAGTGCTTTAGCATCAAAGGTTGATTTAACAACATGGTGTTGAAAATGGAAGTGACCAGCTTATTCTTGATGGGAATGAAGATGGCTTCTTCTTTCACAGAGTTGAAAACAAGCTTAGGAGCAGAGCCCAACACCATTTTAATAGTTAATAGGAATAATTTTCCCATCCTAAAGTGTTCCTGACCAAATTTGAAATAATACTGATTTTTTCCAATTTACTCATGTAAATAAACTAAGACCTAATGGTTTGAATTGACTTGTCCAGTTCTTAACAATCTTTGGTACATAGTAGGTACTTATCAAAGTTACTGAAAGATTGTTAAAGATCTTAGAGTGTGTTATTGGCAGAGCCAAGGTTAAACATTAAGCCTTCTAACTTCTAAAATAATAATAAAAAAATACACACATTTGTGTGAGTACATGTATGTTTTACACATAACACAGGTTCCTTAGAACCGGCCTATGGCATAGACACTGGAACTATCATTATTTCTGTTTTATAAATGAGGAAACTAAGATATGGAGAAGCTAAATGGTAAAACCTGTACTGAAAATCGTCTTCCCACACTGTCTCCCATATTTGTGCCATTAAACAACATTGCCTCCCATTTTCAGCTGTGAACACGCAGGAGAAATGATTAGATTTGAAATCAGAAAATCTAGCTTTTAATTCCAAGTGTGCCATTTTCTACTTGTGTGAATTTGAGCAATTCAATTGACTTCCTTGGGATTCAATTCCCTTATCAGTAAAGTGTTGAACTACATAATCTCTAAAGTCCATTCTACTTGTCAATCCCTGATTCAATAAACCTTTTGTGTGAGTAATAAGGAAAATACATTTTATCAATGTGGTACTCCAAGGAACCAAGGATCATATGAATAATGTGCATATTTTCACCCACAATGCAAATCACAGTGAGTCTATACCTGGGGATCCTGAGTTAATAAGTCAATAAATATTTTAATAGTAGTTTCTTTTTCCAAATACATGCAAAGATAGCTTTCGACATTCACTTTTGCAAAATCTTGTGTTTTAAATTTTTGTCCTTCTCCTCTTCTCCCCTCCTCAAGATAGCAAGAAACCCAAATCTGGTTAAACATATATAATTCTTCTAAATGTATTTCCAGATTCTTCATGCCCAAGAAAAATCAGATCAAAAGGGGGAAAAAACCATAAAAAAGAAAAAAAACAAGCAAGCAAACAGGAACAAAAGTGAAAATGTTATGCTTTTGATGAATATGAAAACATATTTAGAAGAAATGCACGTGTATGACCTATTTTGAATTGCTTGCTATCTAAGAGATAGCAAAGAGTGGGGAGAGAAGAAGAAAAAAATGGAACAAAAGGTTTTGTAAAGGTGAATGTGGAAAACTATCTTCGCATGAAATTTGAAAAATAAAAATATAATTAAAAAAAAAAGAAAATACCATACTTTGATCCACATTCAGTCTCTATAGTTCCCTCTCTGGATAGCAATTCCATCCAAATTAATTAGAATTGCCTTCAATCACCTCTCAACAACCATTTATGAAACACTTTCTATGTGACAGTTAGGTGGCTTACTGGATAGAACACTGAGCCCGGTGTCAGGAAAATCTGAGTTCAAATCTAACTTTAGATGCTTATTAGCTATCTAACTGTGGGCAAACCACAACTCCTGTTTGTTTCAGTTCCTTATCCATACAACAGGGACACAATAAATAAGTAAATGACAAAGCCTTCAGTATCTTTGCCAAGAAAAGCCCATAACCTCATTATGGAAAAGCCTCATTTCATGAGGTTACATAAAATCAGACATGGCTGAATAACTGAACAAGAAAAATAAAATCATGTCAGACATTGAACTAAGTGCTAGAGACATATTCCAATGGGCAACAAAACATGGTAACCACCACATACGTATAAGACAGACAATATAAATTGTAGGTAATCTTTGATGTTAAGAGTGATCAGAAAAGGCTTCTTATAGAAGGTGGAATTTAATATGAAACATAAAGGAAATCAAGAAAGACAGAGAGAAAGGAAGAGGGAGAGCACTCCAGACAAGGGTAATGTCAAAGAAAATGCCCATATTCAGGAGATGGAATGATTTGTGCCAGGAATATCAAAGAAACCAATCTCACTGGATTGTAGAATATGGAAAATGGAGCAAAGTTTTGAGGAATGTGGACATTTAATTAGTAGTCAATAAGCATTAATTATGTACTTCCTATTTGTGGAGCACTCAGCTATGTGTTTGGGATACAGAGAAGAAAAAGAAAGGGAATTCCACTATCAAAGAGATTAATATCTAATAAGGGAAGGGAATATACAAAAAAAAAGGCTGAAGAGTACATGGGGGCTTTGTTTTGGACGAGTTCTGCCAAGGGCACTTGGAGTTGACTAAATAAGCCTAACAAATTATGGCATTTCTTCATTTGCTGGAGATTTCTGAGCCCTCTTTAAGGGAAGCTTTGGAGACTCTTTAAGGGGAGGCTTTGGAGATAAGTTTTTTGCTCTACTCTCTAATGATCCAGGGGTCCTCAAACTTTTAAAATAGCTGTCCAGTTCACTGTCCCTCAGACTGTTGGAGGGCCAAGCTATAGTGAAAACAAAAACTTTGTTTTGTGGGCCTTTAAATAAAGAAATTTCATAGCCCTGGGTGAGGGGGATAATTGTCCTCAGCTACCGCATCTGGCCCATGGCCGTAGTTTGAGGACCACTGACACTGAAAGTGCTGAGGAGGGATTGAATATCAAAACTAAAGCTGAGATTTAAGGTGATGAGCTTAAAGGAAGTTGTGGAGAAAGTATGATGTTTGTGAAATTGAAATCAAGTAAGAGCAGCTAATGTGAAATGAAGAGACGACTGGAAAATCCTAAGCCTAATACAGAGACTTCGGGAAGAATTTTTGTTCCACCAGCCAATCTTCTTATCAAAGGAAGGGGCAACTGAAGGCTCATGGGAGATATTGAGTATTGTAGCAGAAACAATATCCATGATAATGTGAAAAAGAGCCAGGGTTTGCAAGACTAGTAAAACCAAATTGAGATTTTTATATATGATCTTGGAAATAATACAGAGCCACTAGAATTTATTGAATGAATATGGGGTTAAGATGATTACAACTGTATTTTAGGAAGAGCAGTTTGATAGGTAAATGGAAGAAAGATGGAGAGATAAAGTTGGGAGATCAACAAAACTTATCACAATAGACCAAGAATAAGACAATGAGGGCCTACATCAGAGTTGTGGTGGTGGCAGTGTCAAAGGAGAGAGGGGGAATATATGGGGGATGTTACAGTGGCTGGAGTCAAGTAGACTCATCTTACTGAGTTTAAATCTGGCCATAGATCCTTAATACCTACATGACCCTGAGCAAGTCACTTAATCTTGTTTCCCTCAGTCTTCTCATCTGTAAAGGAAATTGAAGAAGGAAATGGCAAACCACTCCACTCTTGTTGCCAAGAAAACCCCAATGTGGTCACAAAAACTCAGACATGATTGAAAAATGACCGAACAACAAAAGCAACATTGTGAGATGTTATAAAGGTGAAAATGATACAACCTGACAGCTAGTCGAATATGGTAAATTAAGTAGAAATGAGAAGTCATGGATGATACCTATATTGGGAACCTTGATGAATACTGGGAGAGCTCTGTTGAGATTTTGTCAATTCATGGTCCACCTAGCCAGTGTGTTGTCATGATTTCCTCCGACTGTATTCAGCAGCCCATGAATAGAAATGGGGTATTGGCTGGTATGAGTAATCCAAGGCTGGAGCTTGTTGAGGTATGACTCCTCAGGTGACACTTGGGGATTCTTTTTCTTGTGACCCTAACTACCTCTGTCACTTTGGCAGATTGATTGACTCCCTTGGTAATGAAAAGACTCTTTACATTAGATATTTTAAATCTTGGATCTTATAGGCCCTTAAGATTTTAGGGGCTTGGTGAAAGAACATTTTTATTTTCCCTAACCTCTAAATAAAATCCAGCATTTAGTTCAATTATGAATACTCTCAACATTCTTCCAAGACAGGATTCATAGCCCTCATCATGCATTGTCCTGTTAGTCCATAGCACAAAAAAAGAGTTATGTATTCTTGGGCCAGGTGGTCTTTGAAATCCCTCCCAAATGCAGATCTAGTAATTTGTGTCTTGAGCAGTTAACTTGTTTTCCTTGGGCTTCTGTTCCTCATCTATAATCTCAATAGCACCTGAAATCCCTTCTAACCATTAATCTAGGATTCAAATATACCATTTTAGGGAAGTCATTATCCTGTGTTGGGTATCAATTTTCATAAATTTTATAATTTTCATCTTTAAAGGAGGAATTTGGACTTGCTGTTTTCCAAGTTCCTTTCCACATCTGTTATTGTTGTTTGTCCTTAGTTCTCAAAGAGGAGAATGAATAAAGAAGTGATGTCATGCCAAGCAAGTGAATTGGATTTGAGTGAAGAAGAGTGAGGCAAGATCACCTACCTTACTTTCCCCTTCAGAGCCATTCGGGTCCAGTGGCAAGATATTGATCAAGATAACTGGAGATGGCCCTAGGATGAAATGGGAGACCTTGGACTTTTTAAGCTAAGATCTTCAACAGATCTCAGTTTGCCAGAGACACATTTAGTGGCTAGGTAGCAATTGAGACAATCTCCTCTTTCCCATAGTCCCAATAAATAAATAAATAAATCTGGGAAGGGAAGCACCTCAGGGTTCCCGGCCAAAGCAGAAATGATTGCTATTTACATTCAAACCCAAACAATAATCAAATGGGGTTTGTCTAATACCTATTGGTGGCCAATAAGAATCAGATTGGTTTCGATTTAAGGCACAGTTTTCAGATCATCATTGGCAGCCACCCAATGATGGAGGTTTTTTCACATATTGTTTTGTGTATCACAAAGTCCCAGTAAGTATTCACTCTGTTATTTCTCATTATGTGACTAACCTTTCTTTCATAAATGTATGTAATGCTATCCTCTTTTCAGTTTCTCCTCAATAAGTCATTTATTGTTTGGTAACAGACTATAACCTATTCATAACCATCATGCACCTCTCTCTATGGCTTCTTGAATGTCTCTCACCTTCAATTCTTTGGATATCATGATGTTCCATGAATTCAAGTCACATATTTTGTAGAAGAATATTGGTATAAATAAGATAGAACTTTATTTCATGAAGAAACTTAGGAGTTTAAAAGGATTTTGAGGCTTTTCAAAGGTGAGTCAATCCAGTCTCCTTCCTTTCAATTTGGGATCCAACTGATTTTTCATTTGGTCAAGAAATATAACAGTTGAGTTCCATAGGTTGTCCATCTAACTAGTATAGTATCAAATCATACCATGTGTAAATACTATTACTTTATAGGCTTTCCAGGTATGTGATGGGATACTATTATGCTTTAAAAAATAATAAGCAGTGGGGCAGTTAGATGGTACAGTGGATAGAGTACCAGCCCTGAAGTCAGGAGGACCTGAATTCAAATGTGACCTCAGAAATATAACACTTTCTAACTGTGTGACCTAGGCAAGTCACTTAACTCCAATTGCCTCAGGGGAAAAAACAAGGAAAAAAAAGAATTGATAAGTAGTACTATCATAGAGAAGCAGGAGTAAAGGACAGAGGAAGAAAAATTTGGAACACAGTCTTGCAAATGTTGAAAATTATCTTTACATGTATTTAGAAAATAAAATAGTATTGAGAAAAAGAAAGAAATGATAAGCAGGATGCTCTCAGAAAAATCTGGAAAGATTTCTATGAATTGATACAAAGTAAAATGTACTATATAAAAAATAACAGCAATATGTAATATGACCAGCTGTGAAAGACTTCATTATTCTCAGCAATACAATGATCCAAAAAAAAAAAAAAACCTTTGAAGGAATAGGATGAAAAATGATATCTATACCTAGAGAAAGAAGTGATTGTGTCTGAATACAATTGAAGCACATTTGTATTTGAGGGTTGTTTCTCAGGAGTAGGGGGAATCTATGCTTTCTTTCACAACATGATTTTTGTGGAAATGTTTTATGTGACTTCACATGAACCTTCTCAAAGAAGGAGGAGTAGGAAAGGAGGAAAAGAGAGAACATGGACCTCAAAGTTTTAAAAACAAATGTTTAAAAAGTTTTAATGTAATTAGAGAACATATTAAATAAAAATAAAGTAAAATTTAAAATTTAATTTTAATCCTTTAATTTAGTACCTAGAGATTGGCAGACATACTTTTCTTGATTAACTTCACCATTTTAGGATAAAAAAATTCTGATATTTTTGGAATGTCAGAAGGCTGTCTCTGAAAATACTTGATAATTTTACATGTACACTGGGCTCTCAGAATTCCTGTTGACTGATTGGCTGGTCTCCTATATTATGCCTTTCTAAGTCTCAGAGTGATGATACATTTCTTGATACCCTAAGGCTAGATATCTATGACCAATATTAGATGGAGGATTGACTAACTCTTCCTGTATATTTAAAAAATAAAGTTTCTATTTGGATGGTGGAAAGGAGGGAGGGGGATTTTGACCAAAACAGCTGGATAATTATCTCAGGTCTAGTCCTGTAAATTTAGCCAGACAAACTCACGCAGAGAATTTATCCTGATGAGTAGTGAGGTTAGAGAGATTAGCACTGTACTCTGAGGAATATGCTCTGGGCCTGCTTCATCTTAGAATAATAAAATGCCCAGAGTGAGAGAGACTATTCCTATAAAACCCAAGGACATCAGAGAACTAGGACATTATATTTTGTCTGAGTGGTTCAGTTATATATGCTCATTGAATGGAATATGTGCTGGTTTAAAATTGAACAAAATATTCATGTAAGACTCTCCCAGGAGAATGTGTTTGTATCCCATATGAACACTGGACAGTATAGTTATGTGATAATCCTACAAGAAAGCAAGGGTAAGAATGCAAGCATGATAGACCTTGGGAAGTTTCACAAAGTAGGCATTAAAAATAAACATTCGACAGCTGTTTTCAAGGGTCTTTCAATTATAACTGAATTTACAGAGAATAGACTCTATTCACAGGGGAGAGGGAGGTGTAATTTGTCTCTCTTTCTCCAGATTAATATTTAACATTTACTTGAATCTCAATACCTTTTGAAGGTTTTAAATCCACTTACTATTTTTTTTCACAAAAATCCTGAGAGATCAGGAGTTGTGATTATTTAAATTCCACTATCAAGGCACCTGCTAATAGATGAAGAATTCCTCTTATGTAGGTTGTGCAACGATATAAATATTGAATAAATGAGTAGATGGAAAAAAAACATTTTAAGTACTTATGTGTTTCAAATTTTATATACATACATACATATACAAATCTATTTACACAAAGGTATATGAAAGGATAATACATATCATACATAATATGTTCCAAAAATCTTAATGTGATTTTAAGGTAGTCATGCTATTAAGCTACTTAAAGACTTTTGAGACCCACTGTATAGGAAGTTGTAGAAATATCCCATATCATTCTGTTTCCATTAAGATTATCATCTTTACCTCCTCTCTATCTAAATAAGAACCTTCGAACACAATCCTACAATAGCCCTGAGCTGAGGAACCAACTCAGCTTATTGTTGCCCAGATCCAAGACTATGCTTGATGTCCCGATCACCTCAGTGCCATGTCAAGTGTATCTCGAGCAAGTCTATTCCCCTTTTCAGCTTTATTTTGTATTTTATCTTTTCTTATTATAATGTAAACTCAGGAGGATTTTGTATGCTTATATTCACATTTTCAGTGGTTGTGATAGCTGTGGGATTCTCTTACAACAGGAGCTGTTCATCATTCAGGGCTACTGGATTCCACATTGTCCATAAGTGTGTACATATTCAACATATTGATAATGGGAAATTTCAAAAGTTTTTATAATTTTTTGCATGTGAACATTTTGACCACAAGGGAGGATCCCCACCTGCTGCAGTCAGCAGATCAGGAAAAATAGATTTTTTGGGGGCCAGCATTTCTAGTCCCTTCCTCACACAAGGAGCTGAGACTTCAGAAAGGCTGCTTATGCATGTAGGGGTTGCCAAATGCTACTGTTGCTTCAGTCTGGTGATAAAATGTTCCTATGGCCCTATTGTATCAGCACTTGCTGCTTTTTCATTTGCCTGTTGACATAAGACTTTGAGATAGGTAAAAATGAAAAAGGAAGGAAGGAAGGAAGGAAGGAAGGAATGATGAAAGGAAGGATGGAAGGAAAGATGAAAGAAAAGATGGAAGGAAGGAAAGAAGGGAGGAAGGATGAAAGGAAAGAAAGAAGGGAGGAAGGAAAGGAAGAAGGAAGTATGGGGATGTCTTTTGCTTCATACACAAATTGGCTTTAAATAAACTAGAGTTGTGTGAAGTTTTTGCTGAATTCTTTCTTCCAGAGGCAAAAACAAAAGTCAAAATGATTAGCACTGGCCCAGGATGTAGTGGATGACCTTTGATCATCTTTGGTCAATATCTTTGATAATCTGCCTTAAGAATTGCCTGTTTCAGCCAATACCATGGCTGTTGGAGTAAACTGTTCTCATGCACCCATTCTTCTGGTGGAAATCTTCAAGGCCGTGGGGAAGACAGCCTCCTAACTCACTGTCAGGTTTGAGATTCCTCAGTTACACTCAACTCAGTTTAGCCCATCGTTTACCTTGTCGTTATACTTTCCAGGATTATACACATAGATAGGTAGATACATGAATTGCCAAAGGTAATCCATTATTTCAGAAGTTCCACAGGAAAGAGAAGAAAGTAGTAAACTGATGGTCATAGAGTCACTATGTTGAGCTCATTGTTGTATGATTGTGAAACCGACACCAGACAACAGGAAGCCAAGAAACTGAATCTCTTCCATTTGAAATGTCTTAGGAAGACTCTGAAGATCACCTGACCACTAAGATCCTTTCTTGAACTAAACTACAGAGCATTCAGACTTTACTGTAGAGAGCACAAGTCCAATGGGCTGACTATTATTCGAATACTAAACTTACATTTGCCTAAAAGACTATTTTATGGACAACGTATAATAGACAAGGGCTCACATGGAGGTCAAAAGAACAATGCAAGGATACCCTTAAGGTCTCCCTGAAAAATTTTAGAATTGATTATATAACCTAGGAGAGACTGGCAAAGGACCACACAGCAAGATGTGGCCATATCAAAGAAGGTGCTGTACTTTATGAGCAAAACAGAATTGCAATAGCTCAAAAGAAACATAAGATGCATAAATTTAGAAACATTTCCAATCCAAATGTAGACTATTTGTGCGTGACCTATCATAGAACCTTCTAAGCTCATACTGCCCTGATCAAACACCACTGGACACACTATAACTTGATTCAAACATAGTGATGTCATTTGAGTCCTCTTCAATAACAAAGAACAACCAACCCATTTCAGTGCTCAGCACCATGCTTGATAGAAAAAATAAAAATAATCACCCAATTCTCTCTATTTCTTTCTGTCTCTGTCTGTCTCTCACTCTTTCTCTTTGTGTTTATCTCTGTCTCTGTCTCTGTCTCTCTCTGTCCTTTCCTCACTTCTTCCCTCCCCCCTTTGGAATCTACATATATATATGAACACACACAAGTATATATATTCTCTGTGACTTGAATTTTATTTGAATTTCTCCTTCTAGGATAGTGATGATTGTTGGCAGGTGTACATATACATGTTTTATTCTTTTTTTATTCAGTTATTTTCAGCCCAACCCTTTGTAATCCCATTTGGGTTTTTTGGGGGGCAAAGATCCTGAAGTGATTTGTCATTTCCTTCTCTAACTTATTTTTACAGATGAGGAAACTGAGGTAAATAGAATTTAGGTGTTTTGTCCAGGATCACAGAGCATTTGTGTATGAGACCAGATTTGAACTCATAAAGATGAGTCTTCTTGACTCTAGGTATGCCACTTGATCCAGTGAACCACTTAACTGCCTTCTTTTATTCCTGTGTCATTATTAATGATTAGATCATAGGATAAGATTCATTCAATGTTAATGACAATCTCATTTTATTTATCTATTCATATATTTATAATGTTGCATTTGTTGTTTTTCTTGTTCTCTTAATTTAACTTATTTTATTTTCCTAAGTTAATAGAAATCTTTCAATGTTTCTCTAAATTCCTTATATTTGTTTTTTGTTTACCAAAATAGTCTAGGGAAAATCATATTTATTAAAAAAATATGACATCCCATTCTCCCATAGTAAAGTTGGCTACATCCTCTGCTTAGTCTTCATCTTGATTTGGGATGTAAATCTTCTCTACTAGTATGAAGAGTCCACTGCTATATGCCCTGAACTAGCCCCCCCACTAAACCCATTAAACCATTTAATATCAATTAGCTTTAAGATATTTAATTTGAAGATATAGTGATAACAAATGTAAAAATATTTCCCCCAAACACTTTAGGAATGTACATACTCCCCTAATCCACCTCAGCCTCTGGGGAGTATGGGATAAAATGTAGCCCAGTTCTTATATAACATTGTTCCTACCAAATTCATATTCATTTGTGATATGAATGATGGCTGAGTCTACTCTACTGGCTTCCAAAGATCACTCCTAAAGGTCACTCTCTGCTCCTTAGGACATTGATCCTTAGTAGCTGCAAAACCTAGATGCTGGGCTGCCAGGGTACTCACTCTCTTGATGTTTAGGAACTTACAAGAATGATGTGTCCAACCTTCTTCACTTAAAATGAAAAAGGACAAATGCTGAGGCAAAAAGATTAAGGCCTAACTTCAGAGGTCACAGTCAGAAAAGCCTGGACCTCTCTTGTTACTGCAGTATCTCTCACTGAAAAGGAAAGAGTCAAGTCAAGAGCAATCTGTAAAGAGGAAATGACCAACTCTTGTCACTAGTACTTTTTTAATGCCTTCAGAGTCAATGAAACAGTTTGGCTAGCTAAATAGAAAGTTCGTTAAGTGGTTCAATGGATAGAGTGCTGATCCAGAGTCAGGAAGATTCATTTTCCTCAGTTCAAATCTGACCTCAGACACTTACTAGCTGTGTAACTGGGAGAGTCACTTTAGCTGGTCTATCTCAGTTTCTTCATCTGCAAAAAAAGAATTAGAGAAAGAAATATCAAATCATTACAATTCATTGCCAGGAAAACTCCAAACGGGATCATGACTGAAATAATGGAACAACAACAAATAGCTAATAAGGACCAGTTGCAGAATGTCCACATGTACTCCAATGTCTTTCCAAGATGCTTTCATTGTATGTTAGTATGACTCTCATAGAAGAAGGCTCTTCAATTCATAAGAGGACCTATGGTCAGAGGTACTCTATAAATGTGCCTTTCCTCATGACACTTTTCCCATTTGAAGAGTTTACCATCCTTGAAAAATGACTGGAGCATATTATCTTTCTTTCTTTTCTTTTTTCTTGTAAGGCAATTGGGGGAAATGACTTGTCCAGGGAACAGAGTGAGGAAATGCCAAGTATCTGAAGCTGTATTTGAACTCAGGTCCTCCTGACTCCAACGCCAATCTTTATCCACTACACCACCTAGATGCTCTAAGAAGGGTGCATTTTGAACATGTCTATTCCCTTATCTAGAATGGTCTTTGGGATCTCAGAGAGATATAAGCATAGCCTTTTCACTTCCTGTTATCAATGTTGTCTCTAGTCTCAAAATAGCTTGAGCTTATACAGTTCTACATATATGGGAGAAAATCATTGTTGTCTGTAAATATAAAGTTATACAGTTTCAACAAATATGCACGTGTGATTTCCCATTAATAAGTATATAAATATGATGTCCGACTGTTTTGGACCCCACACTATCCATTAGGTTTTCTTGGCAAAGATATCACAGTGGTTTGCCATTTCCTTCTCCAGTGGATTAAGATAAACAGAGTTTAAATGTCTTGTCAAGAGTTACACAAGTAGTATCTGTGGCTATTTTTGAACTAGGGTGTTTCTTACTTTGGGTCCTGCTCTCTATCCACTAAACCACCTAGTTGCCCCCTTAAGGATTATCATTGTTCAACCATATCATCTGACTCTTTGTGACCTTATCTTGGGTTTGGTGATATAGTGGATAGAGCTACAAATCTGGAGTCAGGAAGATCTGAGTTCAAATCCAAAATCCCAGTACTTCCTAGCTGTATTACCCTAGGCAAATCACTTAACCCTGTTTACCCTCAATTTCTTTATGTGTAAAATGAGCTGAGGAAGGAAATAGAAAAACTATGTCAGTATCTGCCAACAACACAAGAATCAACCATGACTGAAAATGACTGAAGATCAAAAACAATATGGTGTATTTGGGGAGAAAAGGCCTTAGTAGTTGGGTCTCGGGAAAGATTTCCCATAGAGAGTGACTCTTGAACTGATATATAAATAAAACAAGGGATTTTAAGAGAAGGGGGTTAAGAGTGAATTCCATTCCAATCATGGGAATGCCCAGTCCAAATGTATGGAGATGGGCATTGAAGTGTTATTTTCGAGACTCAGTAAGAAAGGCAGTTTGCCTGGAAATCTGGAATACAAGGTGATGATACATAATAAGCTCAAAAAGGTATATTGGGGCCCAGGTGGAATGGGCTTTAACTGCCAAGCAAAAGAGTTTTTATTTTCAATCCTAGAAGCAAAAAACTGAGCAGCAGAGCTCATTAGCCAATCTAAATGGACCCAGTTCCTTTGACCAATGTGACAAATGATGAAAATGATAAGAGAAATGATAAGAGCCCTGGAGCCTCTACTAACCCACTCTATTCTCAAAAGAAATTTCTATTCTGTATATCTATATCTATCTTAGCTAGCTAGCTAGCTAGCCAGCTAGCTGAATCCCGTTGGCCAAGAAGAGACAAATAATGAGCTGTGAATTGTCCCTGTTTGCCAAGGAGATTGTTCCCAAAAAGCAAGGCAAGCAAATGATTCTTCTGCTACTTACAGAGGTGTTTCTGCCAAGTGTAAGGCAGCAGAAAGGGAGATGGAGCCAGCTCCTGTGACATCATTCCAATGGCTGGATGGAGGCCTGCAGTTCTGCAGCCTAGCCATCCTTCATGCTCTCTGGAACAGTAGCAGAGATGGAAAGAAATAGTTTGCTTCACTGTGCACCAAATGTACATTTTAATAAGACCCTAAGATTTCTTTCATGCCTTGACAATGTTTTCATGGAGCAGAATGCTTTCATGCTATTGTTTGGTGTTTTTTTTAACTGACTTTTAACTTCATCTGGGACATGGAAACTTTTCTGCACACTCTGGGGTACTAGAGATCCATCAAGAAATAGTTTTTTTTTTAAAAAATATATATTTTATTTTATAATAACTTTATATTGACAGAATCCATTCCAGGGTAATTTTTTTTACAACATTATCCCTTGCACTTACTTCTGTTCCGATTTTTCCCCTCCCTCCCTCCACCCCCTCCCCTAGATGGCAAGCAGTCCTATCATCAAGAAATAATGATGTCTGAGGGATGCTGTGAAACCAGTAATTGAGGGAAGGATGTTTACAAGTGCGAACAAGGTACTCAGATCATGTTTAGGACCTTTCTTAGAGTTTGTTGGATATATTGGAATCATTCTTCATGGTGAGAAAAGCCGTTCAACTGTTGTGATGGTAGCCTGCCATGCTAATAGATCTATGTCAATCAACAAGCTTTTATTAAATATCTATTAGATGATTGACATTGAAGATGGGAATAGGGACTGGACAAGTGATTTCCATAGTAAACTGAGCTCTGATAAGAAAACTCCTATCATTATAGATAGGAGATTAGTAACTTCTCTGCAACTTAGAGTCGTAGGGAGTTGTTTAGAACACCGAGAGGCCTTGTCCAAGTTACTCAGCTGGCACATTGTCAAAAAGGGGGTGCTTGGATATAAGTCTAACTTCAAGGCCAATTCTATCCATTCTGCATCTGAAGTTACAAAAGCAAAACTAAAATAGAGCCTGCCCTCAAGGAGCATGAATTTTAGTGGAGGAAAACAGGAACATATATCAGCAATACAGACTACATACTATAAAGTAATTGGGGGGTAGAGTGCAAATGGGGCTTAGAAAAAGCTTCACATGACAAGATTTACAAAGCTATTTATTAAATATTTAAAATGAATTGCAAGTTGTACATTACAGATTTACAGTTTCATTGCAATATTTTAAAAATTATACTCTTATGGAAATGCTTGTTTTATTCCATAAATTAATAATAAAATAAATAATTAAGAAAAGTGTCTTGGCTTTAATAAGCCTTAGCCTCAAGCACTAAGCAAAAAAAAAAAAATCTGTTATTTATATAACAGATACTTGGAGGCAGAAATCATATCTATCTAAGTTTTCTTTTTGGTCAGCTAAATGCTCCTAATGAATTCAAATAGCATCCCATTCATGGAAGCCCCTGAAGTCTGATTTTATTCTTTCTTGCCAGGATTCAGGTGCCGTCTATACTCCTTACCATCTTTCCCTTTTAGTGTCTCTTAATCTTTTATAGCTTTTATTTTTCTTTTCTTAATACTAGCCTTTTATTTTCAAGCTATATGCAAAGATAGTGTTCAACATTAACTCTTGAAAAACCTTGTATTCCAAATTTTTCTCCCTCCCTTCTTCCACCCTCTCTCTTAGAGTGTAATGCAACATATGTAAAACACTTCCAGTTCTCCTATACATATTTTTACATTTATCATCCTACACAAGAAGAATCAGATCAAAAAGGGAAAAATGAAGAAAAAAACAAAATTCAAGGAAACAACAACAAAAATGTGAAAATAATGTGTTGAGCCACATTCAGTCCCCATAATCCTTTCTGGTGCAGATGGCTTCCTCCATCACAACTCTATTGGAACTGGTCTGAATCACTTCATTGTTAAAAAGAGCTATATCCATCAGAGCTGATCTTCACATAATCTTGTTGCTGTTGTGTACAATGTTCTCTTAGTTCTACTTACTCCACTTTTGTTTTTCTTTATGTATGTCTTCCTCCAACAGAATGTAAGCTCCTTCAGGGCAGAAAAAGTAGAGTCCTGATTGCCTATATTTGTATCCTCAATACTTTAAATAGGGTCTGACTCAGTAAGCATTTAATAAATATTCTATCTGTCTGTTTATCTATTTATCTATCTATCCATCTGTCTGTCTATTTGTATCTATTTATCTATCTATCTTTCTATATATATGTATATGTATATGTATATGTGTGTGTGTATATATATAGAGAGAGAGTCCATATGGCCATTTGAATATTTGGAATGTTCATATGGATTATCTGTGCCCAACCTGTGGTAGAAGCTTCTGAGATCCTATTGGTTTGATCAACCACAGTCAGACACATTGTACCTTGATTCCAAATTAGTGATGCCATTTTGGTCCTCTTTGAGAGTGAAGGATAACAATTGAACTATCTAGTCTATCTGTTTGTCAGTCTGTCTGTCTATTTGTCTATCTCATTTCTCTATCTGCTCTGCTTGCCTATCATCTATTTTATCTTTCTATCATCTATCTTCTCTATCTGCATTTGCAATATCTATCTACCTAGTCTGCCTGTCCATCATCCATCTATCTAAACTATCAAATCTTAATCTATATCTACCATCTCTGTCTCATAAGCTAATCTGTCACTCTGCCTTTATATAATAGGTTCTCCAACAACTCCTCTCAGAAACTGAAACGCAGCTTCTCTAATTCCAGAAATTCCATTTGCTATTTACTACTATATGAGGATGTTGATAGCTATAATGCTTTTTGCCCATTCCATCCACTTCTCCAGGCTTGAACTTCATGGGCAGTCGAATTTTCTTCTGATGGTGTTTGGGTCTAGGTATAATCATTTCATTTTTAGTAACTAGCTTCACTCGATAATGGAAATAAATGCCGTCGTGTCGATGAGTTTATTCTTGGTTCTGCGAGTGAGTTCTCTTGGTACACGAAGCCCTTGTAGATGCCAGCACATACTTTCCCTTGCATCTCTGAGAGCTTGCAATCTGGTGAAGAAAACAATGGAAACATTCCAATACTAAAGATGATAAATGTGTTAAATCAAACATCGACGAGTGCTGTAGGATGTAAACCACAAAAGCACTCAAGTACAGGTGGAATCAAGTTAGAGAAGATGTTTTGGAAGAGATATCTCCAACAGAATATTTAAGGGAATGATGGAGGTGGATTGGTTGAGAAGAGGAGAATTTCTGGAAAAAGGTTTCATTCTGGGCAGGGAAAAGCTAGCAAAAATCCAGAGAGAAATCTGTTATAGTACTTGGACTCTGATTTAGTGAAGTAGAAAAGCATACTCTTAAGCAGAGGATGGAGTGAAGAATAAGTTGGCTAGGACACTGAGATCAAGAGCTGGAAAAGACCTTTAGGGAAATACTAATCCCAATATTTACGTGACATTTTAAAGTTTGCCAAGTACCTCGTGTATTATGGAGTATATAAATGACAGGCCCTGAGTGAGGAAGAGTCATCTTCTTGACTTGAGATTCATCCTCACATACTTAACTAGATTGTGATTTTGGGCAACTCTCTTAACACTGTTAGCTTCCATTTGCTCATCTGTAAAATAAGCAGGAGAAGGAAATAGCATGTCACTTCACTATCTCTGCCAAGAAAACCCCATATAAGGTCACGAACAGTCAGACACAACTGAACAACTGTATACTTTACTTCATTAGTTCCTCACTATAGTCCATTTTATAAAAGGGATAATTGAGGTCCAGGAGATTAAGTAACTTGACCAATGTCACACAGTTAAGTGTCTGAGACAAGGTTTGTTCCTAAGGCTTCCTAACTTCAGGCCCTGTACTTTTTCCACTATGCCTCACTATACTGCCTTAAAATTATGTAGTTTCAATCAATCATTTTCCAGGGGGAGCAAGCTAAATCACCTACTGGGTAATCATTTTAATCAGCCATATATTATTAAATAGAAGAGTTGGGATTTGACTCCTTATCTCAATGGTCCTTCCACTAAATCATGCAGAAGCCAATCACCTATGTTCTCACTTTTTGCAGTTTACTTAGAAGCCCAATCAAAGCCTATATTAATCACATCTTTTGAATTCTTGATTCTTTTTTTTTTCTTACTATTACAGGAAGAGGTACCTCTAAGCATTGAAATATTAAAGGACTTACACATATTCACAAAGCTACTATCTGCACAAAGTTAGACTTGAACTCAGACCTTCCTGGAAAACTCTCTAACATTACACAGCACTGCTTCTCACTATGATATTCTAAATCAGTAATAATTTATTCTTTTTTGAAAATAACTTTTTTCCTCCATTTTTTCTTGTTTTCTCCCCTCTCTTCAATCACTGGCTATTTTTCGAGGTTCAATTCACATGGGGTCTCCTCCAGGAAATTTTCTCTGATCTCCTAAATTGAAGATATCCACTTCAACCCTAAGTCTCTCATAGAACATTGTCTCTACTTCTCTTTAAACCTTTGTTATATTCCCTGTGGTAATATTTTACTTATTTATGCAAATCTCTGATATTAACAACATAAATTTCTGTCTACTATTTCATTTGAACTTAGTACAATCTGGGAGGGAGCTGTTATGTCTATTTTATAGATGAGAATACTGAAGTTTATAAAGTGAAGCAACTTGGCACAGTGTCAAAGCCTGGATTTCAGCCCAGTTTTTTAAATTAAATTTTTCTTAAATCTAATAATAATATCTAATAATAATAATAACTATAATATATAAATATATAATAAATAATAATCATCTAATAATAATTAATAATAAAATCTAATTTTAATCTAATACTCTCTTCTCTGTGCAACCATATTATAAGGCTACTGAAGAGAAAGTCTTTGAGTCTTTGAGTCATTTGGGACCTTTTATGTCACAGACAATGATTTGTCCCTACTAGATGCTTAGCAAATGCTAAAAAAATGAAAGCTGAAGGGTCAAAGAATGCTCATGAGCTATGAGTAGAGGAGGATGGTCTTCCCTACTTTGGCAACAAAAAAGGCTTGTTTTATATACCCACACTGTAGTGGAAAGAGTAATCAATGAAACTCAGGAGACTCTCCTTCCAATCCCACTATTTTAATAAATAGTTCAGCATCTTAGGAAAATCATTACAACTCGCCAGACTTCAATTCCCCCATCTATAAAATAGGGGGTGTCTTAGGTAGATGAGAGGGATTGTAGCCTAGTGTAAGTCTGTAGGATCATAAATTGAGAACTAGAAGCCATCAAGCTCAGCACCTCCATTTTCCAAAAGAATAAACTGAGAAAGACATGGCAAATGACCTGCCCAAGCATCACTTGGTTAGAATCATCTTGGATCTTTGTCTTGTACTTCAGTGTGATACTTAACTAACCGCCTTTGGATATAGAGAGAGCAGAGTTCAGTCGAGAAAATTTGGGTTCACATTCTATCTCTTCCACACATTGACTGGGTAAGTAACCATGAGCAAGTCACTTAAATTTCTCAGAGCCTCAGGCAGCTCTCTAAGTGAATAAATTGTAGCAAAAGAGCTCACTGAGATGGTATTTATCTGCACTGGCAGGGGAATTTCCTCACCAAGAGCTCCCTCCATAAATGAAATGAGAGCTGGTAAAATGTAGGCATATATACAAGTATATGCAGGTGATCTACATGTGTATGAAATGTATTTTATGTCGTGTAGATGTACATAAATTTGTTCAATCATTTTTTAATTGTGTCTGACTCTTTGTGATCCCATTTGATGTTTTCTGGGAAAAAATACTGGAATGGTTTTTTCCCTTTTCCTCAAGAGTTTGATTTACAGGTGAGGCAATTGAAGCAAATAGGATTGAGTGACTTGCCTAGGATCACACAACTAATAAGTCTCTCAGGGAAATTTTGAACTCAGGTTCTCCTGACTCCAAGGCCAGTGATCTATCCTATTCACCTAACTATTTGCATGTGGATGTGCATGTATATTATATATACAAATAAATATGTATCTCTGGGTATTTTATGTATATTAACAGAAATATATATATATACCTTAAATATACATATATATATATATGTATATGACTATATAGTATTATAGTGTGTGATTTTACACACATACACATTGTTCATATAGTATGTTGAGGTTTTTCCTATATTCTCTTATTTGATCTTTGCCAACAACTCTCAACTTGTAACTATTATTGCCCCCATTTTACAAATAAGAAAACTAAAGCAGGCAAAGGTTCAATGACTTAGAGCCACACAACTTTTAAGTGTCTGAAACTCAATTTGAATGTGGTATTCTTGACTCCAGGTATAGTATATTTTCTCCTGTTTATATCCATCTATCCATCTATCCATTTCATTCATATATAGCCAATATATGCTATATAATACATATGTACATGTAGAAATTGACAACTGCAATACATATCCACATGTTTAACTATATGTGTATTACATTTAATTTTTGTATTACGTACACTATATTTTAAATAAATATGTTTAAAAGGTATTGATTTCTATATACTAGGACTTCTCAATTTATTGAAAGTTTAGCTCATTGGGATCTCTCCACCTAGAAATACTTCTGGCCACTACTTTTATCATCCATATATCTATTAGAGACCTACTTCGCCTTTTCATGTCCATTATACGTATATGTAGTTTCATATACATGTTCATATGTATATGCAAATAATACAAATATACATGTTTTCATATATTTTCATATATGTAAATATGCATACATAAATATAAATATACACATATTTGTCTATATGTATATAAGTATTTCTTAGAGGAAAAGCAATCAATAAAGGAAAAAGAAATTGAAACTGACCCCCAAATGGTTCATTTGCATTGTGCTGTGCTCCTATTATGAACCTCTTGAGAAGTAATACCAATGGTATTATATCTGGATCTATTCATACTACAGAAAGGAAGAGGCCCTTTCATGATGGGTTGGGGACAAAAGCTTAGACTAGGAAGCAGTCAAAAAATTAAACCAACCCCATCCAGGGATGGATTACACACAAAATATTGTGAGATTTGTGGTTCTTCCCAGTTTAGGAAGAAATGAAACTAATGGGAGATCAGCTCTGGGATGGAGTGGGGAGCATGTGTTCATAAGTAGATCTTGAGAGTTTAAGGAGAAAACTATAGAAGAACAAGAGGAAAAAAAAGAGAGAGATGATGTTCATCCTTTAAAGCAGTATAATTGGAAGAGCAACTGGTGCCAGGTCCATCTGCAGATGCTGTAGTTGCTTTTTATCTGAATTGACAAACTGAAAGTTTATGTGACTGTGGGTATTTTATACTGGGCACTAGCTCTAGTAGCCCAAACAAGGGAGGAAAACATCTAGTTCATAAAGAAAGAACAGACAGAAGCACACCATCCCCAACTTTATTTCTGTTGATGTTCCTCTTAAATTTATTGCAAATACACATTAGATTCAATATTGTTTCTCTTTGTCCTTTCTACTCAAACAGGATTAATGACATCATGATGGTGGGGTCAAGAGTCAGTGTGCTCAGCTGTGGCTAATTAGACTGATATGAGCTGGCAAGATGCTATCACAGGGCAGGCACGAACCATCCATTTGAACATTTGGGAAGGAGATGATTTTAGATTTGGGCACCTTTCATTTCCTTTGTTTTCCTAGAAGATTGTTTTTTCTTCTAGAGAACATCATCTTTTTTGATATGAGCACAGCATGCTGAGTGATCCCATGTCAACATCTCCCACAAGACCTTAAGAATGTTTTATATCATTTCTTCTGACCTCATGATCTTGCCTTATGTGAGTTCTCTGTAAAATAGTCTTTTAGGTAAATATATGTTTGGTATTTGGACAATGGGGATGTTCATCAAAAGTGTGCTCTCTGCAATAAAGTTTGGATGCTTGATAGTTCCCCTCAAAAGGGTAGTACCTTAACTTGCTTAGTAATCTTCAGAATCTTCCCAAGACAATTCACATGGAAGCAGTTCAATTTTCTGACATGATATTGGTAGATCATCCAGGTTTCACAAGTAGACAATGAAAGATGAAATCAGAACACAAAACAGTGATTTTATAAATCTTCAGTATGATATGCAATCCGATACCTCTTCTCTCCCATGTTTTCTTTTGGAGCCTCCCAAATGCTGAGCTCCTTCTGGCAATGCACTTTATCATCTAGGTGTACATTCTTGGAAAGTATATTGTGAATTCATCTACAGTATTCAAAATTCTCTATTTGTTGTAACCAATGGTTCCACATATCAATGGTATAGTGCTGTCTGGCAGAAAACCACTGTTTTCAGACCAAAATGAGCATGGATTATAAAGAATCAATCTATACTCTACTGCATCTTAACCTCAGAAACCTCAGAAAATACCTCCTTAACCTCAGAAATACACAATCATCAAAAAAATGGATCACCAACTCTCCCTCTACATTAGGCTTTGCTTGTAGCCTTTACATAAATCTTTGTGGTCAATCCTCTTTTTTGGTTGTTATTTGTCCTTTTATTTGTGGCATGAGGGGCACAATGGGAAACAGGAAGGAGAAAGGGATCCTTCCTAGTGAAAGCCTGTAAGTGCCATCTGTCAGCTCATTTGCTCTCTAACTGGGGCATAAACACAAGAATTTTTTTCTAAATATAGATGTACTATGAATTCAGGCATCAATCTACCTATTAGATATGAGTTAAGTTACAAAAGCATTTGTAAGGGATTCACTGAATCATGAATTTTTTCTAGACTCCTGGTTGTCGCTCTCCAGCTGGTCATTTCTGGCCACTATGTCTCTCTTACATGTGAGCCACAAAGTCTAAGCAGGTTTAAAAAACAGCTTTCCCAGTGCCAGGTATGGGAGTAAATATATCTAATGTAGGATGAATTTTATTTCTCCCCATCCTAATTTTTGTTAACCTGCTTTGATTAGCAGGTAGACTGCATTGGTATCAGTTTCAACCCTTAACCCACATAAACACAAATAATTCATTTCACCTCAATAATTGTGACTTGATACTCAAGATATGAGAGTCAAAGTAAGGAAGCAGAAAGCTCTCTGGATTTGGAGTCTGAAAACCTGGGTTCAAATCTCGCCTCCACAACTTACTACATGGATGTCTTTAGGCAAATAAATTCACACCTCTACATCTCATTTCTTCTTCACGAAAATAAGAGAGTTGAACTATACACTTTCTAATGTCTTTTCTGAGTCTAATTAAGTCTATGAGTTTTGAGTTATGGTGCATGGAATGAGATGTAACAATACTTGAATATCACAGCCATACCATGGGGTAGATATTGCAGACATAATTGATTACAAATGACAGAATTCAGAAAGAGTCTACAACGTGCCCATGATTACCGAGATGGTAGCTGTCCAAAACTTTTTTATTGCTCTATCCACTCTACTTTTACTTTTTACATCGGAAGTACTTTTATCATTTATCTCCCCTCAGAGATGTATTCTCTTCCTCCAAACATCCAGATAGATGTTTATCATTGTCATAACTGTGGGATTCAGGTATTCTTGTATTTCTTAACTCAAAGTTTTAATAATATCTAATCATATGGTAAAAGAATCACTGCTACAACATAAATAGCAAGTGGTCCTTCTCTACTTGAATAACTCCTAAGAAGGAGACTTCACTATCTCTTGAAGAATTATATTCTACATCTGGACAGCTCTTATTAGTAGGATCAATTTTCCCCCAGATGTGGCTTAAACTGGCCTATTTTGACTTTTCTTCACTTTTCTTACATAAAATTACATAATTACATACAGTACTATATATAATATATATTACATATATTACATATATAATATATATATATATATATATAATATATATATATATATATAGAGAGAGTAGTACTATAATAGCCTTTTCAACATTTAAAGACAACTAGCATGGTTTCCCAGATCCTTCTTGTTGGCTAAACATGCCTTCAATTGATTCTTATATAATTGATTCTCAAGTTTCTTCACCAAGTTGGGTTCCATTCCCTAAACTATCTCCATTTTTTAAAATATGCTTCTTAAACTGTGACTCCCACAACTGATCTCAGTGTTTCAGATGAAGTCTAACTAGGAAAGGTAGGGTATGGTGAAACTGTTATCTTCCTATTGGAAATTTGCATCCTAGATTTCATTTGCTTGCTTGCTTGCCTCATCTCACTAAGAATGCATATAAATTCTGTAGTCCACCCAATCTTTTCTTCTTATGAAAACTATTCCCTCCCCATATTTTGCTAGTGAGGCTGGATTTTTGCAATAAAGTATGTTTTACATTTATATCTTTTGAATTTCATCATATAGTCAACCTAAAAAGCTATTCCAGTGATGTCCAAACCTTTTTGATTATTCACTCCATCCCTTTAGTAAAAATAATTTTGATATATCTAGGTTTACTTCTTTACAAGTTATAGTCAGATGCTATTATGCTAATAATTGGGTGGATTATAAAATATTACAAATTGAAAATTTTAAAGATAGTGATAATAGTTGATTCTAAAGTCAGTAAGGAGCCATTAAAGTTTATTGAGGAGGGAAGTGACAGGATCACTTGAGATTTAAGAAAATCACTTTCATTTGACAGCAACATGGAGGATGATTGAAAACAAGGGACACTTGAAACATAGAGACCCCTTAAAGGGGCATTGAAATATTCCAGAAAAGAAGTGATAATATCTAAGATAAGGTCTATAAGTTAAGAGAAGAGAGATGTGGTAAATATAAAATGCTAAGATTTGGCTAATAATTGGATATGGGGAGGAAGAGTGAGGAAGGATTAGAAGATGACATCAAGATTGTAAACCAGGGTTAATAGGAGGGTGGTGTTGTCTTTGAAAATAATAGAGAAGTTTGGAAGAGAGAGGATTTAGAGCTCAATACAAAGTAATTATAACCATGGTGTCTCAAATGTCAACACTGCTGCTCATCCTGCTCAGTTTGCTCTGTCCCATTCAAAACCAAATAGAGGTGGGGAATTGTTCTTTCAAGAGTCGACTGCCATAGCAACAAAGTGATCTGTATGCAGGGGTTGGGTGTGCTGGCAAGGGGCGTGAATTTTCCCAATGGCACTTGCATAGCTGATTCTGTAGCTACCTGGGTAGCAATTGGGTTTTAACCACCTTGGCAGCTGATGTCCAGCTGGGAATTTGTATAGCAAAGGAAAGAGGTTAACCTGAGGTTAGTTTGTGTGTGTTTGGGAATAAAGTCCTTTGGATACCTATCTTTGGGAGCCGGGAATTCAGCCCACCTTCCCACCCTCTGATTGATTACTCATATGCTTGTTGGGGTCTGGCTATGGCTCTCTTGGGGTTAAGCAGTGCCTCCCACCCCTATTTGGAAAGAACTGCTCTAGCCTTTCAAGAGCCTTTAGGATTCAGATTCTGATCTATTTAGTTAGCAACCCCTCCCATGTATGTATTATTTATAATTTTAATGAGCATGCCAAAGTATTCAGTGGATGTAAACTGCACTGCAAAATGTAAGAGATGTTAAGATATCAGTTATTAACCTACAAGAGGTAGCCCATCTTAATTGGTATCCAGGTTATGGCAAGATCTCTTCCTAATTCCAAGGAGGTATTATATTGCTGGATTCAATCTCCTACAGGATGATTGCCCTCACCAGCCCTTCCCCACATGGGAACTGGAGTCAGGGATTTTACAGGGAGAGAGTGAGCTCTTCAACCCATACATCAGATTGGTTTTGCAATTCTGATGGCATGGACATGAGCCTGTGGGGATTTGGTAGAAAGGTAGACTGTGTGATTATCCTACTTAATAACTTTCATTGCTTTTTTCCTGACTCTAGGCAAGGGATTCCTATCCTGGGCTCCATAACCTTATGTGAATGTTGATTTTATTTCCTTTGGATTTTATTTTTATTTTAAGATATTAACAACATTATTCTGATAAACTGCATAATTTTTATCCAACTGCCATGAGGGCCTATGGCACAAAGAAGGTTAAGAACTCTCACTTGTGATCAAATATTATTTCATCTTTATGACACCCTTTAAAGTTTCATGTACATTTTATAATGCCAAAATTTGGGGACAAGTAGACCCTCAAGAGATGCAGCCAGGCAAGAAAAAAGGACATGTCCGGAGCAATGAAAGCTTGCCAAAGGAAAGATATATCCCTTTCTCCTTAAAAATTATTTTTCCTAACTATAACATTTCCTTGCTATTCATTATTATCAAGAAAATGTTCTGCAAGCCTTAAAATACTATATAAATGCAAGTTGTCATTATGTTTAGTTTTAGACCAAACCTATGATTTCACTGGTATTGTTCTTGTTCAGTCACTTCTGATTCTTTGTGACCCTATTTGGGATTTTTCTTGGCAAATATACTGGAGTGGTTTGCAATTTCCTTCTCCAGTTCATTTTACAGATGAAGAACTGAGACAAATAGGGGTTAAGTGATTTGTTCAGGGTTACACAGCTAGTAAGTATCTGAGATGAGATTTAAATGCAGGTCCTCCTCCTTCCCCGTTCAGCATTCTATCCCCTGTACCACCTAGCATTCCATTTCATTGGCATAGGGAATTACCGATGGGAAAACTGCCTTTGCTAGTGTAAATCAGTAGACTCAGCAAGAGCGCTGCAATTCAGAGAGCTACCTGGGCCTCTGAGAAATTGTAATGCTGTAGAAACTGAGGCAAGATAGAGATTAGAGAGTTTTAAATATTTTATTTGAGAGGGAGAGATTATGCTGGGGGCTTGAAGCCCCCAGGGCTGATGTCTCAAAGTATCCAGCAGCGTATATGAGTTTCCCATGAAATTTATACACATGGCTCTAAGCAACTGGGGTAGACCAAGGCAGGGGCAGAGTCAGAACACTGAGAGCAGGAATTTCCAAGAAATGGACTATCAATCTGGTTCTGACAGGTTGGGCATAGGACCATAAAATCTCATAATTTAGGAGAACATAGGAGCCAGGAAGTCTGAACTCTCCCTTACCTTGAGATTATACATTTACAATTTATAATCTTAGAGTAGCCAGCCCTAAATTGTATCAATCCTAATGGTCAGAAGAGAGGTGGGGTTGCAACCAGGGGGATTGAGGCAGAACAATTCAAGGAACTGAGGCAGGGCAATTCAGGGAAACAAAGGGAGGACAATTTAGGGAAACTGTGGCTCAACAAATTTGAGTGACTGAGTGTTACAAAGTAACAACAAAAGTGATGACAATTATGACAATAGCACTTAGCATTTATATAACATTTTGAAATTTACAAAACACTTTACATATGTTAACTCATTTGAGTCTCAAGTAATTTTGTGAAATAGGTATTATTTTGATTTTAAAGATGAGGTAAGTGAGAACATTTAAATGACTTCATTGTGTAATGCCGGAGAAACTGAGGCAAGATAGAGATTAGAGAGTTATTATATTTTATTTATTGGTGAGCTAAATTAATTGACTGGATTGGACTCTTGTCTCCAAGTATCCTGTATCAAATGTGAAATTCCAGAAATTCTTTATAGTATTTTAGTGATAAAGAAGAACAATGACAGAAGAGGGGATGCAGAGTGAGCACTGGTCATTCTGATAAATTGGGAAGGTCTGGAGTTATGATGTCTAAGATAGAAGGTCTTCCTCCTTATTTGGGATTAAACATTTACAGTTTATAACCTTAGAGTAGCCATCCCTAAATTATATCAGTCCTAATGGTCAGGAGCAAGATGGGGAGGATTTGCAACCAGGGTGATTGAGGCAGAACAATTAAAGGAAATTGAGGCAGAACAATCAAAGGAAACTGTGGCATAAAACTTAGAGACATAGAACTAATGCGGGCCAGTGACAGATTATAATTCTGAGACTGGTTCTCTATCCACTCACTATACTTTGATTGTTTTTCATTATTATTATTTGGAAAAAAAAACATAGTGTCAAATAAGCTGATGGATAAGTCCCTGAGTAGTTATTGTTTTGCAAAAATTTGAGCAGAAAGTGTACTATTCTTCTCTAAAATGTAATCTTCTCTTGGTGGAGTTTCTTTGGGGTCTCTGGAAGCAGCCTTAGTTTCAGTTCAGTTATCACCATGATAACAGCCAGGTATTAAAGTCCAAATCCTTTATTGTTTCCTTCAAAGTCTTGTCTCCTTCACTTTGGGGCTTGGCGAGTTTTTCTGGAGGTCTTCTGGATGTTGATTTCAATGGAGAAATGAAGGAGGACAGCCTGCCACCACTTTTCTGGTCTTCCCTAGTTTTCCCGACTGAATCCTGGCTGAGGCTCCAAGTGCTTCTAGTGTGCTTGTCCTTCTGGCCCTTAAAGCTTCTTGCTTATATGCCCCACACTGAGTATACACCGATCATTATATCACTAGGAAATTGTTATTTGTTGTAGGATTAAATCAATGCTAAACTAGATTTAACCATTGTCTCCTCAATTCCACTTAGTACCTTGTTTCAAGTTCTGGCTCATGTACATCTCCCATTTTCTTTTGTTTTAGAATATAGGTGGTCATGACCTCCCTGACTTCTCAAGGAGGTGAGAACCCCCAAAAGGAGGTGATCACACCTTCCCTGACTGCTCAAAAAAGGAGTGAAAACACCATAAAAGGAGGTGATCATGCCCTCCCTGACGTCTCAGGGAGATGAAAACATCAAAGGAAATGGGAAATCAAATCAGATTAGCGGGTTTCTGAAGGGTCTCACTTTTAAAACAGGTATACATAAATCCATCAATATGGGAGGTATTACACATAATTACACAAACACATAGTAACACAGGTTAGTAATGATGTAATAAATAACATGAAACAATATGAGGATTTATACGTTTCCATAAGTCCTAGAAATAGTCCAAAAGGATTCTATTGTCCATTAGTTCATGTGCCAGGAATCCAATAATTCCTGCAAGTTATGAAGTCCTGCAATAATTTCATCTTGTTTTAGGGAATCCAATGATTCCTACAGATTTTGTTCTTAGGTCTTCTCCTTTATTTTGAGGTTTTTCTCTTTTTCTGTCTCTCTCTAGGTGCTTGTTGCCACCCATCTGTTTCCTTCTCCATCTGTAGGAATACAAGCAAATCCTTTCTCCCAAGGAGTTAACCTATCTAATTCCCTTCTATTTACCACTTTCTAGATTTCTCCCCATCACCTGGCAATTACATTGGAGATGCTCGCACTGGACACTGCCCTTCTGTTGAGTTAAAAAAGCCTATATTCTCTCCAATTGTAATCCCTTTCTGCCATCTGATGGCTTTTTTCCTGATTGATACATCAGAGTTCTGAACTTCTAAAGGTGAAACCTTGGCTGCCATAATGCCCCACCTGTGTTTTGTATGATATCTTGGAGCTCAGCCCTGCCTCTCATTTCCCTGAGTCAATCTACATTCTGAGGCCCAGTGAAGGGCCATGTGGCATTTTGGACATAGGGTTTTGGCTCTTATTCTCTCACCCTGTCCTCTCACTCTATCTCTATATCTACATTGGGCTATCAGATATCCTATTTTTCTACATTGAAAGTATCGGCAAGTCTCTCTAGAAGTCCCTTGCCAAGAGGGACCCCATCTCCCCATGTTCATCATAGTCTGGGTACAATAACCACTTATGCCCACTTTGGCACAGCATCTTATGATCTCCTCTAAAGGAGCATCTTTGTGTAGTTCCCATATAATTCTTCTGCAAACCTCATTGGCATTTTCCTGACTTGGCTTATCATAATTCTTGTAGCTGCATTTTCTCCAATGGTTCTTGTGACAGCTGTTTGCAGACGTCCCACAAAATCAGCAAAAGGTTCATTGGGACCTTGCTCTTTTTTGTGAAGGCTTCCCCTCTGCATTTTCCTGGGAGGGAAACCCAAGCTTTGATTGAAAGAGTAGCAATTTGCTCATATGCTGCCATGGGGTAATTAGTCTGTGCTGAATTGTCTGTGTACTGATCTTTACCTGCTAGTTGGTCAAAGGTGACTTGTATATTTACTCCGGTTTGCTTATTGCATTGGGCTTGTATCCTGCATAATTCATGACACTCCAAAAGCCACAACAAGTTTTGTCCAGGTTCTAAACATATCCTTGCTATGGATTTCCAATCACTAGGGGTTAAGATTTCATAAGTCAAATTCTCTAGTAACATCTTAACATAAGAAAAAGTAGCCCCATAAAGAGGGCAACCCTTTTTCAAATCCTTAATTTTTTCCAGATCAAAAGGAGTGTATCTTCTCCTTTGCTGATCTGAAAAGTCAAGCTTTTCCATCACATGGTATGCATTTATTAAATCAGATATATCCTGTCGTTTTTTCTAATCTTTAACCAGTGCCTTTTGTAATCTTGTCAAACCTGCTTCATAGGTGGTGCTCCCCCTCCTCCTTCTCCCTCCACCCATGAAGGGTTAATTGAGGGCGGAGAGTCATGAGATGGAGAATGTCCTAATAGCTTCTACTGTGAAGCACCACAGTCAGAATTGTACTTAACTCCATTCTTATCTGATTATCTTTTCACCTCCTTTATTTAGATCCTCCCCTCCTGCTCTTTCTTCTTTTTCCTTATTCTATAACTTATATAATTTCCTAAAGTCAGTTGTATTAAATTATATGTATTAAGTGTGTCTTTGGAAATTGAGTCAGGTCCATTATTTTTGTAGAATTGACATAGTTGCTCTCCTACTAATTTCCACTCGTCTAGATCCAATTCTTTTTTCATAGAGAACCAAGGAGATGTGTACTGTACAGTTTCTAAAAATTCAGTGATCTGCTCCCAAATTATAATCAAACCTTGGCTTTTCATCAGTCTGACAATGCTCTCTACACAATTTCCTTGAATTGAAAAAGAAGGCTGTTTTCTAAACATATGTCCTATTTTAGATGAAGTACTACTTTAGCCCTTTAACAAAGTTTCCTTGTCAATTTTTGTACTCACCCTAATTTCTGGGTCACAGATGAAGGTTCTTGGCTCCATGTTGGGCACCAAAATGTAATATTCTTCTCTAAATTGTAATCTTCTCTTGTTGGGGTTTCCTTGGGGTCTCTGGAGGCAACCTTAGATTCAGTTCTGTAATCATCATGAGAACCACCAGGTGTTAAAGTCCAAATCCTTTATTTTTTCCTTCAAAGTCTTGTCTCCTTCACTTTGGGGCTTGGCTAGTTTTTCTGGAGGCCTTCTGGATGTTGGTTTCAATGGAAAAATGAAGAAGGGCAGCCTGACACTCCTTCTCTGGTCTTCCCTAGTTTTCCCAACTGAATCCTGGCTGAGGCTCCAAGAGCTTCTAGTGTGCTTGTCCTTCTGGCCCTTAAAGCTTCTTGCTTATATGGCCCACATTGAGTACACACCAATCATTATTTCACTAGGAAACCATTATTTGTTGTAGGATTAAATCAATGCTAAACTAGATTTAACCATTGTTTCCTCAATTCCACTTAGTACCATGTTTCAAGTTCTGGCCCATAACATCTCCTTGTAGGATTAAATCAATCATACTGAACCATGCTAAATTAGATAACCATCATCTCTATCAATTCCACTGGCTTAGTACCTTGTAAGAATCCTTTGTTTCACCTTCAGAGTTCTGGCCCATAACAAGAAAGGACTATTTTTTTGTTTGTTTTTCCCTACGTCTAAGGGATTCTGGGAGGATTGTGAAATTATTCCTGTACTATGTTCAGGATCCTATTAGAAGCCAGTGATAATCCTGGCCAGGAGGCATGCTAAGTAAGTTAACCAAAGTCTTTGTATTTTCCTGTTTATGTGGTTGTTTTACATGTAGCAGCCACCAGGCTCATTCTTCATCAAATGACAAAGAAAAGGGAGAGGGAGAAAGCAAAAAGGTGTTGTGAGGGGGGAGAAAAGGGCAGTGAGCCAGAGCAACTGCTGATGGTTAAAAGGTATTCCACACCCAAAGCAACGAATAGGTTTTTCCCTTTCTTATATTAGATTTTTTAGGATTATTGGGAATGCTCAAATGTTTAGTTGAAGAATCTTTTAATCTCCTACTGAACATCCCCAAAGAGGATTTGCTTATATGAGGGTATGTCTGTTGGTATTTACATAATAGAAATTGAACTACTATGTTTTTTTTTTCTGACTCTTCTTTCTCAATCTCCTTGTTGGATCTTTGTCCAGATCATGAGAATTAAAGGTTGGTGATTCCCAGGACTTTGTCCTAAGCCCCCTTCTTATTTTTTATACTGTTTTACTTGGTGATCTCATCATGATGACTTCAATGATCATCTCTATGATGATCATTTTCAGATAAACCTATTCAATCACAGCATCCACACTTGCATTATCAACTGAATAATAGCCAAAGAGGATGTTCCACAGACATTTAAACTCAACATGTCCCAAATTGAACTTATCTTCTCCCCCAAAAAATCCTTCCTTTACAAATGTCTCTATTATTATTGAAGACATCATCCTCCCAGTTGCTCAGGCTTGCAATTTTGGTATAATCTTAAACTCCACACTCTCTCTCTCACCGTTCATATCTAATCTGTTTCCAAGTTCTGTCAATTTTACCTTCATAACATTTGTCGTATTCCTCTATTTCTGCTTTGCCATTTGTAACACCTTTTTGTACGCTCTTATATTTGAACCATTGCAATAGTACATTCGTTGGTCTTCCTGAATCGAGTCTTTCTTCACTCAAATTCATCTCCTATTAAACTACCAAATTAATCTTCCTAAAATACAGATCTGACCATGGGATCTCCCTATTCAGTTAAGTCAAGTGGTTCCTTATCACCTGTGAAACAGATTAAAAAAAAAAAAACTATCACTTAAAGCTTTTTACATCTTTTCTGTCTATCCTTAAGCTTTATTCACCTCCCTAAAAACAGTACTGTAGTGACAACTGGATTGTCCCTCAAGCAAACTATTCTATCTTCTGGCTCTGGGAATTTTCACTGGCTGGATACCATTTGTAGCTTCTCTGTTTTTCTTGAAATCACAGATAAAATCCCTTAGTCTACCAGTAGCCTGTGCTGATCTTTCTTAATACTAGTACTTTGCTATATTGATTATTTAAAGTTTATCCTGTATATAATTCACTTGCACATAGTAGTTTTTAGTTCTTCCATCATACCTGACCCTTCATGACCACATATTTTAAGCAAAGATAATATTTTGCTACTGCTTTCATCAGCACATTTTATGGATGAGGAAACAGGCAGACAGGGTTAAGTGACTAGTCTAAAGACATATGGCTAGTAACTGAGGACAGATTTGAACTCAAGAAGATGAGTCTTCCTGATTCTAGGTCTTTCACTCTATCTACTGCTTCACTTAGCTGCTCCTATATAGATACATACTAGTTTTTATTTTGCTCCCCCATCAAATTGTGTGCTCCTGGAGAGCATCGCTTTCCTTCCTTTGTGTCTTCAGACCTCAGTACTGTTACAGACACATAGGTTTAATAAATACTTATTGGCAGGCTAATTAATTGCTTGTTAAATTAAATATAGCAGGAAAAGTCAGACTATTTGAATCCTAACTCTCACTTTGTCACTTTCTAACTGTGTGACATTAGACTATTAACCTTTCTCAATTTCAGTTTTCTAATCTGTCAAATCCAACTAGATATCACTGAGCTACTTCAGATCTCTACATACAGGATCTAACAGATATGTTAGAAGGAATAAGAGACAAGAAATTTTAGAGGGAAAGTTTGCTACTGTATCTGTTCATTCTAGTGCTTTAAAAAAAGTATCACTGCAAAATAAATGCAGAAAGCTATGTTCTATGTTAGCAGGAGGAGGGTAGAGGAAGGAATTGGTGTTGATGGCTAGTAAAATCAGAAAAAGATTTCTGTGGGAACTGATATCTGAACCGTCCTTGAACTTTATTCCATAGTTCCTTTCCCTGTCTTCAAAACCACACAGGAAATTTTCCCCAGTGAATCCCATTTTAAAGATGATAAGGTAAGGCTCAGAGAGTGACTGGCTCAGCTTTGATGTAAATTGTGTCCTTTTTAACCTTTTGGGGGCCCTGAAACTGTGTCCTCTTTAATCTGTGAGAGAAGAGTGATTCAGGGTCTCAAGCTCTCCCCTGGGAGGGGCACACCCTTCTGTCCAGTAGGGCAACTCCCAGTTAAGATCTCATTTAATTGGAAATCTCAGCTGGGGGCATAGTCAACACTGAGTGGCTCAAACTCCCAGATAAGTGTTTTCATTCAATTGGAGATCTCACTAGTCCTCTATTGAGTAGCTCAAACTGCTCCTCATCCCCCAGCCCAAGGTGTACCCATCTTGGGTTGGTCAAACCAATCTTGGCAGAAGTCCTAACACTGCTGAAAATACTTTCTTCTCAGTGCTACCCACCTTTGCTGTATTCCTTGCCAGCTAAGAAGTTGTCTTCCTAGCAAGCTGGCTTCCTAGTGCAAATAAATCCCATTCTCTGCCACAAACCTTTTGCCTGTATTCACTGGGCTTTGTGAATTCTTTTGCAAAGCCTGCCACCAGTCAAATGGATCCCGTTGCTGTTAGGGGATCTTTCTCTCTATTCTTGCTCCTCATCAGCTTAATAGAGTAAGTGTCAGAGTAGCAGCTCAATCATATTTCTTTGATTCCAGATCCTGGCCTCTTTCCATTATATCACGCAGTTTTCTAATATCTAATATTAGATAACCAAATATTTATTAAGTATTTATTCTATTCTAGGCACTGTACTAAGTATGAGAGATACAAAGAAAGGGGGAGGGAATACTCCCTGTTCTCAAAGAGCTCACATTCAAATGATGGAGTCAATATGCATAATACTTACTGTATATAATACTCATGCTGAGTAGATGAAAGGGAAAACACAGGAAAAATAAAAATATGCTTGAATCACATATGACTTTGGTTTCAATATTTACGTCTTTGTCACTGGCAAAGTTGTGTTTTATTAAAAAGACCAACTAGAGACCTGCCTTTGCTAAATTTGGTTTTTTTATGGCCTAGAGCTGGGGGAGTTATTAGTTTAATTTTCCTATTTCCCTTTTATAGATTCACATTTATATAAAGTATTATCTCCATGTGTGTAAACTCCCTTCACAAGTGCAGATCAATACATATAATCAAGTCATATGCATTTTAGGGTTTAAAGCTTCATAAGGAGGGGAATTAACTTTCACTCTTGGAGATTAGCAACCTTACTGTTACTGAGAGCCTGAGTCACTGAGAAGTTAAGAGATCTGCCAATAACCATAGACTTAGTATGGTTCAGAGGCAAGACTTGAACCCTTGACTCCAAAACTGACCCTCAGTCTACTACCCCTGTCTACAAAGACCTCTAGGCAGATGCTCTATCCACCAGGCCAAACATGACTGCCTCTCTGGACTTTAAACCAATTGATCTAAAGGTAATCAAACTTTCCATCTGAGAAGAGTAAAATGTTCTTTAAGGAGGTGCCAGAACAGGCTCAAATTGTTAGATGTACACAGAAGAACCTTCTCTGGCTTCAGTTGATCTGAGCCATTCTTTGTAACTTTTTTTTCTTATCTCTTTTGGAAGCTGGTCATCTTCCAAAGAACTTCAAATGAAAGGCAGAAGGATTTGTGATACAAAGAACTAAGAGACTTTGCTTTGGATTCTGTCTTTTCAAAGGCACAGGTTGTTATCGAGGCTGCTGCTATTCAAAGTGAGGATGTCAAAGGAACCCCAGTTTCTAGGAAGTTGTGATCCCCACCCTGATAGTCATATGTTCCATGGCCTGCAGCCTAATGTTTCACTGCACAGAGTTTCAATGCTTTTTCATCTCCATAAAAGGACATGAAAATAGTGAGCCTCAAAGCTGTTTAGCAGAAATGAAATAAAAGCCACAAAACCTTTGGAAAACCCTGAAGTGTTAAGTGTCTCATTGTGGCGCCCTTAAGATGTGGTATGATTTTTCCCTTTGGGTGAAAATTGACATTCAGTCCTGCCATACTCCAGCTTTGACCTAATCACCTCTTGTTGATTAACAGTTTTCTAAAGCATTATTCCTCAGAGAAAAATACACAAAATCAGAGATTTTCAGAATCACAGAATTAGAAAAGGCCTTAATGGTTATCTGGTCTAAGTCATATGCACCCCAAACAATCCTTATTAAACATACCCAAAGGTGATCATTGAGCCTTTGCTTGAAGTCCACCAATGAGAGAATTCATTACGTCTTAGGGCATCCTGTTACACTTTAGGACAGATCCAGTTCTTAGGAAGTTCTTCCTTATATGATTCCAAGTTTGCTTCTTTGAAAATCCCACCTTGTGCTCCTCATTTTACTTTCTGAGGATAAACAGAATCAACCAATAAATTAATGATCATTGATCATGTATCTACTTTGCACTTGGTAGAATATATCCAATTCTCATTCCACATGACAACTCTCCAAATATTTAGAAACAGTTATCAATTTTCCTGAATCTTTTTTTCCTTATTAAGCATTACATATTCTTTTACCCAATTCTAATGTATCAACATCAAAACCCTTTACCATCCCTTTGCAAGTTATGCATGTCATCAATGTCTTTCCCCAATGACTCAGCATAAAGCTCCCAGGATCATGATCTCAAAACAATATGGCAACTACTACTGTCTTAGAGGTAATTTCCCCTACAAATCTGAAACTTTCTTCCCTATCCCCTATACTAATTTCACCCTGCCATAGAAGATAAAGATAAATGTTTGAAGTTTCATTGGGATTTGTAAAGTCATGCCTTTCCTAACTGAAATTGCCTTCAGGCTCATGTACAAAATTAAGAACTTTCCATTAAAACATAAAACCAAAAATCACCAGTTAAATCTGCATCCATTAGCACACCCACTGGAAATAATTGCTTTATTAAAATTTTAAAATTACTTCTTCAAAGAAGGCTAGCTCAATCCCTACCAGGACAGGCCTTCATCCAACTATGCCTCTCACTCCCAAGTCAAATAGTCTAAGGACTCTAGTAGTTAGCATCCAAAGATCATAAGGTTAGCATTGGAAGTTACTTTCAAGATGTTTTCATCCAAACTATCTATTTTTACCAGTGAGGAAACTGATCTTAGAGAAGCTATTTTAAATAATGACAATGGCTAGAATGTAATATTACTCTAATGTTTGCAAAGCACTTGAAAATTATTATTAATTCATTCTGCCCCTATAATATTTCTGAGAGTTTAGCAGTATTTTCATTCATATTTCACAGATGAGGAAAGTGAGGTAGAGAGAAGTAAAATGACTTGTCCTGGGTAAAGCAGCTAGTAATTATCTGAAGTAAAATTAGAACTCAGGTCATCCTGATTTCTAGTACCTCACTCTATCCACTGCACCACTAGCCACTATTTGTCCAACGTCCAACAGACAGTAGATGAAGATTAAGATCCAATTTGTTTGACAAGAAACCTAGCACTCTAGCCTCCTATATTATAATGCTTAAAAGATCAGGTTTAAGATAGAGGTCATACAAGGAGATGAGGAACTGGGAAATTATTGGCTGCTCCTTCTATGAAACTTCACATTGAACCCCTATCACATGAACAGAACTTGTCTCTTACTCTATAGGCTCAATAAAAAGTTCTAGACTTTGAAGATATCTCAGAGTCCAAGCAATCCAACACCCTCATATTCTAGGTAAGGAACTGAAATCCACAGAGCTTAAATGATTTGTTCTCATACAAGATAAATAAATAAAAGGATAAGACACAAGATTTGTGTCTGATTGTAGAATTGGGGCACTTACTCCTATACATGGTTATCTTCTGAGAGAACCTGCTGGGAAAATGAGATCTTCCTAGGGAGTTCTGGAGCTTAGTAAAGAACAGAATTTATGCTTAATAGGCATATAATCTAAACATCAGCACCCTGGCCAGTTCCTTTAGGCTTATGGTCTCAAAAAGTACTTCAGTTATACATACAGCTGCTTTTTAGTGCATGCATCAGGGGAAAACTGTTCTTTAAACCTCCTTTCTCCTCTCAAGCTCACACAAGTCCATGCATAGGTAATGAAAGTATATATGTCTGAATATTGACAGACTTGATATAGAGAGCAGCAGATTCAGGGCATTAGTATAATAATTAATATTTATGTGCCAGCATTGTGCAAAACACTTTCATAATTATTATCTCATGTAATCCTACCAGAAACCCTGAGAAATATCTGTTGTTATTATCTGCCTTCTACAAAAGATGAAAATGAAGCAAACAGGTTAAATAACTTGCCTATAATCATACAACTATTATCTCAGACTGGATATGAATTCAGGTCTTATTGGCTCTAGACCCCAGTACTCTCTCCATTGCACTACCCAGCTACCCTACTGATTATGTATCTGCAACTAGTTCTGAGCACCTTATATGTGTCTGTATTTGAATTATGTGAGAGACAGTATGTTCAAATATTGGGAAAACATCACACAAATCAAATAAAACAAACAAACAAAAACCTCTGGACTTGGTGTCTGAAAGATAAGTGTTCAACTTCCACACCTGACACTTATCAGACATGTAACCATGAGCAAGTCAATTAACTTCTCTCAACCTCAATTTCCTTATTAGAAAATTGAAATAATAATACCCATAATAACTACTCACAGAGCTGCTATAAGAAGCAAATAAGATGCTGTAGCCATATCCTTTAGACCTTCAAATGGCTTTATAAGTCAGCTCTTATTGATTCTTCTATAGATTCCATCTTTGATCCTGAGCTCTGAGAAATTTGCTGGAAAATTGACGATCATTTATTCAGTACTCATGATGTGCCAGACTTTTTACTGAACACTGAGGATATGGATCTAGGCAAAACAAACAAACAAGTCTGCCCTAAAGTAGCTTACTTTCTAATGGAGGAAACAATGAGTAAATACTCTGTATACCAAAGGAGAAAAAAAGCATCAGATCTTAGAGGGAAGACTGGGTGGGGTGGAGTGGTAAGTGTGGATAAACTTTGTCTGGCTGAGTTCCAGGAAAACCATTAGGCAGAAGGAAATTTCAGATATAGAATGTAAGTTTCTTGAGGCCAGGAAATCTTTTTCTTTGTTTTTTTTTCTTTTTTTATATTCTCAGTAACCTAACATAAACTCAGACACATAGTAGGTACTTAATAAGTACTAGTTAAATTGAAATGGATTGAACCTTTATTGACAAGCTCAAAGCTATACAGAGAGATTTACAAGAAAATTTAGCTTAGAATTGTTTATATCTAAAGGATATCCACGATTATCTGTTGTAATTATGCTATAGCTAGGCATGTGACAAAAAAAACTCTGTCTTTAAGAAGCTTACATTCTATTGTATTATATTCTAAATATTATAATTAGTATTTAGTAAATAATAAATACTAGAAAAGCGACCATTATCCCAAAGCACCTGATATTGTTGTTTATTTCTATCCTAAACATTAGAGGATTATTTCTTTCTCTCTCAAACCTCTTTCTAGATTACTTTTTTATTTACTTTTAATATTGATTATAAGAAATAACACAGGACAGTTAGATGGATTAAATTGTGTTCCCTATCAATGTGTTGCAAGTGAAATGGAGAAATTTCAAGTTATTAATGCTTTGCAATAAATACAGGCAGACATAGACACATTATTGTTGGGATCTTTTGGTGCTTTGGAAATATTTCATTTCGTTTCTGCCTGTTAATCTTATTTTCACTGTGAACTTCCAAAGAGAAATATTTTTCTAGAGACACAGATCAGAAGGAATTCATCTACAATTTATAATCTTACTCAAGAATGCTGAAGGTTTAGTGACATGTCCAGGGTCACTTAACACATTTCAATGGTGGAGTCTTTCTGACTCTCAGATATTCTATCTATTCTATGCAATATTACCACACATGTATTATATAATAAGGCAGCAAGGTAGCATATTTCATAGAATATTGGACGTGGAGGAATTTTCAGTGGCTTTCAAATCCATCTTTAGATTTTTGCTAGTTATGTAACCTTAAAAAGTAACTTATTAAACTCTATTCATCTCAGTTTCTTCTTCCATGAAATGGGTATAATAATCATACTTACTTCCCAGAGTTGTATGTATAAAAAGAAGACAATAGCTGTAAAATGCTTTGAAAGTCGCAGATATGGTACTTGGGAAGAATGTTATTTTGATGGATCAAGTGAAAAAAAAATTATGTTCCTTTAAAGGATAATGGAAAGAATAATGAGCCTGAGTTCTGACTTTAGATCTCCTGTGAATTATGGGTCATTTTGGTCAAATCTAATCTGTATAATGAGAGAGTTTGTCAGGCTGTGCCTGAGGTCCTTTTCAGTTAGTATATTCTTTATTTTTTATCTTTTCTTTATAAATTCCATTGGATTATTCATACATTGCTTTCAAAATATTCAGAGTCCTTAGAACTGTTTCAGTGCTCCCTCATTAGATAGCACTTATTTTGTTTGCAGATAACTTAAAAATATAAGTCTTCAACAGCTATGTTCCCTTGGGATTCTAAAGCTTTTACTTGAAAAAGTACTGTATGCAGCAAAGAGTTTGGGACACAGGAAGTTATTTCAGCAGCCGGTAGGGTTTTTTGGGTCAGTTTCTATGCTTATTACTCCAACACTCAAACACTATTCTTTGGCTTCCTCTTTGTCCCTTTAGGGGTTTGCTTTCTGGCTGAGTGAAGCCAGTTTACTTACTTTCTTTGGAAGCTATTGTGTTTAAATTCATTGATGCTTTGATGGATCAGTCCTTTCATGAGCATAAGAGACCTCTTCACTAATGCTGATCACAACTTATCCATACTTCCAAATTCATTAGATTCTGTTCCAGTTTTTCGAAATTCTCCAGGGCAGAACCATTCAAAATGAAAGTAGACTTCTTCAGTTTCTTAAAATTCCTTGTATTTATTTATTTTTGTTCCATTTCCATGCGGTTCATCATTGTTATAATTTAGTTGATTTTTATTCTAACTTTAAATAAAAAAATTGTAACCATGTATAGAGCAGAACATAAAAAGGGAATTGAATATGAAATTGTTAAGCAATGTAATTCTTAGCTTTTATATATGTTCATAATATAGGATATTAGGTATAATATAATTGTTTATCATATTATAATTTATAACTTCTTATATGATACATATAATTATATAAGAAATAGCAAGATTTACCCCTTCATTCTTTTCTATACTAGTATATTCCTTATTTTTTCTTTTTTCTTAAAGAGATAGAACAAGTCCATCCCCAAGTCCTCTCTCTGCTTTTTTTCTCTTTCTTTAATTATTCAATAACCATTGAAGATATTAAACTGAAGACATTATTTTTACACTTCTTACTTTTTAGACTTTCTATACCATGTTCCAAAAAGTTCTTTCCCCTGGAAATTTTCTCCACCTGTGCAACCAACCACTTCCTCTAATTGTTAGACAATAGCACCTCCTTTTTAAGAAAAGTATCTGAGCTATTCATCCTTTTTTATCCTTATTTTTTCTTTTGAATCTCCCCATAATTCTTTAAACATTATTACTATAGCTTTGCCTATAAGGGTACCTATTTTCTCCAAGTATATAAGATCCCTTTTACATGTTTTTTCCTTATTAGAATGTAAGCTTCTTGAAGGCAAGTACTACCTTTATTCTGCTTGTATTTTCATAATTTTGCATAGTACCTATGCATAGTAAGTGTTTAATAAAAGCTTCCTAACATAATTTGACGTGATTACAGCTATTAGAATATTAGTCTTATTATACATCTTCCAATTTTTCAAATACTTCCTTTTAGAGTTCTCTTGATTTTATGATTGTATTTCTAAGTTATTTTTAAAGATTTTTTTTACCAGAAATGTTTTTAATTCCTTGTCATTTTATTTCTTGTAGCATCACTTTTGCAAATTATTTTAGTTATGATTATAATCCTATACATTTTATCTTTTGGAATATTACATGCAAAGAAGTCTTCTCATTCACATTTGAAGCTGAGAATTATTGTGTGATTTTGACTATGATCCTTTGTTACTCATACTCCATTCTGGACATCTGCAGGATTTTTGTTCTTTGACTTGAGAACTCTAGATTTCGACTATGACTCTTGGGATTTTTATTGGGAGGTTTCTTTCAGTGAGTGATGAGTGGATCCTTTCCATCTTAATATTGCTTTCTGGTTCCACAGTTGTAGATTGCTTTAACTTATTATTTCTTAGAATATCGTGCCCAGCCCACATGTGCAAAAATGTTTGTAGCAGCCCTTTTCAGAGTGGCAAGAAACTGGAAACTGAGTGGATGCTATCAATTGGAGAATGGCTGAATAAGTTATGGTATATGAATGGTATGGAATATTATTATTCTATAAGAAATGATCAGTAGGATGATTTTAGAGAAGGCTGGAGAGACTTATATAAACTGATGCTAAGTGAAATGAGCAGAACCAAGAGAGCTTTGTATACAGCAACATCAGCATTACAAGATGATCAATTCTGATGAATGTGATTCTTTCCAACAATGAGATAACTAATGCCAGTTCAAATGATTTTGTGACAAAGAGAGCCATCTACACCCAGAGAGAGAACTATGGGAACTGAATGTAGATCACAACATAACATTTTCACTCTTTTTATTGTTGTTCACTTGCATTTTGTTTTCTTACTTTCCTTTTTGATCTGATTTTTCTTGTGCAGCAAAAGAATTGAATAAATATGTTTACATATATTGGATTTAACATATTTTAACATGTATAACATATATTGGATTGCTTGCCATCTAGGGGAAAGGATAAGGGAAAGAAGGGGGAAATCTGAAGCATCAGGCTAAACAAGGGTCAATGTGGAAAAATTTTGCCTGCATATGTTTTGAAAAAAAATAAAAAAAGAATATAGTATCCAGGTTCCAAAAAATCATGATAGATTCCAGAGATTTTTAAATTATCCCACTTTGGTCTTTTTTTAGCCTCACCTTGATATGTTTTATTAGTTTTTTAATATCAGCTTCTTTGCATTTTCTTCTATATTTTAAACATTTTGATTTTATTTTAATATTTCTTAATATCTCATGAAGGTGATTTATTTGGTCTTTTCTCAATTTTAGAGATACTGTTAATTGGGAAAGTTTTACCATTTTCAATTAAGTGCTATTTATTCTCATTACCACTATTCACACTAGAGATTTTATTTTATTCCTAATCTTTTTTTTTTCTGGATATCTGTGTAATCTTTGTGCATAGTTCCTTTGATTGACAACTTAAGTTGCAAAACATTTGCTGATTAATTTGCTAGTGGGAAATTCTTTTCCAGGAGTTCTCTACACCAATAAAATCTGATGATATCACAGAACCTTGCTATCCGTCTTTTATATCTCATTTTTGGTCCAGTTTCCTGTATACATAAACATAAGATAGAAGATATAGGGTTATTCTGGAGTTGAGAATATAATTAATTCATACCTCTAGGTTTATTTTTGCTTTATTTCACAGGTATTACTATTTAGGTCTATCCACAAATCAATTCTATAAGCATCTTCATTGGGCAATAATGGAACAGACTAGGAGAAGACTAGGAGAAATAGTACAAAAGGAAAATGATTTTCATGTTGTTAGTCTTGAATAATCATTTTTCTAATGAGATCTAATTAAACTGAAATGACATAAAGTCAATTACAAGGTGAGATATCCAGGAACCTGGCCTCTTTTTAGTCTCAATAGCAATTCACAAACATTTAAGGCTTACATTTTGAAACATTAATAGGGTAGTCAATGAAACTGTTGAAAATAGAATGTGTGTGCATGTGTGCATGTGTTTGTGTGTGTGGGTGGTGGTGGTAATAAGGACAGAACAATGACCCAAATAGGATTATGAATGGGATAATTTTTCTATTTTTCTTTCATTTCTCCTTTTACTTTTTTTTTTCTTCAAAAAAATTTCTTTCTAATTTCTTTTCTTACTCTTTCCCAAAAACTCTTTTCTGATTTTCCATCATGGCTAATAAAAAACACGATTACTCTATATATTGCACATGGAGGCAAAGGATTGAGCATGACCTGATTAATCAGAAAGGAAATATAAATTAAATGCTACTGTAAAAGTCTCCTATGTCCTCAATATTTAAGTAGTCTGACCTGAAATGGATCTGCATTCCATACTAATAACACAAATTCAGCTGGTATGCCCTTGAATGCTTGAATGCCACCCTAGCTTTCCCTGAAGTAATTGCACTTGAAATGAACCTTGAAAGAAGAGTATTTAAATAGCTGGAGATGATCAAGGCCCACTGGTTTATTTTGGTTGAAGTATTCAGTGAATATGGGAGTAATGTAAAATAAGATTGCAAAGAAAGTGGGGTGTGAATGGATGTCAATGGAAACTGATATTTTATGACATAGAGAACAGATAACTGAAGTAAACCAGAGTGGATTACAAAGTGTCCATCATTCATTTTAATAAAGTTATAAAATCATGGATTCCATCAAGCTGTTAAGTATTATGTGATTTCCAGAATAAAACACCAATTTTGCAATTGTGTGCACTTTGTTATAAGAGAAATGACCTTAGAACTCTCCAATCAAAGCTTAAATCTCTGCTTTCGTGGATTTCTGTTAATAGTAATAGGATTTTTTTTAGTTTTTTTTTCAGGGAATTATGTTTTATGGCTATGAACTGCTCTGACTTATAAGAAATAGGAAGCTCCTGCTCACAGCAAAGAGCTGAAGCAAAGATGGGAGATCAGAAGTCTTAAGTCTTAAGAATCAAGCAAAAAAAAAGGGTCAAATACTACCTCCTTAACCTCAATTTGCTCTTGTGGGAGACTAGAAGATAGAGTAAGATTATATCAAAAGTCTTTTCCTACTTTAATTCCTTTGATTCAATAATTCTTAGAACCCTTAGTGGACAGTAAAGAATCAAATCTAGATTACAAGCATGGAATAGGCAGGCAGAGTTCATCCTCTAGAGGGCAGGGACAATTTCCCTTTTATCATTGAATCTGCAGTGCTTATCATTGTCTGAAATGTATAAAGTACTAAATAAAATTTTTTTTATTAACTTGATTGCCATATGGATTTCAGGACAAACTGAAATCAGTAATATCAATGTAAGAGAAAAGCTATTTCCTGAACAATTTATTTCTTATAATTCAGGAAGGAATCACAATAACAAGATGGCTAATTAAATGTATACAATGATATGATCACAGAAATTAAAGAAAGAGCTACTACAGATTAGGAAGTGCTTATGTGTAAACAAGTTGTGAACACTAAACTACCTAATGCTAAAATATTAATTCTCCCAGATGAAATTAAAGAGATCATTACAATTGGCTGCCAAAAGACTTGCCAACACCCTGATCACCTTTAATAATCTAGCTTGCTAGGCTTTATAGTTACCAATAGCTAATAGAAACTTTCCATACCAGAGGAATAGGAGGGTTATCCGTAGCAAAACTGGTGTCGCCAGCAGGACCTACCACATCCAGCCGAGACAAAAGCTCCAGACAGTCCCAGACACAGAGTAGTTAAGTTGGGTCATTACAATAGAATGTAAGCTTCAAGGAAAAGGGTCTTTGAAACCACAGGGGAAAAAAGTCAATTATGAATGAAAAAGAGAATTCTGGGAAGAGCAGTGGAACCTGCTTACAAAATTAAACAACCCATCAAGCCAGAAAGAATGGTATGAGGAGAGTACAAGGAGGGAGGGGAAATATCCAGGTCCTTCAGCACTGGAGTCCTGACTTGCTTTCCTACATATTAACTTTCTATGAGCCCCATTATTATTGAAGTGTTAGTTCCTGACAGTGCTTCCCATAGGGCTATTTATATGTTTGTAGATAAATGTGTCTCAGGTTTGTGGGGACAATATTTTGTAGCTATCATTTTCTTAAACTACCTTAATAAATGCTGATGCTTATAGCTAATTATTCCTATTGGCAGATAATTAAAGGGAAACTCACTTATAGGAGCTTCTAAACTAAAGTTTTATCAGTAGAGACCACCCCAAGGGAAAAAAAAAACCGCTATGTTATCAGTGCAAGTTGAGGGCACAGGCCAGAAGGCTATATCAGTACTTCCAAGAAAATCATCTGTGGGAAATGATGGCATCAGAAATCTGTTCAAATCTAAAACATACCAATCAACATCACAGAAATGCAAGTCTATATTCCAACTAGTGATGCTGAAAAGACCAAAGTTTTGTGAAGATCTATGACATCTTCTATTTAAAAAAAACATTAAAAAGATGCCATATTCCTCATGGGGGATTGAGATGCTAATGTAGCAAATCAAAAGATAAATTGTAATAACAGGCAATTTTGTCTTTGAAGATTGACCTTGGAGGACACAATAAAGTAAGGCAAAGACTAATAGAGTTTTGTCTAGATAAGTCTCTGGTTATAGTAAACAATTTTCCAACAACTATAAAGGTCACTTTACACATGTATATCACCACATGGTCAATAGCAAAATCAGATTGATTGTATACTTGGCAACCAAAAATGGAGAAACTCCAAATAGTCGGTTGAAACAAGAGCTGAAGATGACTGTGACTTGGATTGTGAACTTCTTATTACAGAATTGAGATTCAACTTGAAGAAAGTAGGGGAAACAACCAGAACCTATAGATAGAACTGTAATGGACTGAGGCTTGAGTTGGTGCACTGAGGTCCCAAGCACATGAAACTAAATAGTAATTGGATCCTACTCTATTAATATATATGCTTGGAGAAAGAATGGCCCCCGTCCACTCTTTGTGCAAGTCCTGATGTGTTGTATAGGAAATGACGATTTTGGTGGGTGGAGGCAGGGGAGTGGAAAAGGAAGCGGAAAGAGACTGCTAGCTGGTTTCTTGATACAGCTGCTCGTATTGCTATTGTGAGCCCCCCTCCCTTCTCCTGCAATCCCCCTTCACCTCTGCTGGCTGGCTTCCTGTCACAGCTGCCCATATTGCTATCGCAATCCCCCTTTACCTCAAAAAGAATAAAGATTGAAGATTTTTCCCTTAACCTGAATTCCTGACTCCGGCTGATTTTAAATATGCGGTCATCACATAGAACTTAAATAAAACCCCTCAAATATGAAGTGGAAATTGTGAATAGATTTAAAGGGGTAGATTTGGTAGAAAAAATGTTTGAAGAACCATAAGTATATTGTACAGGAAACAGCAGCATCAATAAGAAACCCCAAAGAAAAATAGAGCAAAAAAAGCAAAATAGCTAACTGATGAAGCTTTACAAATAACTAAGGAAAATGAAAGCTAAAAGAGAAATGGAAAGATAAAGAAAACAATGCCGAATTCTAGAGAATAGTAGAAGAGATAAGTTTTTTCTTATATGAGCAATGGAAAAAAGAAAAAAAAATGGAATCAGAAAGATAAGAAATGTCAAAATATCAAAAGAATGATAGGAGGAAGATGAAATATTAGAGAAATGTTTCATGAAAAAATGGGCATGATGAAAGAGAAAAATTTTAGGTTCAACAGAATTAGAAGAGATGAAGAAGTTGCAAGTATATGTAGAACCATATAAGAAAGATCTTAACATCACCATGACCATGATGATTTAGTTACTCATTGAGAGCCAGACATCCTGGAGAATGAAATCAAGTGAGATTTAGTAGCATTGCTAACAATACAACTAGTGAGGATGATGAAATCCAGCTGAGCTATTCAAAATCCTAAAAGATGATGCTATTAAAGTGGTCTGTACTGAATGTTATGATGTTGTTAAAGTGCTATACTAAATATTGCAATATGTTTCAAAAACTCAACAGTGGCCACTGGATTGGAAAAGATCAGGAAAAGTCCTGTTCCTAAAGATGTGCAATGCCAAAGAATGTTCAAATTACCAAACAATTTTTTCATTTCATGTCAGCATATTTATGTTGAAGATTTTGCAAGCTACATTTCAGCAATATGTAAACCCAGTATTTTTAAAAATAACTTTTCATTGACAGAACCTATGCTAGGGTAATTTTTTACATTATCCCTTGCATTCACTTCTGTTCCGATTTTTCCCCTTTCTCCCTCCACCCTCTCCCCCCGATGGCAAGCAGTCCTATACATGTTAAATAGGTTACAGTATATACTAGATACAATATATGTGTGCAGAACTGAACAGTTGTCTTGTTGCACAGGGAGAATTGGATTCAGAAGATATAAATAACCTGGTAAGAAAAACAAAAATGCAAGCAGTTTGCATTCATTTCCCAATGTTCTTTCTTTGGGTGTAGCTGCTTCTGTCCATCCTTGATCAATTGAAACTGAGCTAGATCTCTTTGTTGAAGAAATCCACTTCCATCAGAATACATACCCATACAGTATCGTTGTTGAGGTATATAATGATCTCCTGGTTCTGCTCATTTCACTTAGCATCAGTTCATGTAAGTCTCGTCAATCCTCTGTATTCATCCTGCTGGTCATTTCTTACAGAACAATAATATTCCATAACCTTCATATACCACAATTTACTCAACCATTCTCCAATTGATGGGCATCCATTCATTTTCCAGCTTCTAAACACTACAAACAGGTCTGCCACAAACACATACAGGTCCCTTTCCCTTCTTTAGTATCTCTTTGGAATATAAGCCCAGTAGAAACACTGCTGGATCAAAGGGTATGCACAGGTAAATCCAGTATTGCCAGAAGTATAGGCTGATTTTCAAAGAGGCAGAAGAAATGGAGACCAAATGGCCAACATTTGCTGAATTATGGTGAAAGCAAGGTAGTTCCAGAAGGGAAACAAACAATTCTACTTCTGTTTCATTGACTACACCAAAGCCTTTGTCTGGATGTCAACAAAATGTGGCAAGTCCTCAAATATATGGAAGTACCAGATCATCTTATTTGTCTCCTGAGGAATTTGTATGTGAATTCAAGAATCAGACTTTAGAACTGTACATGAAACAATTGATTGGATTAAGATTGAGAAAGAAATATGATAAGGCTGTATATTGTCATCTTATTTATTAAACTTGCATGCAGAGCACATCATGCAAAAGAACCAAGCTGGATGAATAAAATTTCTGAATTAATGTTGCTAAGAGAAATATTAACAATCTTGGATTTGCAGATAATACCACTCTGGTGGCTGAAACTAAGAACCTCTTGATGATAGTGAAAGAGGAGAATGTAAAAGCTTGTTTGAAGCTTACCATCAAAACACACACACACACACACACACACACACCCCTAAAATCTTGGCAATTAGTCTCATTACTTCCTGGCAAAGAGAAGTAGAAAAATGGATGTAGTATCAGATTTTATATTTTTGAGCTCAAAGATAACTGCAGATGGTGACTGTAGCCATGAAATTAAATAACATTTGCTTTTTGGAAGGAAAATTTTGGCAAATTAGGAGAGCATACTAAAAAACAAAGACATTGCCTTGTCATTGTAGGTCTGTAGAGTCAAAACTTTAGTTTATAGTTTTCCAGTAGTAATGTATGGGTACAAGAGTTGGACTACTTGGAAAGTGGAGTGCAGCAGATTTGACACTTTGGAATTGGTGATAGAGAAGACTTTTGAGAATTCCTTGGAAAGAAAGGAAATCAAGTCAGTCAAGACTTAAAGAAATTAGTTCAGACTAGTCATTGGAAGGAAGAATGATAAAGTATAGTGCTCTGTATATATAAACTCCCTTCACTATGTAATGTTTGACTCAAACAACTTCCTAAAAGGGAAAAGGAGTTAATGAAAAGATAGCAAGTATTTCTATTGGAGTCTTAGGATAATACACATCTCCAAAAGGATTGGAGTGTCCATATCATGGAGCCCTGCTTCAACCATGACCTGGAATGGGGAAGGACAGAGAAATCTAGATAGCAACAATTATACTTGAGTCTAGAGCCTCCACGTAAACAAGAGCATTTCTTGCTTTATAAAATGTTTACTGCCAAAGCACCTAAGGGCTGATAAACTATAACTACTGCATATAATTTATCTCTGTAATAAAAATAATTACTTTAATGTGAAAGTTTTCTCTTCTTACTTTCAAAATGAAACTCTCAAAATCCAGCCTTAATATTTTTAGCTCCCACTTGGCTCTTTGTGAACTAATTTTGCAAAAGCAGACAACATTATAAGCATTTACTTTAACAATTTGGTAAGTTACATTAATCTCTGAGGCTTCTCTTAAAAGATAAGCCATATTTAATGGGTATGTTAAATATCATACAGCCAACAAACTTCTCAAGGACAGCACAAAATGCTCCACCAGATTGATCCAGACATCTAAATCTCATTTATATGATTCCAAACGTTCTCCCAAATTATCATTCTGGTCACTTTTGGAGTTTCATTATAATTTATAATGATTCTGTTTTCAGAGAGAGTGGAAGGAAAAGACAAAGGAGTAATTAGGCAGTATTTCAAGGGACAATCACTGTCACCTAAAAATCATTAAGCTAACAAAACCTACCTAGTATTTTCCACCATTTTGAAATATCTTTATAATTGTTTACTTAAAGAACCATTCCCTCGGAAGATTAGAATTTGGAAAATGTTGGAAAAGAAAGACTAATTTAACTACTTAAAAACTGGTTAAATATCAGGGACCTCTGTCTAAAGAATTAATTTGTTGTACATTTATATTTGCTTTTCAAAAATATTGTCATCAAATAGTAGATACAATTGCAAAACTTTTTCTGAAAATAATTAACTAAAATATGTATGCCTTCATCAACTCTTTATGTACTCTGTGTTTTTTATGGTAGAACAGAAGATTATAAATTGGGTGCTAGAAAGGATTATTAGAAGTTTTTCAACCCCATTTCCTCATTTTTTAGCTAGGTAAGCTGTGGATTAAAGAGGCAAAAGTGATTTGTATAAGGTCATATTAGGAATAAATGAACTAGGCTCTGAATATACCTCTTTTGAATGCAAATATATCTGTGCTGCTTCAGTTTGTGGAAGCACCTGATTACCTCCCAGATACCACATAAAGATGGACCTAGAAGGTCAAGGAACAAAACAAATTAGTCTTCCCATAAAAACAAAAGGTATAGTAGATAGTGTTGTACTTTGACTCAGAAAAAACTAAGTTTGATATGTCATTTTACTATGTACGTATGTGTGTGAGTGTGAAATATCTATATATAGATATATAAAGATATATTGATATATCACTTTATTTCTCAATTTCTTCATCTGAAAAATGAAGGGATAAGACTTAATGGACGTTAAGCTTCATTCTAGTTATAGCTCTATGTTATTAAGATTATCATATTCATTGGGGAAAAAGTATCCATACCAGGAAGATCTTGTATCTAGGGAAGCAAAATCATATTAATCATTTCTGGGGGGGTGACTCTTTATCCCATGATTCTCCACATCTAGAAAGTCAAAAGAGAAAACTAGCTTCTCTGCACCATTGCCTAGATACTTTACTCCTTGTGATGGGAAAAGGCCAGACTAAAATACTTTTATTAAAGACATTTAAGCTATGGTATGTGTATCTGTATTTATATGTATGTATGTAAAATGCACATACCTGCATGTGCTGTGGGTAACAAGTACTCAAATGTACAAAAGAAACTGATTTCATATTTTTTTCTAGTGATGCAGATTATGGCACTTTTATGCTTGCCCATACAGGATATCCATATTTTACCATTCTTATCTATCTAGTGTCCATGTCCTCCCATAAATTTCCCCTAAGGAGTCCAAAAATGGTTCAGGATATCTTCTCATTTTATCCTGATATTGGAACACAAAAATAGAGTATAGATTGCTTATTTGTCATCTCTCATCCAAGTGATCAACTCAACTTACTATCATACATTTAGTTGATAACATCTTTAATCCTTTTACTCCTATTTTTTAGACACTTCTCAATGATTGTAGGTTGTAGTCTCCTCATAACTACCATGTACTCCCTCAATTACTTTGTGAGTGATAATTTTTTCAATTCTTCAGAGATTGTTGTCTTCCATGTCTCCAAGACACACACCAACAACCAAGTACTTGCACTAAAAATGTATATTCCTTCCAGGAGCTTTCAGTGTTCTAAGACTTGATGAAATTTAAAGTTTTTTTTTTGAAAAAATGCTTTCCAGTTTTAAACCATGGAGTAAAATGAAGAATAAGTAGAGACTTGACCATCTTCAAATCTATAGATATCTATACTTCCTATGCTCCTGGAATTTGTAAATAGGAAGGGCAACAAAATTGTGTATAGATGAAAGACCTACTATGGATTACAACTTATGGAATTATTTTATATCAGGAAAATATGGAATTGGAAAGATTCACATTTCATCCCCTTTTTTCTAGTATGAATAATTAAGTTTATATCATCATAAAGTTTGGGTATATTGGTCAAAAAGAAGAGCCTATTAATTAATTCCAGGTCACCATATGATCCTTCTAATGAAGTTCTGATCATGCTGCTTAAGCATTCAAAGAGTTTCAAGTATCTCCTTTGCTTATTGAATAAAATTCAAATACCTTATCTTGACATTCAGGAAATTTTCAAATCTGGCTGTGTTATGTTTTTTAGGATTTTTCTACATTATTTTCCTTCATATATTTGGTAGTTCAGTCAAACTTTATTACTCTCTGTTACCACATGCTCCCTACTCCCCATTACCTCATTTTCCTCAAAATGTCTGCCCTTCTTTGAAATAGATTTTTCTACAATCAACTACAATTTCTGAAATACCAGAAATGACATTCTTTCTTAAGAGCCAATCTCAACTATTTCCTTCTCCAGGAAATTTGCCCTGATAATTTTAAAGTGATCTTCCTAGTCTCTATATTTCCCAAAATAACTTATCTGAACTTTATCTTTGTATTTACCACATCTTGTTTTATGTTTAAGTGGGTGAATACATAGAATGCCAGGATTGAAATACAGACAGCCCAAGCCTGAAGGTTGATATAGACTTTTATTAATTATGTGTCTCTGAGAAAGTTACTTTTTTCTGTTTTATCATTGTAAAATTATCCTAGCAATAATATCTGCCTCTTGAGTCATTTGTGAGGATCAAATAAGATAGTACATGCAAAGCACTATTTAAATGCAAATCTTAATTTACTATATAGATGCTAATTGTAATCACCATCATAATTATCATCATTATGGTATATGGGATGTTAAGACTACCACTTTTGGTGGGAGGGTTTGTAGTACAATTTTCAGGGCTGAACATCCATTTTTGTCCTTCAACCATTCAGTCAACTCTCACCTGTGGTTTTAAGAAGCTGTAGCAAGCACAAGAGCCACTCCCCAGTGAAATTATCTCAGTAGGCAGGCTAAACAAGATTAAACCTATTCATGAGTTGGAGGGATGTTCACACCATGCATGTGAATTCTTCCCCCTAAGCAGAATGGATGGATGAGAAAAACATGAAGGCAGCTGAGAAGGTGCTGTGGAGTGATTAAAGCTTGGTCAAACATCAAAGATGGTGAGGTCATCCACTTCCTTTTGGGTCATAACTAATCATCCTGATTTTTGTCGTGCACTTGACTTCAGTGACTCTGGAAAAGAAAATGAGGCTGATGAATTTGTGTCACTTTACCTCACTTAAATCCAATTAATGCACAAGTCAAGACATCACAATGTGATGTCATTGGTCTTCAAAAACAAAGGGTAAACATTATTATTATCAGTAGAAGAAGGAAAAATAATCAGTCTTTTTGAGATTATCATATTACTCTTAGATTTCAAGCTTCTTAGGTAAAATACTTTTGTCTTAGTTGATCTTTGAGTTTCTATGGCCTATGACTACAACTTTACAGAGATCAAACATAATTAATGTTTATTGAATAAAATACATATGTAAAATAAAAAAATACATAAATATATTGAATATGAGGGATAATGTGGTAGCCTTGCCAAAGGAAGACCTTGTAAATACTGAAGAATATATTTTTTCTCTTAACTCAATGTGAATAAATAGAACAAAGTACATTAAAAAGTACCTATTCTATTCAAATCACTATATTTGGAGATGGCATCTAAAGGCAAAAATGAGACAGTCCCTGTTTTCAAGACATTCTATAAGAGGAGGCACATATGCAAATATGTTAATAGATATGGAAATTAATAAAATGTCATTTCAATATAGAGAAAGCACTAGCAAAAAAGGATATTTAAAAAGGTTGTCTGTTATATAAGACATGAACTCTCCTTTAATGCCTTTTAAGATGGGGAAGAGAAGAGAAACTCAATTTTATTAATGAAAAAAAAATCTATAAAATATATAAAAGCACATAGATAGGAGTTGTACAGGAACAACTAACAAACAAGTTTAAATGGAACAGAGAAACAGCTGTCAATCTTATCAGTAAAATGTATTATTTCCTTTCAAAGTATCTTTGAATCAAAGTAAAGACACCAAAATTTAAAGTCTAAGATTTTAAAATGAAACTTCCTTCTTTAGTAAATGAAACTCTTTTCTCTGCAGTTTTGTGGTAGAGAAAAAGAAAATTGTAATCTGACACAAATGGTAGCATAAGGTGAAATTGGGTATTTTTTTTTCATTCTATAAGTGAGTAGGATACCTGTGATTTATATGCCTGTAATTTTATAATATTACTCTTATAACTCATGATTTGTCGCTCAGAGTGTTATACTTTCTTTATTCTCATAGAGAAATGCCATTAATTTGCACCAATTTTAATGAGTTTTATGCACATATCATAGTTTTGCTTATCGTCATCAGTGCAGTACTATGTTTTTTATAAAAAGGAGTTCTTTCTAAGGAAGGTCTTTTTATGTTCAGTGGAGATGTAAGAATAAAAAGCCAGTTAGAATGTGTTTCAATTCTAGAGCTCCAATTTCAGTACTAGGGAGCTGTCCCTGCAGAAACGATTCCTTAGCTCACCAGTGTCAAATTATTTGCCAATCCAGGGTACTTTTAGTTAAACATAGCTTTGGATGTATTCTTTCAGTAAAATCATCTAAGGTGATTTTGACTATTTACTACTAACAGTGCCAAATAACATAGGATGATTTTAAAAGACATATGTCTGATCAATTTTGTTTAGAATCTAAGATTCTTATAAAAAACTCAGTGAGGAGTGGATTGGAGACAGGATATTACATTTAAAAAGAGCCTGAAGTCTTTAATCTGAAAGAATTTAGGTTCAGATTCTAAATCTGACATATATTACTTATTCTTGGGCCTCAATTTTCTCCTTTACAAATGAGATGATTTCTGAAAGTCTTTCCACCACTATATTTATGATACAGTGCCTTTCCATTGTGCCTTACCAATAAGTGCTTGATTATTGATAACAACATTAGATTCTGTGACTCATCTCATAAAATACTCTGAACAAATTACCATTTCCCTCTTACTCACACAAGCCAATATTTCAAAAATTTTCTTTCATTTCATCGTGTTTTGATTTCTTAAAAGCTAAACTTTATGTTAAATTTTATTTAATTTCATTGGCAAATAGTTTTGTAATTTTAGTTGTGCCATGTAACTATTTATAAAAATAGGACATAGCATGAAGAAACAGTACGGTCTGATAGTTGAAGAGTAGACTTTTTAATTAGGAAGAAGAAAGCTTTTGGCAAGTTACACTGGTTGTATAACCTTGGCAGATTATTTAATCTCTTCCATGGCTTGAGCTACTTTCTAACATTATAAGATGCAGTATATTTGCTATTCTATACTAATAGAGAGAAGCTCCACAAAAATGGTATCATAAATCTGGTCATAAAATTCACTTGAGGTAAACAGCTGCATAGACTGTTGGATGTGAAGTCAGGGAGAAGTGGGGTTCAAATCACAACTCTGATTTTTACTAGTTTTATGACCATGACAAACTCTGAACCATAGTTAACTCATTAATATTTAACTATTCATTTGTAGACAAGTAGTTATCCATGGAGGTGGAAGAAATGTCCTCACTAAAAGTTTCTTTGCTCTCTTCCCCTCCCTCTTCTCTCTCCTTCTCTCTCTCTCTCTCTCTCTCTCTCTGTCTCTCTCTCTCTCTCTCTCTCTCTGTATGTGTGTATATATATATATATATATATATATATATATATATATATATATATCGCATAAATGTCCAAACATCCACAAATGTTTATAAATCTAAATATGAAATTATCTCTAGGCTACATGCATTCTGTAAAATTCATATATGTGTACATACATATTTATACATATAAATACTTGAAAGAACATAAAGAACTTTTAACTATTGCATATGAAGTATGCTAAGTCAGACTGACAATCACCCGATTATTTCCCATTCTGTATTTAGTAGATTTAACAAGTAGCTAATTTTTGATCATTTGATTCTGGATCATATGATTTCAATAATACCAGTAGTTAGTATTTATATCATTCCTACTTTGTGCCAGATACTGTATGAAGCTATTTAAAATGTATCTCATTTGAATCCCACAATAACCCTGAAAGTTACGTGCTATGTCTTGATTTTACAGTTGAAGAAACTGATTCAACAAAGCTAAGTGATTTTCTCTGAGATACATAGATAATAAATGTCTGAAGCCAGATTTGAAGTCAGGTTTTCCTGACTTTATTTTAGGCCCTGTGTTCAATCCGCTGTGCTACCTAGTTGCCTACTTATCTTCATGATAATCATGATGATGATGATGATGATGATGATGATGATGTTGACGATGATAACAATGACAACTTAAAAGCAGTTTTAACTCAAATTTCATCAACTTCAGGCCCAAGGTTATCTCCACTGTGTCACCTAGCTGCTCCAATTGATGCTATATTTCAAAATAAAGTGCTAATACATATTCCATGTTAGTATCCAGAACTTCATTAATTTTGAGCCATCAGTCTACAAGTATCATGAATATTCTTTGACATCAGCTGATCACACCCTCTCATTTTACATGGGCAGAAGCCCTAGCCCAGAGAAGGGAGATACACTCTCCAGGGTTCTAGAGATAGCTGCAGAACTCTAGCTGGAACTCATGCTTTCTCATTCCAAAGCAATTCACTTTAAGAAGCACTTTTTGTAAATCCTGCATATTGTACTAGGTGTTATATGATCTTCTTTCCTCCATGACTAACTGCCAACATGAGTTTCTCTCTAGCAGTTCTCTACAGAGAATGAACTACTGCATTATTTGTAACAATAAGGGAAGAAAAGCTCACAGCTTTGCTGTGTATGCTTGTCTCCCATTGGAACTTTTTTTTTTCCTTCTAAAAATCTTGGGCTAAAACACAGCTTAAAAGTGCTGCCTTTGTTTTTTTTTTTTTCCTGTAAAAAGAGAAACCCTGGGAAATGTCAAAGTTATGTAATAGAGAGAAGGTAGAAAGTTTCATGTGATTTCAAAGATATTCAGTGGAAACCTATGTTTAGAAGGAAAGTTTATTATTGATGATGAAAGTAATCCCTTAAGATGGGGTCTTTCATTTTGTTCAAACAACATTAGTAATAATAATTATTATTATAATTGCTTGAATTTATATGGTACTTTACAAAGGCATTTACATATATTATCTTATTTTATACTTACAACATTCCTGGGGAATAGATGCTATTACAAGTGCAATTTACAAGTCAGAAAACTGAGTATGAAGGAAGTGAAAATGCACAATTAATACCATATAATTTGAAAGTTAGGTAGGATTGCACTCAGGATGTTTGGACCTCAGTGTCAGAGCTTTCTTCCCTATGACATCTCAATCTTTCTAAGTGGACTCCACACAACAATATAGGAAGAATTATGGATTTACAGTCAGAGAATCTAGATTCATATCCCAGCTTTATCATATATAGTGTCTACTTGTATAATCTTTATAATTCATCAAATAAATCTGGATTTTAGTTTCTTCATATATAAAATAAAGATATTGAGCTAAATAATCTGCAAAGATCCTTCTAGTTATAATCTCTGGTCCTGTGATCTCCAATGCAGTTACTGTTATGTTATTTTGTGCTTTGATCATTGTTATGTTTACCCTATGTGATCTTATATGAACTGGTCATGGAAACTTGTTTGAAGGAATGTATCCTTGGACCAGGTAAAGACAGAAAAATAAAAGGTCTGAGTTTTCTTAGCAAATATACTGGAATAGTTTACTATTTCTTTCTCCCATGTGTCCCCTTTTGACAGATGGTGAATGGAAGTAAATAGGGATTAAGTGACTTGCCCAGTGTCACAAAGCTGGTAAGCTTTTGAGGCTGGATTCTAACTCAGATTTCACTGACTTGAGACTCAAGATTTTCTCCACTGTATCACCTAGCTGCTTCAATTGATGCTATATTTCAAAATAATTTGCTAATATATATTCTATACTAATATCCAAAACTTCATTAATTTTGAACCATCAGTCTACCAATATCATGAATACATTCTATTAAACAATAAACTATTAGTTCCAAAAGTTATCTTAGTGAACATCCAATCTAATCTCTTAATTTTACAAAGAACAAAATTCATAGAGTGTGGCTAAGGCCATGTGGCTAGCTAGGAACTGTGTGTGTGTGTGTGTGTGTGTGTGTGTGTGTGTGTGTGTGTGTGTGTTTGAGGAAGGGAGGAAGATAACTTGTTCTTGTCCAGTAGCATGTTAGCTGCTTAAGGCCAGAAAATGATTAGTTTATGGCTTTGTATCCCCAGCATCTAATACCGTGCCTGAATGAATGTTGATAAAAAGAGTGTATGTAAGAATTAAGGACTATGTAGTAGATGGATAATGGTACAAAGATTCAGTGTCTAAGCAGCAGCTTGAAATCTCTATCTCTAGGTTTATAAAAGAGCTTAAAGGCATCCTATTGACACTGAGGATTATACTTTGACATGGCACAGTGAGACTTGGGACCTAAATTTGGGCTAAAGCAGGGAACACTGAGGGAATGAAGCTGAGAAGGACTCAAATGAGTTTGAGGAGCTGACAGGGCAGGTGTTGAGTGTATATTAAGAGCAGTGAGAATGAATAATTGGAAAGTATTCGACTGTCAATCTTCCAATGCATCCTGTGTTCTGAGTGAGCCTTGAATTTTATGTGCCTGGGATAGTGTTTTCTTGAGTCAGAGACAGGACTATCACTGATTAAGGAGTCTGTGCAGACCTTGATGCTAGAATATAAGCAGCAATATCAGAATTTGAGAAAAGAGAAAGAGGACAGAAGCCTAATATAGAGGGTTTGATTAGTTGAGTATTTATTGAGTAGTAAAGTTCTTCCTATCTCTAAATCTATGATTCTAAATGTCTACTATGTTCTAGGCATTGTACTAAGTACTACAGTTATAAAGCAAAATTGAAATATTGTCTTCCTTTAAGGGGCTTACATTCTGCAGGGGTAAAGAGGATCAATCTTGCACACATAAGTAAATTCATAATATATATGAAATAAATGTAAAATGCTTAGTGGCACTAATTATAGAAGGAATCTGGAAAGGCTTCTTATAGGAAATATCTCAGTTGAACCTTGAAGATGAGGGGAGGAG